>NC_091990.1:136816859-137118821 GCF_044704955.1 Pristiophorus japonicus | reverse complement strand
GAGAACTCATCCTTGTTTTGAGGGACTGCCTATGATGATGACTATGTAGGTGGGTTTAAAACTGGTAAAACATCAGGTGGGAGGATTTATATTATCTGCCAAAGTCCCTACAAACTTGACATATTTTGAGTTGAATGTCATCATCATCATAGGCAGTCCCTCGAAATCGAGGAAGACTTGCTTCCACTCTAAAAGTGAGTTCTCAGGTGACTGTACAGTCCAATATGGGAATTACAGTCTCTGTCACAGGTGGGATAGATAGTGGTTGAAGGAAAGAATGAGTGGGGAGTCTGGTTTGCCGCATGCTCGTTCCGCTGTCTGAGCTTGGTTTCTGCATGCTCTCGGCGATGAGACTCGAGATGCTCAACACCCTCCCGCTGCTCTTCCTCTACTTAGGGTGGTCTTGGGCCAGGGATTCCCCAGTGCCGGCGGGGATATTGCATTTTATCAAGGAGGATTTGAGGGTGTCCTTGAAACATTTCCTCTGCCAACCTGGGGCTCGCTTGCCGTGTAGGAGTTCTGAGTAGAGCGCTTGCTTTGGGAGTCTCGTGTCGGGCATGCGGATGATGTGGACCACCCAACAGAGCTGGTCGAGAGTGGTCAGTGCTTCGAAGCTGGGGATGTTGGCCTGATCAAGAGCACTGACATTGGTGCGTCTAACGTCCTAGTGGATTTGCAGGATTTTGTGGAGGCAGTGCTGGTGGTACTTCTCCAGTGCTTTGAGGTGTCTACTGTATATGGTCCATGTCTCTGTGCCATACAGAATGGCGGGTATCACCGTTGCCCTGTGGACTATAAGCTTGGTGCCAGAGTTGAGGTCCTAGTCTCTTACTCAGGCGACCGACGGCTGCGCTGGCACACTGGAGGCGGTGTTGGACCTTGTCATCGATGTCTGCCCTTGCTGATAGTAGGCTGCTGAGGTATGGAAAATGGTCCATGTTGTCCAAGGCCATGCCGTGGATTTTGATGACGGGGGGGGTGCGGGGTGGGGGTAGTGCTGTATGGCGGGGTCAGATTGATGGAGGACCTTTGTCTTATGGATGTTTAGTGCAAAGCCTATGCTTTTGTATGCCTCAGTGAAGATGTTGAAGAGGGCTTAGAGTTTGGCCTCTGACTGTGCGCAGACGCAAGCATTGTCCACATACTGTAGTTCGATGAAAGAGCATGGGATGACCTTGGATCTAGCCTGGAGATGATGACAGTTGAACAGGTTCCCATTGGATCCAAAATTTAATTCCACTCCAGCGGGGAGCTTGTGAAGAGTGAGATGGAGCACTGCAGCAAGGAAGATCGTGAAGAGCGTTGGCGCGATGATGCAGCCCTGCTTGACCCCGGTCCGGGCATAATCCACAGAGGAAGAGAGGCATAGTTTGTGGTTTTGATTTTTTTCATACAGACGATTTTGGAAGAAGTTATCTTTACAGGTTTTGTTTTAAAACTACTCCACTGCAGTAACGAGGAAGTGCTGTACTTTCAGAGGTGCCATCTTTCGAATGAAACATTAAACCAAGGCCCCATCTGCCTTCTCAGGTGAACGTAAATAATACCAAGACTTTATTTGAAGAGCAGGGGAATTCGACTGGTGTCCTGGACAATATTTATCCTTCATTCTGTATCACTAACATATACTAGCTGGTCATTTATAGAATCATAGAATGGTTACAGCACAGCAGAAGGCCATTCGACCTGTCGAGCACATGCCGACTCTCGGCTAGTCCCATTCCCCTGCCCTTTCTCCATAGCCCTGCAAATTTGTTTCCTTCAAATATTTATCCAACTCCCTTTTGAAAGATAAGATTGAGTCTTCCTCCGTCACCATTTGAGGCAGTGCATTCCAGATCTCAACCACTCGCTGCGTAAAAATGTTTTTTCTTAGATCGCCTTTGGTTCTTTTGCCAATCACCTTAAATCTGTGTCCTCTGGTTCTCGACCCTTCTGCCAATGGGAACAGTTTCTCTCTATCTACTCTGTCCAGAGCCCTCATGATTTTGAACACCTCTATCAAATCTCCTCTCAATCCTCTCTCCAAAGAGAACCCCAGCTTCTCGAGTCTATCAATGTAACTAAAGTCAAGTAATAAGTACACTCTCAGTGCAAAGCAAAGGCAAATCAATTAAAACAGCTGGTTATCAAATATTGCACTTTGAAATGTTATCATTGTTTAAATGTCTATCTTTTTGTAATATAATCTAAATAGTGCTGACACTTACATTTTGTTGCTTATGTATATCTGAAAGAGAACAGAAAGAAGAGATAAGTGTTATGTTACCATTTGAGCTGCAGTGACAGGTTGTGTTGTAACAGTCCCTTTTCATTTTCACTCTTCATTTACACTCTTCCTATTCTGCTGTACTCTTGTAAGTTCTTCAACTACACTAAACAGCCACTAAAAATGAAAAAGCATTGAAAAGCCTCTCGCCCTTTAAGAGCTTTTTGTGCATGGAGCTGCCCTATTTACCCACAAGCAGAACACATAGCAAAACCCCATCCTAAACAAATGGAAAATCTTGATCGGGGCCCTTAAGATCCATAATCATAATAAAATGACAAGTAATAAATAATAAAAGCACTTTAAGCTGGTATGAGGAGCTTTTACAGTTTGCCTATTTTATACTGTAACTGGCAGAGACAGCCTGGCATCAATAAAATCACCATGAGGCTGAATAAAAGTGGTTGTTTAAATCACATCTGTGCTTAATTGTGTGTGTGAGAAAGAGAATCCATGTGGAAGGCCAAACACTCAGTTTAGAGTGACAAGTGGAACAGTCTTCTCCTCCCATGACACATGCACAGATTTATTTATTTGCTGTGAGATCTCCTGTGTCATTGCTCATACTGAGATAGAGGATATGCTAATTACGCCAGCTTTGTTTAAATCACACCTGTTGGCTGTGGCTCAGTGGGTAGCACCCTCGCTTCAGAGTCAGATGTTTGTGGGTTCAAGTCACACTCCAAGGACTTGAGCTCATCAATCTAGGCCGAAACTCCAGTGCAGTGCTGAGGGAGTGATGCACTGTCGGAGGTGCCATCTTTCAGATGAGACGTTAAACCAAGGCCCCGTCTGCTCTCTCAGGTGGACGTAAAAGATCCCATGGCACTATCTCGAAGAAGAGCAGGGGAGTAGTATCCGGTGTACTGGCCAATATTTATCCCTCAATCAACATTTTTTAAAGTTTATCTGGAGGGATGGTGCAGGCGGGAGGGTTTTAGATTCCTGAGGCATTGGGACCATTTCTAGGGGAGACGGGACCTAGAAATGGTCCCAATGCCGGACAGGTTGCACCTCAACAGAGCTGGGACCAGTATCCCCATGGGAGGTTTTGCTAGTGCTAGTGCTGTTGGGGAGGGCGATTGGCAGGGGGATTGGAATAGATTCAGTGAGGAGAGAAGCAAAGCTGGATTTGGGCAGCAGAGAAGTAGAAGTAGAAAGTGAATTTGGAAGACAGAGGAAACAGAGGAAAAATACACAACAGGGAAGTTTGGTAATACTAAATGGTATATACTTCAATGCAAGGAATATAGGAAAGAAGGCAGATGAGCTGAGAGCACAGATAGACACTTGGCAGAACGATATTATAGCTATTACTGATACATGGCTGAAAGAAGGGCAGGTATGGCAGCTTAACATTCCTGGTTATAGAGTTTTCAGACGGGATAGAGAGGGGGGGTAAAAAAGGAAGGGATTGCAGTATTGATTAAAGAAACAAATACAACTGTGAGAAGGGATGATATGTTAGAAGAGTCATCAAACAAGGCCATATAGATTGAATTGAAGAACAAAAAAGGGGCGATCACACTATGGGTGTGTACTATAGACCCCAGCAGTCAGAGGTAGATAAAAGAACAAATATGTAGGAAAATTGCTGCAAAGTGCAAAAACTATAGAGCTGTAATAGTGGGGGATTTCAACTACCCTAATATGAACTGAGAAAAAGGTAGTGTGAATGGTACAGATGGTGCGGAATTCCTACAATACATTCAGGGGAACTTCTTTAGCCAGTATGTAACAAGCCCAACAAAGGAGGGGGCGGTTCTGGACTTGGTTTGGGGGAATGAAGAGGAGCAGGTGGAAGGGATATGAGTGGGAGAGCATTTTGGTGCTTATGATCATAATTCAGTAAGATTTAGGGTAGTTATGGCAGAGGACAAAGATAGACCAGGAATAAAAGTTTTCAATTGGGGTAAAGCCAATTTTGCTGAGCTGAGATGGGATTTGGCCAAAGTGGACTGGAAATGGCTACTTGATGGTAAATCAGTGTCAGAGCAGTGGGAGGCATTCAAGGAGCAGATCCTGAGGGTACAGAGCAAGTATGTTCCCTTAAAAAAAAAAGATGGGGCTAACAAATCTAGAGCCTCCTGGATGTCAAGGGACATACAGGGTAAGATAAAGAAAAAAGGGAAACTTATGACAGATACCGGGAACTCAACACTGCAGAAACTATAGAGGCGTATAAGTAGGGGTGCACTTTAAAAATATATCAGGAAAGCAAAGAGAGAGCATGAAAGAATGTTGGCAAGTAAAATCAGGGAAAACCTAAAGATATTTTATAAATACATTAAGAGCAAGAGGATAACTAGAGAAAGAGTGGGGCCTATTAGAGACCATAAAGGTAATTTGTGTGTGGAGGCAGAAGACATGGGTAGGATTCTTAATAAATACTTTGCATCCGTTTTCACAAAAGGGGGCGATGCAGACTTTGCAATGAGAGAGGAGGAGTGTGAAATATTAGACGAGATAAACATAGTGAGAGAGGTAGTATTAAGGGGCTTAGCAGCTTTGAAAGTGGATAAATCCCCAGGCCCGGATGAAATCTATCCCAGGCTGTTAAGAGAAGCAAAAGAAGAAATAGCAGAGGCTCTGACCATCATTTTCCAATTCTCTCTGGCTACAGGTGCAGTGCCAGAGGACTGGAGGACTGCTAATGTTGTACCTTTGTTTAGAAAGGGAGAAAGGGATAGACTGAGTAATTACAGGCCAGTCAGCCTAACCTTAGTGGTGGGAAAATTATTGAAAAAACTCCTGAGGGACAGGATAAATCTTTATTTGGAAAGACATGGATTAATCAAGGACAGTCAGCATGGATTGGTCAAGGGAAGTTCGTGTCTGACTAAAGTCATTGAATTTTTCGAGGAGGTAGCCCGGAGGGTCTATGAGGACAGTACGTATGTTGTGTATATGGATTTTAGCAAAGCTTTTGATAAGATCTCACATGGCAGACTGGTCATGAAAGTAAAAGCCCATGGGATCCAGGGCAAAGTGGCAAGTTGGATCCATAATTGGCTCGGAGACAGGAAGCAAAGGGTAATGGTTGATGGTTGTTTTTGTGACTGGAAGGCTGTATCCAGTGGGGTTCCGCAGGGATCAGTGCTGGGTCCCTTGCTTTTTGTGGTATATATGAAAGACTTGGAATTAAATGTTGGATTATGATTTAAGAAGTTTGCAGATGAGATTAAAATAGGTTGTGTGGTTAATAATGAAGAAAGCTACGGACTGCAGGAAGATATCAATGTACTGGTCAGGTGGGCAGAACAGTGACAAATGGAATTCAATCCGGATATGTGTAAGGTAATGCATTTGGGGAGGTCTCATCATCATCGTAGGCGGTCGCTCGAACTAGGATGACTTGCTTCCACACCAAAAGGGATGAGTTCACAGATGTTTCATAGAAACATAGAAACATAGAAAACATTCATGGCTGATCTTTCCCTCCGTACCCTTTTCCTGCTTTCTCTCCATACCCCTTGATCCCTTTAGCCATAAGGGCCATATCTAACTCTCTCTTGAATATATCCAATGAACTGGCATCAACAACTCTCTGCGGCAGGGAATTCCACAGATTAACAACTCTCTGAGTGAAGAAGTTTCTCCTCATCTCAGTCCTAAATGGCCTACCCCTTAACCTAAGACTGTGTCCCCTGGTTCTGGACTTCCCCAACATCGGGAAAAATCTACCCGCATCTATCCTGTCCCGTCCCGTCAGAATCTTGTATGTTTCTATGAGATCCCCTCTCATCCTTCTAAACTCTAATGTATAAAGGCTCAGTTGATCCAGTCTCTCCTTATATGTCAGTCTGGCCATCCCGGGAATCAGTCTGGTGAACCTTCACTGCACTCCCTCAATAGCAAGAATGTCCTTCCTCAGATTAGGAGACCAAAATTGAACACAATATTCCAGGTGAGGCCTCACCAACGCACTGTACAACTGCAGTAAAACCTGCCTGCTCCTATACTCAAATCCCCTAGCTACGAAGGCCAACATAACTTTGCCTTCTTTACCACCTGCTGTACCTGTATGCCAACTTTCAATGACTGATGAACCATGACACCCAGGTCTTGTTGTACCTCCCCTTTTCCTAATCTGCCACCATTCAGATAATATTCTGTCTTCGTGTTTTTGCCCCCAAAGTGGATAACCTCATATTTATCCACATTATACTGCATCTGCCATGCATTTGCCCTCTCACCTAACCTGTCTAAGTCACCCTGCAGCCTCTTAACGCCCCCCTCACAGCTCACACCGCCACCCAGTTTAGTGTCATCTGCAAACTTGGAGATATTACACTTAATTCCTTCATCCAAATCATTGATGTGTATTGTAAAGAGCTGGGGTCCCAGCACTCAGTCTTGCGGCACTCCACTAGTCATTGCTTGCTATTTTGAAAAGGACCCATTTATCCCGACTCTCTGCTTCCTGTCTGCCAACCAGTTCTCTATCCACATCAGTATATTACCCCTAATACCATGTGCTTTGATTTTGCACACCAATCTCTTGTATGGGACCTTGTCAAAAGCCTTTTGAAAGTCCAAATACACCACATCCACTGGTTCTCCCTTGTCCACTCTACTAGTTACATCCTCAAAAATTCCAGAAGATTTTTCAAGCATGATTTCCCTTTCATAAATCCATGCTGACTTGGACTGATCCTGTCACTGCTTTCCAAATGTGCTACTATTTCATCCTTAATAATTGATTCCAACATTTTCCCCATCACTGATGTCAGGCTAACCGGCCTATAATTACCCGCTTTTTCTCACCCTCCCTTTTTAAAAAGTGGTTTTACATTAGCTACCCTCCAGTCCATAGGAACTGATCCTGAGTCAATAGACTGTTGGAAAATGATCACCAATGCATCCACTATTTCTAGGGCCACTTCCTTAAGTACTCTGGGATGCAGACTATCAGGCCCCGGGGATTTATCGGCCTTCAATCCCATCAATTTCCCTAACACAATTTCCCGCCTAATAAGGATATCCTTCAGTTCCTCCTTCTCACTCGACCCTCGGTCCCCTAGTACTTCCTTTGTGAAGACAGAGCCAAAGTATTGGTTCAATTGGTCTGCCATTTCTTTGTTCCTCATTATAAATTCTCCTGAATCCGACTGCAAGGGACCTATGTTTGTCTTCACTAATCTTGTTCTCTTCACATATCTATAGAAGCTTTTGCAGTCAGCTTTTATGTTTCCGGTAAGCTTCTTCTCGTACTCTATTTTCCCCCTCTTAATTAAACCCTTTGTCCTCCTCTGCTGAATTCTAAATTTCTCCCAGTCCTCAGGTTTGCTGCTTTTTCTGGCCAATTTATATTGGATTTAACACTATCCTTAATATCCCTTGTTAGCCACGGTTGAGCTACCTTCCCCGTTTTATTTTTATTCCAGATAGGGATGTACAATTGCTGAAGTTCATCCATGTAATCTTTAAATGTTTGCCATTGCCTATCCACCGTCAACCCTTTAAGTATAATTTGCCAGTCTACTCTAGTCAATTCACGCTTCAAACCATTGAAGTTACCTTTCCTTAAGTTCAGGACCCTAGTTTCTGAATTAATTGTGTCACTCTCCATCCTAATAAAAAATTCTACCATGTTATGGTCACTCTTCCCCAAGGGATCTCGCACAACAAGATTGTTAATTAGTCCTTTCTCATTACACATCACCCGGCCTAGGATGGCCAGCTCCCTGGTTGGTTCCTCGACATATTGGTCTAGAAAACCATCCCTAATACACTCCAGAAAATCCTCCTCCACCGTATTGCTATCAGTTTGGTTAGCCCAATCAATATGTAGATTAAAGTCACCCATGATAACTGCTGTACCTTTATTGCATGCATCCCTTATTTTTTGTTTGATGCTGTCCCCAACCTTACTACTACTGTTTGGTGGTCTGTACACAACTCCCACTAGCATTTTATGCCCCTTGGTATTCCGCAGCTCCACCCATACCGATTCCACATCATCCAACCTAATGTCCTTTCTTACTATTGCATTAATTTCCTCTTTAACCAGCAATGTCACCCCGCCTCCTTTTCCTTTCTGTCTATCCTTCCTACATGTTGAATACCCCTGGATGTTGAGTTCCCAGCCTTGGTCACCCTAGAGCCATGTCTCCGTGATGCCAATTACATCATACACGTTAACTGCTATCTGCGCAGTTAATTTGTCCACCTTATTCCGAATACTCCTCGCATTGAGGCACAGAGCCTTCAGGCTTGTCTTTCTAACACACTTTGCCCCTTTAGAATGAAGGACCGATATTCCAGTCCTGAACTCCAATTGAAGGGGTGGAAGATGCCTGTGCATGGATTTTTTTTTAACGTGTGGTGACCATTGGACATCAATCACCACACGGGCTTGAGAGAGCTAGGTCTTTATCCAGTGGCAAGGGTTAATCAGGACGACTAGAGACCTGCTCTGCTGCACAGACCTAGTGCACACACATATTGCAGTGTGGACTGGCCTGTCCCTGGTGGCAGTAGTGCAAATGTTTGTGGCGGAGGAGTGGTGAGTGAACGTGGTGGAGGTGCGGCAAATGAGTGGGGAAGTCTAACATGGCATGTGAATACACATGAAATGGTACGACACTGAAAATTGTAAAGGAACAATAGAACCTTGGAGTGCAAATCCCTGAAGGCAGCAGGCCAGATAGATAAGGTTGTTAAGAAGGCATATGGAATACTTGCCTTTATAAGTCGAGGCATGGAATACAAGAGCAAGGAGGTTATGCTTGAACTGTATAGGCCACAGCTGGAGTACTGTGTGCAGTTCTGGTCACCACATTACAGGAAAGATGTGATTGCACTGGAAAGGGTGCAGAGGAGATTTAAAAGAATATTGCCTGGACTGGAGAATTATGGCAAGGAGGAAAGATTGGAGATGCTGGGTCTGTTTTCTTTGGAACAGAGGAGCCTAAGGGGAGATCTGATTGAGGTGTATAAAATTATGAGGGGCCTGGATAGAGTGGGTAGGAAGGACCTGTTTCCCTTGGCAGAGGGGTCAACAACCAGGGGGCATAGATTTAAAGTAATTGGGGGATGTTTAAAGGAGATATGAGGCAAAATGTCTTCATCCAGAAGGCCCGAAATAGCCTCCTTCCGTGCTGTAAATTTCTATGATTATCACATTGCTGTTTGTGGGTGCTTACTGTGTGCAAATTGGCTGCCACATTTCCTACACTGCAAAAGTACTTCTTTGACTGTACTGTGATTTGGCACGTCCTGAGGTCATGAAATGCGGTCTATAAATGCAAGTCTTTCATTTTTAAATCAGCCCTCTAGTGCTGAATCAACTGTGCTCTACATTGTATCACAGAAACTTTGCAACAATACACAGTAATTTTCTTACATGCTCCTGTTCAATTTTTGATGTCTATTATATAGATTATTTGGATGTGTAGGCTTACTGACAGAATTTTTTCCTTTTTATCTATATTTATTATTAATCCTTCTCCCAGTATTTTGAAATTGAGCTCTTTGTTCCCATTACGTATTTTGGGTATAACAGGATCAGTTTTGATGCCCTGCAGTGCAACTGCTATATGTTTAGAGCACCACGCTGCACTCATATCATTTATATGATAATTACATGTGCATTCCTTGCAAAATAATTTGAAAGCTAAAGGCTAGAGTATACCATTGATGTTTAGTTCCAAAAAGATAAAGCAGACATATTTGTTGTAAAATATTAGCAAAAATGCTAATGTTGATGACCCTGGGGTCAAAATCGGCCGTTAGTGCCAGTTAGTCCCAGCGGCTGGTGCTAACGGTGTGCTAATGAGTTAGCGTGCGGGTGTGGCGGCCACATCGAACCGCGTGTATTTTCCTACCACTTCGCTGATGGCGCTACGGCTTTGTGCTCCGTTCCGCCGTCGCTCATGATGCTCGTGTGCACATGCGGACGATGATGCCATCACCGTGCGCATCGCCTTGTGACCGCCCTGTGCATAAATTGTTCCGCGCTCCTCCAACTAACGCTTGCCGATGCCATCGACAGCTTTTGCTGTCAGTTTGAAGTGTTCGGGCTGCAGCACCAGCGAAATTCAAAGGCGCGCTGATCAAGAAAATATTTTGTCGGCCAACTTTTTGGACACTTTGAAATAATTTTATTTTTTGGTTCGACCACGGCCAACATCGATTGCTGGCCCTCAGTTTCTTTTGGCATCCATCACTCCCCCTGCTTCAGCCAGCTTAATTTGCATAGCACAACATTCTCTGCAAATCATGAGCTCAGTGCTGGCAGTGGGCCGTCTCCTGCACCTTCATCATCAGAGGATGGTTCAGAGAAGGCAACGGCGCCGTGATTTAGCCAGGCAGAGGCATCGGCCGAGGGAAACAGAAAGGCAGGCACTTGGAGAGGCACCTGCACTGGGAGAGGGTCATGCAGAGGACCTTGGAGAGGCCCATGATCGAGGATCAGAGAGAGGAACAGGGAGAGGAACAGACAGGCACGTGGAAAGACACAAGCAGATGCCAAGGGAGCAAGAGCAGCAGGCAGAGGCACAGCAGCAGGAGGATGCACCAGGATAGCAACAGCAGGACCAACATCAGGAGGTCCATGAGGATGTGGGCAGAGGAAGATGCATGTACATACACGGCAACAGAAGGCCGTACATACCCAGGGACTTTTGCCGACAGTTTCCCTATGTCCACTTCTCTGAGGAGCAGTGTGTCTGAAGGTTGTGATTTACGAAAGATGTGGTGCCATCTGCTACAGCGAGACCTTGAGCCCCAAACAAGGCTGAGAACAGCTCTCTCAGAGGCAGTGAAGGTCACCATCACCCTCAATTTTGATGCCAATGGATCTTTCCAGGGAGCCACAGCAGACATCTCCAACATCTCCAAGTATACCGCTCATTGCTCCAATCATGACATCACAGATGCTCTGTACAGTAGGAGGATGGACTACATCTCATTCCCCATGTCGAGACAGAAGCAGCAGGAGTGCTCAACTGGCTTTGTGAGGATGGTGCGCTTCCCTTTGGTACAGGGTGCCATAGACTGCCACACGTTGCCTTGAGGACTTCGTAGCAGGATCCTAAGATCTTTCAAAACCGAAAAGGAAACCATTCACTCAATGCCCAGTTGGTGTGCGACTACTGACGCACAATAATGACCATTAATGCCCGCTATCCTGGCAGCAGCCACGTCCCTTCATCCTGCGCCAGACCGGTGTGCCAGCTCTGTTCCAGACAGTCAATGCAGTTCCCGGCTCATTTTTGGAGACAAGGGTTACTCGCTATGCACCTGGTTCATGACTCCCCTCCGCAACCCCAAGACTCCTGCCCAGCACTCTTACAAAGACAGTCAGGCCGTCACCAGGTGCATCATTGAGCAGACCATCGAAGTGCTGAAGCAACGGTTCCGCTGCCTTGACCAGAGGATGGTCCTTGCAAAATAATTTGCTGCAGTCAGACCGTGAGCCCCGAACAAGGCTGAGAACGGATCTCTCAGTGGCAGTGAAGGTCACCATCATCCTCACCAGTACTCGCCTGACTGGGTGTCCCTCTTCATCATCGTCTGCTGCTGCATGCTTCACAACTGGGCAATCATGAGGGCCCTGCCATTGCCCGAAGACATAGCCTTTGCACCTCAGGAGGAGGAGGAGCTGCAAGAGGGGGAGGAGGAGCTGCAAGAGGAGGCAGCCGGCAGGAAGGATGTGCCAGCAACGTCCCGAGACAGCAAGGAAGGTCCGAAACCGTCTCAGAAGAACTCGGTTCCAATAAGCTCGTCGCCACTTACCGCTTCCTTTGTGCCTCCCCATAAACACATCAATGAGCCTCTCCTTCTATGCCACATGCCCAGCAGTGAAATGAGAGATAAGACCAAACAGTAAAGATGAAAATCAACATTTATGTTCAAAAAACACAACATCAGCATAACATATATCATTCACCCTTGTGCACCTCCTTATATCCCCCTTTTACGTAAACCTACTCTACTGCTATGCCACAGTGTTGCCCCTGTGGCTGCAGCATGGCTGGTGGAAGGCCACCAGTTTCTGGGCCAGAAACTACAGATGGCCTTCTAGGACGCCCTCGACCAGCTCTGTGCCTGGAAGGCTCGGCTGCAGACTGAAGCACTTCACGCTGGGCGGCGGCAGTCTGGGCTGGCTGGGTGACAGCTGTGACGGAGTTGCAATGACGGAGTGGCAGTGATGGGATCAGAAATGCTGTCATCCTGAGAGAGGACAGCAGGTTCCTGTTCCACTGACCCAGTGCCACTCCCCCGGGGCAGCACCTCAGCCTACGCACCAGTCTGATGGAGCACAGCTTGCTGGGCTGCTATAGCACCGTGTGATCCCTGTTGGACTGTGATGGACCCAGCGGTGATGGCAGCAGTCAGGGCTTGCGTGGCCTCATGCTGAGACTGCATGAGAGCAGTCTGAGCATTCATGCGAGCAACCATTGACTCTATTGCAGCAGCAAGACGTGCGTTGCTTCCGCCTGTGCCACATCACCTATGGGACGCCTCAGGAGGTCTGAATCCACACGGTCCATCTGGGAGTCAACAATCGTCTGCACACTGGCAATGCTGGGCTCCATGGTGGGTGCAGAGCTGTCTACAATGCGGGAGGCAGGCTCCTCCATGCTCCTTACCACTTGCAACAGGCTCTCAGGCACCCTTGCCATTGCCTCTATCATTTCTGAATGCAAGGCCATCACCCTTTGTTCAAACACATCCCCTATGAGGTCCTCATCTGACTTGTGTGGAGCAGAACTCATGCGCGAACTTGCCCTCTGGCGAGCTGGCTCCCAAGCTTGCCTTACCCCTTGACTCTGCTGCAGCCCGCTAGATCCCAGTGTATCACCCAGTGCAGACCCCTCTCCAAGTTCAACTGCAATGACCGTATACTCCCAGTATCTGAGCTGGTGCGTGCGAATGTGAGAAGCAGTGACGAGGTGCTTGCATCGTCCTCCCCCTCCTCTTCCCCCATTTCTTCTCTCTGCAGTCTGAGTTAGGGGGGCTCAGGCACAGGCTGCGCTGTGCCCAGGGCATTGTCTGAAAGCACAACTGGCATAAGAGTGGCATTAAGGTGAGGGAAGCCGGGCAGGCATGCAGGACGAAAGGTGCTCAGAATGTGGAACGGCTAAATGAAAAGTCCTTCTGCTTAAAGCGGAAGGTGAGATGAGAGGAATCTTTCACTTACCAATGTTGGCCCCAGCGGGCTCGGTGGTGCCCACTGTCACGGGAATGGTCACCTGCGGGCCCATAAGGTGAAGTACTCGCTCCTCCAGGTCTGTGAGCTGATGCAGTTCAGGCTCCCCCCCTTCTGTTTGCTGCTGCTGCAGCCTGTTATCTGCCATCTTGCCCTGCAAAGGAAGGAAGCTTTGGTGAGTCACAGTGCAGTTATGTACATGGAAGAAATGCATGGGCTGTTACGTATGTAAACTTTACTCATGTGTAAGACTTGCCACTAGGGGGCACACCTGTGGGAGACCCAAGGGTCACCTGCACACCCCAGACAAGCACGTATAAAAGGCAGTCTACCATGCTATTTCCTCACTCTGGGGTTACATTAAAGGGACCAGGGTCACAACAGTTTGAGCTTACAGTATACAGTCTTGTGGCGTTATTCTGAACATAACAATTGGCGACAAGTAACAGATCACGAACTTTCATGCAGTTATGGCTGCCGTTGGTATTCTTGAGAGATTTATTGAGGGTAATGATTGGGAAGCCTTTGTTGAGCATCTTGACCAGTACTTCGTGGCCAACAAGCTGGAGACGGAAGAGATCGCGGTCAAGCGCAGGGCGTTTCTCCTCACCGTTTGTGGGTCCACGATATATGGCCTCATTTAAAATCTGCTAGCACCCCCTGGTGGCAAGTCTTACACACGAGTAAAGTTTACATACGTAACAGCCCATGCATTTCTTCCCCAATGGAGAAGACGTATGCAGAGTTGTGCACGCTGGTTCGAGAACACCTCAAGCCGAAGGAGAGCATCTTAATGGCCAGGTATTGCTTTTACATGCACCATCGCTCCGAGGGCCAGTACATGCAAGCTATGTCGCCGACCTAAGACACCTTGTGGGACCATGCATATTTGTTGGATTTTTGGGGGAAATGTTGCGGGACTTTTCCGTGCTTGGAATCGGCCACAAGGTCATTCTTCGCAAACTGCTGTTTGCCGAATCCCTGGATCTGAGCAAGGCCATCACGCTAGCCCAGGATTTCATGTCAACAAACGATAACACTAAACAAATATCTTTGCAGCATCGAAGCTCATCGGCAAGTACTGTGCATAAAATAACGCCTACAACATGTACATGGCAGGGCCTACACGCCTGCAAAGGCCAGACCTAGGATGACTCAGTGTCCGCTGTGGGGCATGAATGCAAATCCATTAACACTATGTTGGCGCTGCAGGGGTAATCATCGGGCCTATCAATGTCGATTCAAGCACTACGTGTGCAAAGGCTGCGGAACAATGGGGCATCTCCAGCGAATGTGCAAATGTGCTGCGACTCACCACATGGCAGAGTCGGCAGAAGATGACCGATCCAGCATGGATCACGCTGAATGAGTAAGAGCGCCAAATCAACGCGAGGCTGAGGAGGAAGTGTATGGGGTACACACCTTCACCACCAAAAGCCCTCCAATAATGTTGAAAGTCAAATTAAATGGCATTGCAGTTTCCATGGAATTGGACACGGGGGCGAGTCAGTCAATTATGATCCAGAAGGCTTTTGAGAAACTAAGGGGCAATAAGGCACAAAGGCCAAAACTAAGCCCAATTCACACCAAGCTGCGCACTCACACCAAAGAGCTCATACTAGTCATTGTCAGTGCGGCAGTGAAGATATCGTACAATGGAACTGTGCATGATTTATCACTATGGATTGTACCAGGCGATGGCCCAACGCTGTTCGGCAGAAGCTGGCTAGGAAAGATCCGATGGAACTAGGACGACATCAAAGCACTGTGATCGGTGGATGATGCCTCGTGTGCCCAAGTGCTAAACAAATTCCTGTCGTTATTTGAGCCAGGCATCGGCAACTTCACAGGCGCCAAAGTGCAGATCCATCTAGTCCCTGATTCACGACCCATTCATCACAAGGCCCGAGCGGTCCCATATATGATGCAAGAGAAAGTCGAGATCGAGCTGGACAGACTTCAAAGAGAGGGGATCATATTGCCAGTTGAGTTCAACGAGTGGGCCAGTCCAATTGTTCCGGTGTTGAAAAGCGATGGGACAGTCAGAATCTGCGGGGAGTACAAGGTAACGATCAACCGAGTCTCATTACAGGACCAGTACCCACTACCCAAAGCGGATGACCTGTTCGCAACGATAGCAGGGGAGAAGTCATTCACCAAGCTGGATCTAACCTCTGCTCACATGACACAGGAGCTGGCTGAACCTTCGAAAAAATTGACGTGCATCAACATACACAAAGGACTGTTCATATACCACAGATGCCCTTTTGGGATTCGCTTGGCTGCTGCCACCTTCCACAGGAACATGGAGAGTCTGCTGAAATTGATTTCGTGCACCGTGGTGTTTCAAGATGACATCCTGATCACTGGTCGCAACACCACCGAAAAATTGCACAAACTGGAAGAGGTTCTAAAGCGACTGGACAGAGTGGGACTCAGGCTGAAATGCTCCAAGTGTGTTTTCCTGATGCCAGAGGTCGAATTCCTGGGGAGAAAGATTGCGGCACAAGGCATCAGACCCACGGACTCCAAGATGGAGGCCATCAAGAATGCATCCAGACCACAGAATGTGACGGAGCTGCGTTCGTTCCTGGGACGCCTCAACTATTTTGGTAACTTTCTACCGGGGTTGTGCACTTTGCTGGAACCATTGCATTTATTGCTATGCAAGGGTGACGACTGGGTTTGGGGTAAATCTCAAGAGACAGCCTTCAATAAGGCCAGAAACCTGCTATGTTCTAATAAGTTACTTGTATTGTATGACCTGTGTAAATGATTAGTAATAGCTTGTGATGCATCTTCGTACAGGCTCAGTTGTATGTTATAGCAAGCCAATGTGTCTGGTAAACTGCAACCGGTTGCATATGCATCCAGAAGTTTATCTAAGGCTGAAAGAGCCTATAGTATGGTTGAGAAAGAAGCATTAGCATGCGTATACGGGGTTAAGAAAATGCACCAATACCTATTTGGACTCTGTTCGAGCTCGAAACCGACCACAAACTGCTCATTTCGCTGTTCTCAGAAAGTAAAGATATTAACACCAATGCTTCATCCCACATCCAAAGATGGGCACTAACGTTATCTGCATATGCTTATGTACTCCGCCACAGACCAGGCACTGAGAACTGTGCTGAAGCCCTCAGTCAGCTACCATTGCCCACCACCAGGATGGAAATGGCGCAACCCGCAGACTTGCTTCTTGTAATGGATGCTTTTGAGAGCGAGGCGGGGGGTCACCTGTCACGGCTCATCAGATCAGGACCTGGACTAACCAGGACCCTGTGCTATCACTAGTAAAAAGCTGCGTCCTTAATGGGAGCTGGTCGGCGGTTCCCATGACCGTAATTAAGAACGAATGCAAGATGAAATTAAGCCGTTTTACCGACGCAAGGATGAAACGTCCATCCAGTCGGATTGTCTCCTATGGGGGAAATCGCATAGTTTTGCCAAAAAAAGGGCTGGGAAATGTTTATACGTGACCTACACAGTACCCACCCAGGCATAGCCATGATGAAGGCTATCGCCAGGTCGCACATTTGGTGGCCTGGCATTGACTCTGAATTGGAGTCATGCGTACACCAATGTAACACTTGCTCACAGTTGAGCAATGCACCAAAGGAGGCCCCACTGTGTCTGTGGTCATGGCCCTCCAAACCATGGTCCAGGGTCCACGTAGATTTCCCTGGTCCCTTTCCAGGAAAGATGTTCCTAGTAGCAGTGAACGCTTACTCTAAATGGATTGAATGTATAATAATGTCATCATGTACGTCCACTGCCACCATTGAAAGCCTCCGGGCCATGTTCGCCACCCATGGTTTGCCCAATGTCCTTGTTAGTGACAATGGACCATGTTCCACCAGCTCGGAATTCAGCGAGTTCATGATCCGCAATGGCATCAAGCACGTCAGGTATGCCCCGTTTAAGCTTGCATCCAATGGTCAAGCGGAACGGGCAGTCCAAACTATCAAGCAGAGCTTGAAACGCATGACAGACGGTTCCCTGCAGACCCATTTATCTCGGATTCTGCTCAGCTACCGGACGTGACCCCACTCGCTTACTGGTGTTCCTCCTGCAGAATTGTTAATGAAGAGAGCACTCAAAACCAGGCTCTCCTTAGTTCACTCGGATCTCAATGATCATGTAGAAACCCGGCGTCAGCGGCATAACGTGCACCATGATCGTGCGACTGTATTGCGTGACATTGAGGTTAATGATCCTGTGTTTGTTCTTAATTACAGTCATGGTCCCAAATGGGTTGCTGGCACTGTTTTAGCCAAGGAGGGGAATAGAGTGTTTGTTGTCAAACTTTTGAATGGACAAACGTGCAGAAAGCACTTGGATCAGACCAAACTACGATTCACTGAGAACAGTTGGAAGAGGACAGTACCATCATTGATCCACCAACACACACCCAACCAGCAATTGACCTCACGGTCAACCACGAGGATGAACCCATCATGCCCGACAGTCTGATCAGACCAGCCGCGCTGCAGTGCAGCAATGATCCGACCAACTCACCCATGGCAGGACTTCAACTCAGGCGATCAACCCGGGAACATAGCGCCCCGGATCGCCTCAACTTGTAAATAACTTGTATCTAAGACTTTGCGGGGGAGTGATGTTATGTGTTTAACTTTACTAGTGTGTAAGACTTGCCACCAGGAGGCACATCTATGGGAGACCCAAGGGTCACCTGCACATCCTGGGCAAGCAGGTATAAAAGGCAGTCTACCATGCTGCTTCTTCACTCTGGAGTTATATTAAAGAGACCAAGGTCACAACAGTTTGCGCTTACAGTATACAGTCTTGTGGAGTTATTCTAAACATAACATGAGCAATTTAAGCAGCTGTGATTCTAAGCAAAGCATCACATGAGATAATAACTGAATAGTTCCATCCTGAGTTAAATGCAGGTTTGCTGAATCTGCACAGAGGCTGCCTTGTAAGAATTGTGGGAACAGACAGAGGCTCACAGGTTCATTGGTAACAGTTGGTGGAACATGTACTCACTTTGACCAGACGAGTGAGGTCACACAACTTCTTGTGACACTGTGTGGTTGTGCGTTCAAGGACGGAGGAGCCCGACACCTCAGTGCCACCTCTGCCCAGATAGCTCTGAGAAGCTGTGGAGCAGACCTCCCAGCTGGAGGGTAAAGGATGCACCTCCTGTCTTCCACCGCCCCCACCAGTGTCTCCAATTCACCAGAGAACTGCATGGCCCATGTACTGCCTCTCCCAGCTGCCATGACAGCCCTCAGCAAGCAGCTACTGAACTGTGAGGAAGAAGAGAATCAGCAGAACAAACCTGCAAGGCATCCCCTTTAAGAAGCTCAATGACCAGGTGACCTGTTATGAGTGAATCAAACTCACCTGAAATTGGCTGCTCATTTCCTCCACTGCCCCGCAGCGCCCCTCCAGCACCACGCGGAGGCCATTTAGTGCTCCAACAACGCAGCTCTCCACTTTCATGATCCAAGTGCCGAAAATACAAACTTCATCCCGCCCATCTCGACTGGCAGTAACTTTTCAGCTAATTTGAATTATGCACTCCAAACCCAGTGCAGGCCAACTTCGGCCCCCATAACTTTCATGAGCAATGTTTTTCAGAGAACAATGTCATGCTTCCAGAGGAAGTGTTAAAGTGATTGGACCTTTCCTCACCCACTGAAGGAACAAAGGCTGAAGCAGAAATTATGAGCTAAATTTACAAGCTCCCAAGTGAAAAGGCTGCAGACGACCGCCCAAAAAAAATCGAACATCAGACAAGCAGATGTTGTCGGAAATTAAAAGCTTGCAGCACAGTGTTTGAGGACAAACTCCTCGACTCCCCAACATCCCGAGCATTTGGACCCTGACCCCACAAAAACAGAAAGCATAGGAGATATTAAATACCTTTGAGTAAATTATAAGACAGTAATCCAATTGAGTAGTTCAGCCAAAGTCCTGTACCATTAATATGATGCTTGAGTGATTTAACTGAACACTGAGATTACTGCCTTAAATTCACTGAGAAGTATCTGACATTATTATTGTCTGACACTTGTGCACGCACGTTCTATGAGGATTGAAGTATAGAAAAGTCAGTGTGAAAAGTTCAGATATGATTATTAATATTTGGGAATCTCAATCACAGAGAACTACCCTCTCTGCCATGAATTTTAATTTTACCTTTCAAATTCTTCAAATTTTCAGCCAGCTGTCCAATGTTGCTGTCATGCTGTATCAATATGAGGATGAGAATTTATTGACATTCTCGAAACACCAGTGTGTACTGTATCCATATTTCAATTAAGCAACCAGAAATAAAAAATCATTAGGGTCAATTTTGATCGCCTTCGTCTGCCGTTAATAGGGCGGTAACAGTTTGAAAATTGGCCTGGTAGCCATACCGCCTCCGGTAACACCGGAATTGCAGCTGGCATCATTTTAAAAGGGGCCTACCACCGGGTGTTCAAGGCTCCTGCCTGATTTAAACCATAACCTCATTTTACTATGGAAATCAGATTCCTATGTCATAAATAGGACCCCGATTGCCATTTTAGGCAGGAATTGGTCAGAAGAGCAATAATTATATTTGTTGCTCCCAGAGAAGCTCTTCTGTTCCTCCGGGACCCACAACATTAAATCTGGGCTGCTACCCTGCTACGATCGTGACCCTGACTACAATTCACCTTTCTGGCCACAATCTGTTCAATCCGGCGAGCTGCAATGGGATGCCTGTTTAGTGTTGTGCAGTACACCTAATGAAGCCGCAGCCTCCAAATGACTGGGGCCACTTCACCACTGGGCTGGGCAACCAACCAGCTCCACAGCTCACCTAAAAGTCAAAATCTACAAGATTGCTTGCATTCATTCATCAGGTAGTAATGAGACACTGAATATGAAGTTTATTCAATGCATAACAAATATAGGTCAATAATGCAAGGTCAACTAATTTTATTATGAATTTCATGATGAAATTATTATTTTTAAATTGATAAGCTTTTGGTGCAAGCAGGGAGCAGAACTAATTACCACCTCAGGACTTTGGATTCGCCAATAGCTACGGAAGAGAGAGAAAGGGGTCAGCATTGTTAAATAAGAAATGCTGTCATAATTAAGAATTGAGTACTCTTGAATTGAATGACACTGTAGTGTAGTACTGATTGAAGGAGTACTGCATTGTCAGAGGTTATGTCATTCAAATCTACCACCAAGCTCATGGTCTACAGGGCTGTAGTAATACCCGCCCTCCTGTATGGATCTGAGGTATGGACGATGTATAGAAGGCACCTCAAGTCGCTGGGAGATATACCACCAACGATGTCTCCTCAAGATCCTGCAAATCCCCTGGGAGGACAGGCGCACCAACATCAGTGTCCTCGACCAGGCTAACATCCCCAGCATTGAAGCACTGACCACACTCGATCAGCTTCGCTGGGCAGGCCACATAGTTTGCATGCCAGATAGGAGACTCCCTAAGCAAATGCTTTATGTGGATCTCCTTCATGGTAAACGAGCCAAAGGAGGACAGCGAAAATGTTATAAGGACACCCTCAAAGCCTCCCTGGTAAAGTGCGACATCACCACTGACACCTGGGAGACCCTGGCCGAAGACAGCCCGAGGTGGAGAAAGTACATCCGGGAGGGCGTTGAGCTCTTCGAGTCTCAACGCAAAGAACATGAAGAGGCCAAGTGCAGGCAGCGGAAGCAGCGCGCGGCAAACCAGCCCCACCGACCCCTTCCCTCGACGAATGTCTGTTCCACCTGTAACAGGTTCTGTGGATCTCGTATCGAACTGTTCAGCCATCAAAGAACTCACTTTGGGAGTGGAAGCAAGTCTTCCTTGATTCCAAGGAACTGCCTACAATGATGTAAACTGAAACACCATCTGCCCTCTCAGATATACGTAAAATAACCTATAACACTATTCAAAGAAGCGGAAGGGAGCACTCCCATTGTTCTGGCCAATATTCATCCTTTAACCAGCATCACCTAAAATACAGGTTATCTGGAAATAGTTATCTGGTCGTTTATCTCATTGGTATTTGAGGGGCCTTGCGGATTGCAAATTGAATCTCCATGATTCCTCACATTACAATAGTGACTCGACTTCAAAGTGCTTTGAGATGTCCTGCAGACATGAAGGGTGTTTTATAAATGGAAGCTCTTCCTTTGTTTCAAATGTCTTTCTATTGTTACCTCTAGACTTGACTATTTCAACGCACTCCTAGCTGGTCTCACACATTCTACCCTACATAAACTTGAAGTCATCCAATTTCAAAATTCTCATCCTTATTTTCAAATCCCTCCATTGCCTTGCCCCTCCCTACCTCTGTAATCTGTAAGCTTCTCCAGCGCCATAACCCCCTAAGATATCTGCGCTCCTCTAATTCTGCTCTCCTGAGCATCCCTGATTATAATCGCTCAACCATTGATGGCCGTGCCTTCTGTTGCCTAGGCCCCAAGCTCTGGAACCTCTCTGCCTTCTTCAAGACTCTCCAGAAAACATGCCTCTTTGACCACGCTTTTGGTCACCTGTGATAATTTCTACTTATGATGCTCGGTATAAATTTTTTTATACTTTTCATTTTCATTTTAAATTTTGCTGCAATAGTTTTCTCTCTAGCTCTTTTTGCATAAACTTTTATTACCCTGTACAAAGACATATTAAAATACATATATATTGTTGGCTCATTAAACTGATACCTCATGTCTTTGTTCCAATCCCTTGCCTCTCCCCACTCAACAGCTCTGTCCCTGATCCTCTTTGGTCTGGTCCAATTACCCTGTCTCTCAATGGAAAGGAACATCTGGCGAGGTGTACAACAGGCAACCGATTAACTACTGCATAGTTTGCACTCTGGTCAAAGTAAAATTTCACTCCAGAGTACAAGGAAGAAATCCAGGCAAACTGCAGCATTCCTACGGACTGAGTATAATATTGCAATTCCTACAGCTTGCTCACCTTATTCTCAGGATGTGAGCAAGGCCGGCATTTATTGCCCATTGCTTGTTGTCCTGGTAGCAGATTGATATAAGGGAATGGCTGACTAGGCTATTTCAGAAGACAGTTAAACATCAACCCGATTTGTGTGGGAGACAGTGACAGGGCAGACCAGGTAACAATAGCAGATTTTCTTCCCTAAAGGAAGAACCAGATAGGTTTTTGTAAACTTAATTCAAATTCTCAAACTGCCTTGCTGGGATTTGAAATCACATCTTCTGGATTATTAATCCAGACCTCTATATTACTAATCCAGTAACACAATTACTACACGATTGTACCCCTGCTGAAAGGAGACGTCAGTGAAATTAAAACAGTTTGGAGTGAAGCATTTCAGAGGAGTTTAAAAAAATATCAATATAATGTTTTACCTTTACATAAGAACATAAGAAATAGGAGCAGGAGTAGGCCACAAGGCCCCTTGAGCCCGCTCCGCCATTTAATACGATCATGGCTGATCCGATCATGGACTCAGGTCTACTTCCCCGCCCGCTCCCCATAACCTCTTATTCCCTTATCGGTTAAGAAACTGTCTATCGCTGACTTAAATTTATTCAATGACCCAGCTTCCACAGCTCTCTGAGGCAGCGAATTCCACAGATTCACAGCCCTCAGAGAAGAAATTCCTCATCTCAGTTTTAAATGGGTGGCCCCTTATTCTAAGATTATGCCCTCTAGTTCTAGTCTTCCCTATCAGTGGAACCATCCTCTCTGCATCCACCTTGTCAAGCCCCCTCATAATCTTAATACGTTTCGATAAGGTCACCTCTCATTCTTCTGAATTCCAATAAGTAGAGGCCCAATCTACTCAACCTTTCCTCATAAGTCAAGCCCCTCATCTCCGGAATCAACCTAGTGAACCTTCTCTGGACTGCCTCCAAAGCAAGTATATCCTTTCTTAAATATGGAAAACAAAACTGCATGCAGTATTCCAGGTGTGGCCTCGCCAATACCCTGTATAACTGTAGCAAGGCTTCCATGCTTTAATACTCCATCCCCTTTGAAATAAAGGCCAAGATTCCATTGGCCTTCCTGATCACTTGCTGTACCTGCATACTAACCTTTTGTGTTTCATGCACAAGTATCCCCAGGTCCTGCCGTACTGCGGCACTTTGTAATTTTTCTCCATTTAAATAATAACTTGCTCTTTGATTTTTTTTCTGCCAAAGTGCCTAACCACACACTTTCCAACATTATACTCAATTTGCCAATTTTTTGCCCACTCGCTTAGCCTGTATATGTCCTTTTGCAGGTTTTTTGTGTCCTCCTCACACATTGCTTTTCCTCCCATCTTTGTATCGTCAGCAAACGTGGCTATATCATACTCGGGTCTCTGTAGTGCTCGGAATTGATTTAAGAATATCCTCAATCTGACTGAATTTGAAGCATAGGAACTGGCACAACTAACCCCCGTCACAAATTAAGGAAATACAGAAACAAATAAATATAATTATATCACTAAGTATTTACATGTAGAATTGTAGTTTTGTCATGGCTCTTTAAATTAGGTGTGGATCACTGCTAATTGAGCTGCCATTATACCTTCAGATTTATTCTCTGGTATCCATTCTCGCAAGAGCAGCACAATCACAGCATCGACATGCCTTTATCCCACATTTATATTCATCAACTGATGCTACTTTGCTTAGTCTTGTGGGGATCTATGCAAACAGATCTCATGCACTTAGTAGTGACCCATACCAAATTTCAATAGTCTGCAGATGTGTGGAATCAGCTTTGTGCACTTAGTGGCTCAGGATAGAAGGCAGATGAACTGATGGTAGCTTGCAAAATGCACAAAAAATGGGTCTCCAATGTGATAAAATAAATAGTCAGGCAAATAACAAGCAGCTGCCAATAAGCCGAATTTTGAGCAAAATCTCCCCAGTCATGCAAGACTGCAGCAGTCCAGAGATTGCAGCCTTTACATTTGAGAATTCTGGCAACAGAACGACATAGTATTAGGCAGTCCCTTGTATCGAGGAGGACCCGCTTCCACACCAAAAAGGGATGAGTTCACAGGTGTTTCAATGAGGGACCTGACATTCTAGGTCCCGAACTACATATTGAAGGGTGGAAGATGCCTGTGCGTGGATTCTTTTAATGTGAGGTGGCCGTTGCACACCAGCCACCACACGGGTTTGACAGAGCTAGGTCTTGGTCCAGTGGCAAGGGTTAACCAAGATGACTGGAGACCAACCCTGCTACACGGATCGAGTGCGCGCACATGCTCCTGCTATCCATAGATCGCAGTGTGGGCTGACCCGTGCTGCCCCTGGGCCCTCGCCACTTTTGGGCTCCAATCTCTCACCGCTCCTCCGCCTGATCAAAAATGGAGCAGTCAGTAACAGAACATCAATTAGTCTCCTCTTATATTGGAGACATCAAATATCGACACATTGTTATTTGAAATATCAAAATATTAAACTCCAGCCTAGTTGAAGGGTTATTAACATCAGCAAAAACAAACGGCAACTAACAGAATGAACACGATTCAGTAGGGATGTGAATAACAGTTCAGTTAGAACGACATATCTGAATTTGATAACTTGATAACTTCGTGTGCTAAATCCTATTTCCTTATAATACCTTTATAGTTAGTCTGTTGTAATTGCTGCATGATGCCCTTAATATCTATGCAGGATTTATAGAAGGAAGCTGCCATCTTTATTGTAGCATTATCATAGAAGGATGCAAATGATGCCAGATAAGTTAAACAGTGATTCTTTTTAGGTTAAGTAGTCGGGGATTTAAATAAACTTGCCATTGATAAATCTGTTTCTGTTGAAACCCTTATTCCCTCCAATAATAAAAATTGTTGTACTTATAAAGTCCACTGAGCAGATTATTCTGTTTGGCTCAATGCAAGTTCTTTCTTTCTATTCATGCTAGTTATTTTCTTTTGCCATTGCTGAAAGAACATTAAATAGTGACTTCTAATTCAATCTATTCAGCAAGCATACTGTTTGCATTGTTTAATTGATTTTTTTTAAGGAGATCTGCAAACTCCCCTCACTGACAGCACCTACTGAGACCACTTGTCCACAGGGAATATCTGAACAGTTGCCTTAAAGGCCAGGTTAGCAGGTAAACATTGCAGTTCTGCCACAGGTTCTAGACTGCCTGTGAGCAATGCCATGAAATTTAACTAGACACGCTGGGGGAGAAATTCGGTCGGGCCTCATTTGAGGCGGTAACTCAGGCGGAGCAGTAATTTTAGTGCCTTGAAAAGGTTTGCGCCCTCCACACAGAAGTTCATCAGAATCGGTTGAAGAGCTGACAGGGGCACTAAATCAGCCATTGCCCACCAGAGCTGGGAGGCACTAACGAAAATGCCAGCACCAAATTTAACCGAGTCATTGCGCATGTGCCGAACTCCAATTCAGATCCTGGGAAAAGCCGAATCTTAAAGGCACAGTATAGTAATGCATCCATTAAAGTTTTCACAATCACTTTTTCTCAAGCTGAACTCTTATTTCTGTCTGCCGCTGCAAACTCGGTGGCTCACCACCGTGCTGTGTGTAAACGTTGCACTGACTGTGACCTCCGAGGGAAGCGCTTCCTCATCCCTTTAAGTAGCCACCAGTTAACGACTCTGCAAGACTCTAACGACTGTTTTTCCAAACGTTGTTCTTGGCAGCCGCTAAATGAGGCGGCCGCTTCTAATTTTCCGACTGGGGTACAAGCGTGTGCGTTGCAGCAGGAATACGTCATGGTCGGAGTGATCATCAGTAGCCAGGCACTACTGGTTTGTGCCCCCTGTGAGCATTTAAGGAATTTTCGGACAGGGTGCTAAACGCTGCGCTCCCAGTTGGTAACCTCTTACACTCCCATTAACGTCCCCTCTGGCCACTAAATGAGGCTTTAGACAACCGAAAATCCAGCCCAATAACTTTACTTCTACCAAAATGGGGGTTATTAGAATATTGGCAGAGGGAGATTTGCCATTGACAAATTGCAGGCAAGTTCACTACAGCATCTAGTCAAAAATGAAAGCTTTTGGCTGCTGTAGAGCAGTTGCTGGAGACATGGAAGCAGCTGTCACACCATTGCTGCTGCAGTTGGTACATGGCCCAAGGAACATCAAATAAAATGGAGGCAGCCACTTGAGAAAAGCATTTTCACCCTTAGACTGTGGCTGTGCATGGACAATATCCTGCTTGGAACAATGGTTCGCGCGGCAAGGAGCAGAGCAGGTGAATGAGACCAGCTTGGAAAATCAGAAAGCTACCATTCTACCGGTCCTGTCAGTATTGACCACTTGTTTAATTTTCACTCGTACTTGTTTGTCGTATGAAACGACGGGAGGATTGTTACCAGATCTCCCCGCCAGATAATGTGCAATTAAGATTGATTACTGAAAACAATACTTATTTTATTTGCTTTCTTAAAGCTCACTGGCACAGAAAATAGCAATAACAGTATGACAGCAGAAAGAACAAATTGTAAGTTTACATTTAAATGTTAAAATGATAGCATTGAACAATTCGATGCTTCACAACTGTATATAACATTCCAAATTTGTGCTTGAAGCTTCTCACTAATAGCATTGCAATAGTACCAACAGTTGTTGCAATGTAAAATCAGGCCCAATATTTAGCAATCCTGTGACTCACACAATCAAATCTGAGAGGCTAATAGCATATCCCTGTTGAGAAAATAACGGCAGAATCTTTACTATAAAATAAGCTGCCATCTTGAGTAGCAGATGGACACTTTCAATTGCTCTTCTGTTATAAAAGTCTGCGGGAAGGCTGCATTAAATTCATGAAAGACTAAAGCATATTTGATAGCGGTCAAGTCACTTTTCAGACCTTCCTGAAATCTATTGAACATCTTTTGACTGTATGAAAGATTTTTTGGGGGATTATATTAAGGTCTATTCTCGCGCACTGTGCTGCAGAATTTGTTCAATAACAATAAACAGGGTAAACATTCCCCAAAAAAAGCCTTTATTGATTTTCAAGGAGAGAAAAACTAGACAATCTCCACTGTGTTGGAAAATTATTAAAATTCTTTTGATGAGCTGCTTCTTTTTAAATAAATATAGCTGGCTCTTTCAGTGCAGTATAAAAACACTCGATGAAATTGCCAAGCGACTGCTGAGCTCCCCTGATAATGAAAAACCAGCCTGGAATACTAATATGGTATTTGACTTCCAGAAGCTTTAGAAGGTGAGGCAACTACTGGCTCGCACTATTGTCCTAAATTGACTACATAGAGACAGATACATCCTAAAACAATATATAACAGTAAATACAGTGGAAGGCAGCAGTGAACTGAAACATATCAACATTCATAATGTTCATGGTATCAGGCTGTGGGATAATATCTCACAGCAGAGAAGATTGAGAATTTATGCTCAGTCAGCTGCTAAAATTGTACCATTAAAATATATGGCCAAAATTTCCGCAATCCTTCCAGCGCACGCCTGTTGTAAGGTGGGCAGGAATGTGACAAAAGGCCCAGGAATTAGGCCAAACCCAGATATACTGAGTCCCAGCCTTCATTGCAAGTTTCCCTGAGGCCATGTTTGATATAGAACCTCTATCCATCCTTAGCAAGGTCAGCCATGTCTACTGGGAGAGGGTTTCCAGGCTTGGAGTTTCTCCAGCCCTGGCTAGGATCCACTGGGCAACCAGTACACCATACTTTTCCCACAGGGGAAGTAGAGTTTATCTAATGATACAGGCTTAGGTATTGGCTGTATCCCAAGGACTCCAGTTGCCAATCTTCATAAACCATTTTACAGGGGTTGATCGGTCCACAAGGCTTTAAAAGCTGGGCTGTGGAAGCCAGAATCTTTTGAAGCAGCAGGTCTTTGCTTCTATTTGTCAAGGTCAGCTGTGGTTCAGTTGGTAGCACTCGTGCCTCTTAGTCAGAAAGTTGTGGGTTCAAGTCCCACTCCAGGAACTTGAGGACAAAAATCTATGCTAACACTCCAGTGCAGTGCTGAGGGAGTACTGCACTGTTGGAGGTGCTGTCTTTCAAATGAGACACTAAACTGAGGTCCTGTCTGCTCTCTCAGGGGGATGTAAAAGATCCCATGGCACTATTTCGAAGAGGAGCAGGGGAGTTATCTCCGGTGTCCTGGCCAATATTTATCCCTCAATCAACATAACACAAACAGATTATTTGGTCATTATCACATTGCTGTTTGTTGAACCTCCCCTAAATCCGCATACTCTGGCATGGTCAGTAATGGAGGTTCTGGGTGGGCGAATCTCAGCACTTATGCCAGGATTGGTGGTCTGCGGAAATTTTGAGAGTGATCCCTCACCCAGTAACGATATTGTGAATCTATTCATAAAGAATACTTAACAAGCAATTTTTAATCAGAAGTATGGGGGCAATTTTAACCTTACTGCCTAGCAGATACTAGGTGAGTGGTTAGTTAAAAATGCCCAGGTTGCTTAACCACCCTGTAGACACCAGGAGCTGATGGTTCCTGATTTTAACCTGCTCGAGAGTATAGGCAGCAAGGGCACCCACAGAAGCTGGCAGGCTCCTTCTTAACATATGCATGTTGGATCTCGAGTGCTCCGCTAGGCCTCACAAGGAAAGCTGAGCCCTCCCCTGCCGCAGCCTCGATCCCCTCTTCCCAATCACAAGACCCCTGTAGTATGGCCTCAATGGCCGATCTCGCCACTTACCTGGTCTCAGCCTCAGGCCATGCGATTTCATGGAAATGGGAAATTGGGAAATTGGCTGGCAGGATTTAATTGATTTCCAGGGAGTTAAAAATAAACAGGCCTCAAAAATAAACTCACACTGTTACTAACCCACCAAAAACTGGCTCGGAGATAAAATCGGGTCATATATTTTGATTAGTCAGTGTGAATAATTATCACCGCAATCAGTGTTGACAGTCTTGCGGGCACTACAATCAATTGGTATTCTCAGTGTACTCAGAGAGTGTAGTAGGCTGGCAGAGAACCATTGATTTTTGTGGGGTCAGGAGGAGCATTCATAATCTGTTCTGCTCCTGCCAAACGGAGACCATAACCTTCAGCCCCAGTGAGCTTGGGTGGCCCATAGGAAAAGCTAAAAGACTTTCATTAGCTCAAGCTAAATCGCTATGCGAGAAACACCATGTCACCAGCTGGGTAGCCTGCCTTTAAAACATTTCTCCCAGCACTTAAACCTTTTGTGAGTTAAATTTAACTTAATAACAACATATTAATGCAAATTACACCAAGATTGCTTCAATGGCAAAATAATTAAAATTCCCAAAATGTGACAATCGCCAACTGTAATTTCTAACCTCAAATATTTAAATTTTTCTACATTATCCCTTTTGTTTCAGTTTGCTTTATTACTATGGATAGAAGTGACAGGGATAACAGTGATGGGAGGAAACGTGTCAGTATTGAGACAGAGATAAATGAAGATGGTAAGGAGGGGCCATGATTAGTAAATCCAAAAAATGAGATCAGCTAAAATTCTGATGTTTTTATGATTATAAACTGATATGCAACATCATTTTGAATTATGTTTTATTAACTGTGTGGATACACCTGAAGGTTGCCAACTGCCTAGTAATGGGCATCTCACACACACTAGACCATAACAGATTGAAATTGTCCTGTGCCAGGAATCGACCATTTGAGTGAATCAGCAACTATTAGGGCCTTTGCCAAGATAGTCTGATTGATTTGATGTTTGTGATTTAATCATCTTCTGATAATTAACAAGTACAGTTAAATAAGGACAAATTTAACATTGTGGAGGTGAATACCAATGGAGTTCTCCCGATCTTCCTTTGGTAGCAGAACAGGGGAATCACTGAAGAAATGGAGTAAATAACCGTTCATGTCATTTCTCCAAGCGTTCTGTCAATCTTCTTCCAAAGTTGCAGCAGGACATTGAGAGAGCCCCTTTAGAAATTACAAGTGCATATGTGTTGTACAAAAAGTTTGTAAATAATTAGCTAATTTGTGTAGCTAGCAACCTGTTAATGTTAATTGGAGAATGTAAACTAAGGGCAGGAGCCAGGACAGGATTAACTGCACAAAGTGTTGGTTACAGCAAGAGGCAATGAGTGAGAGCAGAGTACAGCTGCTGAAATTGGCTTTCACAGAGTGTGTGACCTGAAGAGCAGGTTGGCAATTAAGGGTAGCTTATATTGATTGAATGCTGCGAGGAAAACATTGCACTCCATGTTTGACAATTGGGACCCACAAAGGGCCCAAATTTGGCCAGTACAGATTTCTGGCGCACTCACCAGAGGTGTGCCGCTTTTGTAGGACTTCAAGGGTGCCAAAAATCTTCAGGCCGAGTTTGGCCACTCCCCAGCTTCTCCTCGATGGTGGCGTAGCATGGCAAATGGGTTCGGGGACGGAGCCAGGTCCCGGCGCAGAATACAGTGCCAGGACCTCCGCACATGCGCGCTAGAGTGTGTGCGCATGCGCAATAGCTCCTTGCCCCCAGAATCTGTCAGTGTGCTCTGCAGGCTGTGTGGGAGGGTGCCAAAGTGCGCCGCCTCTATCCCTGGCCAAATGGGCTCCCTCATCAGCGGCCCGCTGCCTTCCCTTCACATAAAGGTCGGTGTTGTGTATCTGTAAAGCATGCACTCCCATATTCCACCACCAGGGAGTGCATCCCCTGAAGTTCCAAGGGATCCCAGCATGTATATAATTATATTTGTATATAATCTGGCCCCTAAGGCCTGTTCCTCTCTCTGGAGTGTCTTAATAAAGACTGAGGTCACTGTTACTTTAACCTCCCTGTGTGCAGTCTCATCTGTGTCAGGAACACAATAGTAGGACTTCTGTTTTTTATTTGTTATTGATTGCTTGATTGCTTCTTACTTTGGTCTTGATGCTTTAGCTGCAGGGTTCCTTCTATTTTTTATTTGTTAATTAATTGCTTATTATTTTTGTGCTTTGTAAATCTTGGTGCTTTAGTTGCAGGGCTCCTTCTATTTTTTATTTGTTAATTAATTTCCTTATTGGTTAAAAATCTATCTATCTTTGACTTGAAAACATTCAATGAGCTAGCCTCAACTGCTTCCTTGGGCAGAGAATTCCACAGATTCACAACCCTCTGGGAGAAGAAATTTTTTCTCAACTCGGTTTTAAATTGGCTCCTCCATATTTTGAGGCTGTGCCCCCTAGTTCTAGTCTTCCCCACCAATGGAAACAACCTCTCTGCCTCTATCTTGTCTATCCCTTTCATGATTTTAAATGTTTCTATAAGATCACCCCTCATCCTTCTGAACTCCAAGGAATAAAGACCCAGTCTACTCAATCTATCATCATAAGGTAACCCCCTCATTTCTGGAATATATTAATGAATAAGTCAATGAGTTCCTTCCCTGCAAATTCTGACAAAACCACTGACAGTCATAATACAAAGTTTAAACTTGTTTTTTACTATCGAAAATGTAATGGCTGAAAGGATGAGCAACACTATTGACCAGGGGCTGTGTTTTTGTTCCTTTTATGCATAAGTCATAATGAAAAAAGCTGTTCTCTAAAGCACATAAAAAAGTTATGACAGCAGTAACTATTTTGTGTATGAGAAGCATTCACATGGAGCAGAATACAGTCAAATATTCATTACTGCAGTCTTGCTGAAAAGAATTACGTTTACAGCCAATGAAGCTCAAGATTGATTGCTTAGTATTTCACTGGGACATTGTTTGTACTGTTGGTTAACTTTTATTTCACAAAGGTTTTCAGCGAATCTTAGCCACACTGAAACAGTAAAAGTAACATGCAATCATTGCTGCTTTGTTATGTCAGGTTCCAAATAAAAATTATAATAGCCCGAATCTTCCCAGCTCTGCGAATACAAGTTTGGCGATGGGCCCACTAACAAGATGGTCGAGATTGACAGCAGGTCGGAAGTCCACTCTGAACCCACCTCCTGGTCAGTTTCTCAAGTGTTGGGTCTGCTTGCGGATTGCAGACCCGGCACCAAGCGGTGAGCCAGCCAATTAACATCGTTAAGAGGCACTTTATAGGTAATGTAAATGAATTTTTCCAGGCACTTACCATTTTACCAAGTTTTTAATGAGTTGGCCATCCCTCAGGTTTCACACCAGGTAAGTGTGTCCGATTCTCAGTGACTCTCCATTGCTTTCACTTGTTGACAGCTACCATTTCTCAGCTGTTCACTTTACAATCTGAGTCTGAAGCCTTCAAGATCTGGAAGATACTTATGGGCTGTATGCAGTTTGGAAGTGTCTGCAGTGAACTCTTTATCCACTGTCACCGCCTTGGAGCAATCTCTCTCACCACTGACAGATCGCTTACATCATCTCAACTTCAGCTGCCATCTATTCCAGCAGCATCGGTGCTCTTGAAAAAAATCTCACCTTGGTCCTCAGAATGCCACCACAATCAGCCCCAACACCAACAACAACAACCTTATCCGCAATCAACTGATGCTGCACAGCACACAGGGCATCAGCCACAATGCTGCCCGGGTCACCAGGGATCGCCCTCACCATGGGCACATTTACTTCCCTTGAAACTGTACACCCTGGCTGCCACATGATGTGCCAGGTTGGCACCACCCCACACCAGCACCATAAAGCATCCCTGCAATGCCCAAACCATTCCTTTCACATTCATCACCATTGTGCAGGGTACCCTTATATCTGACCATTCACTACAACTCACTAAGCCATTTCAAAAGATGCGCACAAATCTGTCCAAGAACACAAAGTGTTCAAAATAAAGATTTTAATATTTGACAATACATTAACAGAAACTCTACATGAGCATTAGATATAACACTCAAGTCCCTACCCTTGTGTGTTAGCTGGTATGCTTGCACGAGGATGAGGGTGAGTGTGAGTGGTGGCTAGTGAAATGGGGATGTGATAATGTAGATAGAGAGTGAGGGATGGGTGGAGGTGCAGGTTAAGTTGATGTGAATAAGGATGTGCAGAGGTAGGGTAGGGAAGGCAGAGTGATGGGGATGTGATGAGTGGCACAGCAGGATGAGTTTGAGCGTGGCTTTACAGTAAGTAATGTTTTATAATCTACTGAGATTATTGAAAGGTTTGCGCCACTGCAGCCAGGTCCTCCTGACAATATCCCTGCTTGTGCCCTCTTGTGCAATGTGCAACCAGGCTGCGTTGGTGTCCTGGGGAGGTCTCTTCTGCCCATTGGAAGGGAAGAGAACCCCCCTGTGTGCCGTGATCCCCTCCATTAGCATCTAAAGGGAGTCATGGGAGAGCCTGGACCTTTGTGCAGTGCCCGTCATTGTTTGCAGCACCTCAATGCTGCAAAACACTAACAGCACAACTGTCAACAAAAATTGGCCATGGACCCTTTATGGAATCCGGCTGATGACATAACATTAAATGATGTCATCAGAGCCACTTCCTGTTAATTGGTTGGGCACCTCGCAAGACGGGCTTAACAAGCTCAACCTAGGAAGATTGTTGTGAGTGTGTGGGCTGGAGCCAGGAGCGCCTTCACACGCCACCAATGTCGGCCTCACCGTTGGCGAAATCGTGGCCAACGTGTTAGAAATAGGGTTTAATTCCAGTGAGGTTTATTTTACTTAACACATGAAGGGATGTAACATTGCTACAATTTGAGCTTCTTCCCAAAACATTTTACTCATGCTCGATGTAAAAAAAGGATCGAAGGCAAGCTCTGCATCCCATCCATCAAACCGAGAGCTTATACTTGGGAACTATGAGGTCGCATGCCACAAGGCAAACAATTAACCCTTCTGCAGTTGAGGTGAGCACCAGAAATAACATGGCCTTACTCACCATGTCACCCAGATTTCTTCAACTCAACATAAAATACCATACATAGCTCAAACTAAACTTCATAGTTTGAGGTTATTAAAAAGTAAGATTATACAGAAGCAAGGATAAGTTAGCAGATGACCATGACATGCAGTATTTAACTTCACTACTCCTGTTCCACAATCTTAGTAGCTCTATTTAAGTTAGAATGAAAACCCTTAATAGCCCCTAATTTATATAAATTCACTGCGAAATAGAATGTTTCTCCTTGCGTTGATATCTGGGGTAGCACAAAGATATCTTTCTCAATTAATCAAAATTGACCTACTTTGAATTACTTCCTGCAATGGAAGACCAGAGACCAAAGAAATCCACAGGTATAAAAACATTTCAACAAAACCTATGTTACAATTTGGACAGCAGATCCTTTGGTTATGAGTCAGAATTGAATTGCTTCTTTTTAACAATTTAATTAATTTAATTCATCTAATTTAAATCTGTCATTAATATACAATACTCTGAGGTGGAGGTGTACATTATGCTTTTCCTGTCAGCTCTCCAGTTTATGCAGGGCAAGGTAGATTTTCCAATCAGTTAGACCTGATTTATGGACAGAAAGCCTTTGTCAACAATAAGTAAATGGAGCGCAGATTATCGACTAAAGTGGATTTCATCGAGTTAAATTTTATGATTGCAGTTCAAATGGCTCTATCAGTTTGTGGGTAGATAAATAAGGCCAAAATTACATCATGGCATCATTCAAATTACATCACCACCTTCTCAAGGGCAATTAGGGATGGGCAATAAATGCTGGCCTTACCAGCGACGCCCACCTCCCAGGAACAAATATAAAGAAATTACATTATCTTCCAAAATTTTTGATGGTATAACACTGTAGCATCACCTGCCGATATAAACTACACATCCAGGGTTGTAGGAACTGAGATGTATATGGGCTCAGTTACTTAAAGAAGCCCAATTAGAAGATTATTTGAACTTTTTCATTTTTCCTTTGCAGGCACTTAAGTTTTCAGAAGCTGCTGTGGTAATTACCCTGTTACTGTTCCCCTTCAGCAGTCCCAGTAGTAGCCATAGTGGGTTTCTCAGCAAGGTCTCACAAACAACAATGAGATACGTGACCAGATAATCTACTGTAATGATGTTGCTGTGGGATAAATATTGGTCAGAACACCGGGAAAACTCCCGTGTTCTTTTTCAAATAGTACCATGGGATCTTTTGCGTACACCTGAAGAGCATAAACAGGGCCTTGGTTTAATGTCTTATCTAAAAAGCGGTACCTCCAACAACGCTGCACTTCCTCAGTATTGCACTGACTTGTCAGCCTAGCTTCTGCGCTCAAATTCCTGCAGCGGGGCTTGAATCCATGGCCTTCTGACTCTGAGGTGAAAATGCTACCATTGAGCCAAGGCTGAAGTTCGAATAGCGAACCGAGGTTCCATGTGCCTCTTCTGGGAGTAAAGCTCTAACTACTTCAATAAGAAATGGAAAACCTCCTAGCCAAAATTCCTCCTTCAGAAGAACAGATTAAAACTCTTCATTCATTTCATTGCTACTTGTGGGATAGTCACGTGTAAATTGGTTGCAGTGTCAGCCTTTATAAAACAGTGAGGTCTTCAAATTGCATAAAGCTATTTTTTGCTTGCATGCACAAGATACAACATGTAGCAAGCATCATATGGGTTAGGCAGAACTTGTGCATAAAATGAATGCAGTCTGCCAAATTAAGACAAATGAAGATGAATACAGAAAATGTCTAAACATCAAGGGAGCTTACAAGGAGAAAACCTCATGTAATAGGAGCTGAAAAATGTTCACACCTGCAGAGAAGATGACAGCAGCTCTTTAAAAATGTGTCATGGGATCTTTTACATCGAGCTGATGAGACAGGCAGTGCCTCAATATAACATCTCATCAGAAAGATATCCCTGGATACGTTATTTGCTGCTTACATGGGACTCTGTAACCGAGGATAAATTAAATGGAAACAGCTTCAGTGATTGTGGTGGCAGCGGGGCAGGGGGCGGTGGTGAAGGAAAGATCATGGCCGGCCAACAGATGATCGGTGGAGGGGTGGGAAAAAGAATCCGGGCCAGCCTCAGCATCATCGGTGGAACAGGGGGTCCGGGAATGCGATTGTAGGCCTCATGAGGGGGTCTCCAATCACGAGGGGTGGGTTGGGCATGGATCCTGGATCCAGGAGGCAAGTGTAAAGACACTTACCTCCTTGTTGCAGCAGTCCTCGCCTTGCTGTAACTGTGGGGTTTTATGAAGTGTATAAAACCCGAGCAGCTGCAGTTAAAAACTAAATGGAGGCTTCCAGCCTCGTTAAAATATTTAAATTGATGTCCCACCTTCTTGATGTGGGTTATTTGTCGTCCCCCCTACCGTCCCCTCACCCCGTCCTGCCCCCTCATCCCCCACCCCCACCCGTATAAACCGGAAGTGTGCGGGTTGGAAGTGGGTTCAGGTCAGGATTCCGATTTTTAACAATTTAACTATCCCCACGCTCCGAGCCCCCCTATTTCTTAGGTTAAAATTCCTCCCACATTGTTTGTCCCGTTGTTCATCAAGGTCTCAGATGCCCTGTTGCCCTTGTTCCGTTATCAGCTCTCACTTCCAGCAACTTTGTGGGAAAAATATTTAAAAACCTAAATAAATCTAAGTGACAGGACATGCCCCACGCCAACAAAATCTGGGCAATTACTTTAAATTGCTCAGACTGGCAAATGATGGAAAGTGATGTTCCACAAGGATCAGTGCTGGGATCACTGGTGTTCACCATTTACATAAACGATTTGCACTCAGCAATCAGGAGTACAATTTCAAAATTTGCGAAAGACACCAAACTGGGGTGTATAGTTAATACTGAGGAAGACCGTGACAAAATACAAGAAGACGTTAACAAACTTGAAAAATTGGCATGTAAATGGCAAATGAATTTCAATATAGATAAGTATAGTGCAATTTAGGAGGAATAATAAGATGGTGACATAATCCTTGGAAAATAATTGGCCTGGTTTGCACCTCCCATTACCACCTGTGGGGGGCAGTAACAGGGTGCTAAGGCGTTACCAACCAGGCGTGGCAAATTCACCAATACCCGCAAACTTCCCTGCCGATTTTGCACTGGCGCTATCACTTACCATCTTGTTCTCTTGTGGCTAGGAGACCGTGATGTCATCCGGTGTATAGCGCCCCATTAGCACTCCGGATGCAATATTCACTCCTGCCTCCTGCAGCTTCACCGGGCGTCAACAACGGCAGCTGCAGGAGGCATTGTCACATCAGCTGGCCACTTGGGGAGCGCTAATTAAAGGCAGTGGTGGTCAGGTGGAGCAAAATCTATTTATCTCCCCATTCTAGTGTCTCCTTAGTCCCCACGATTGCTCAGCCCTGCACTTTCTTAGAGTGCTTGGGGCTGCTTTGCACATTGCACAGGTGCAGTGGCCCAACACAGACAGTATGAAGAGTCATTCACTCCAGCATTGGCCCTTCCCTTTAAGGGAGGGAAGGAGCCTGTACAGACGACAGCGCTGCACTGAGCATTGCTCAGCGCTCTGCCGATACCACCCCTCTCATTCCCTTTAGCTCTCTAAGAGAAGTGGTAGCACTTGATTTAGCACTCCACTTCCCTCTTGGAGAGCTAAAGCGGAGGTTCATAGAAACATAGAAAATAGGAGCCTGCACCGCCATTCAATATGATCATGGCTGATCCTCTATCTCAACACCAAATTTCCGTTTTTTTTCCCATACCCCTTAATGCCTTTTGTGTCTAGAAATCAATCTATCTCTCTCTTAAATATATTCAGTGACTTGGCCTCCACAGCCTTCTGAGTGAAAAAAATTCTTCTCATCTCGGTCCTAAATTTCCCACCCTGTATCCTGAGACTGTGGCCCCTTGTTCTAGATTTCCCAGCCAGGGGAAACATCCTCCCCGCATCCAGTCTATCCAACCCAGTCAGAATTTTATACATTTCAATGAGATCCCCTCTCATTCTTCTAAACTCCAGTAAATACAGGCCCAGTCGACCCAATCTCTCCTCATACGACAGTCCTGCCATCTCAGGAATCAGTCTGGTGAACCTTCGCTGCACTCCCTCTATGGCAAGTATATCCGTTCTTAGATAAAGAGAGCAAAACGGCACACAATACTCCAGGTGTGGTCTCACCAAGGCCCAGTATAACTGTAGTAAGACATCCTTGCTGCTGTACTCAAATCCTCTTGCAATAAAGGCCAATATACCATTTGCCTTCCTAACTGCTTGCTGCACCTGTATGTTTGCTTTCAATGACTGATGTACAAGGACACCCAGGTCCCTTTGTACATCGACATTTCCCAAGTTATCACCATTTAAATAATACTTTGTCTTTATGTTTTTCCTACAAAAGTGGATAACTTCACATTTATCCACGTTAAACTGCATTTGCCATGTGTTTACCCATTCACTCAACCTAACTAAATCGCCTTGCATCCTCCTCACAACTCACAATCCCTAGTTTTATTTCATTAGCAAACTTGGAAATATTACATTTGGTTCTTTCATCCAAATCATTTATATATATATATTGTGAATAGCTGGGGCCCAAGCACGGATTCCTGTGGTACCCCACTAGTCACTGCCCACCACCCCGAAAAAGACCCATTTATTCCTACTCTCTGTTTCCTATCAGTTACCCAATTTTCAATTCATGCCAGTGCATTACCCCCAATCCTATGTGCTTTAATTTTGTACACTAACCTCTTATGTATATATACATACATAACTTTATCAAAGGCCTTCTGAAAATCCAAATATACTACATCCACTGGTTTTCCCTTATCTATTCTACCAGTTACATCCTCAAAAAACTCCAGTAGGTTTGTCAAACATGATTTTCCTTTCATAAATCCATGTTGACTTTGTCTAATGTGCCGTTATCATATCCTTTATAATAGACTCTAGCATTTTCCCTACTACTGAGGTTAGGCTAACCAGTCTGTAGTTCCCTGTTTTCTCTCTCTCTCCCTTTTTAAATAGTGGGGTTACATTTGCCACCCTCCAATCTGCAGGAACTTTCCATAATCTATAGATTTTTGGAAGATGACCACCAATGCGTCCACTATTTCCATGGCTACATCTTTTAGTACTTTGGGATGCAGATCATCAGGCTCTGGGGATTTATCAGCCTTCAGTCCCATTAGTTTCTCCAGCACGATTTTCTTACTAATAATAATTTCCTTTAATTCCTCTTGCTCACTAGACCCTTAGTTCCCCAGCATTTCTGAGACTTTATTTGTGTCCTCTTCCGTGAAGACAGAACCGAAGTATTTATTTAATTGTTTTGCCGTTCCCTTGTTCCCCATTATAAATTCTCCCGTTTCTGTCTTTAAAGGACCTACATTTGTCTTTGCTAATCTTTTTCTTTTTACGTATTTGTAGAAACTTTTGCAGTCGGCTTTTATGTTCCTTGCAAGTTTACTCTTATACTCTATTTGTCTCCTCTTAATCAATCTCTTGGTCCTTTTTGGCTGAATTCTAAATTGCTCCCAATCCTCAGACTTGCTACTTTTTCCTGTTCCCGTCAGCTGCAAATCTTTTTCGCCCAGTGATACTTTTGCGCCCCAGAAAAGTTTTCACCCTAAACGGGGCGCTAATATTTCTAGCCCTAGAAAGTCTAAATGGGGTAGAGAAGCAAAGGGAATCAAAGTGTACAGATACACAATTCATTAAAAGTAGTGATGCAGGTTAATGAAGCCATAAAAAAGCAAACAAAGCAATGGGGTTAATTTCTAGTGGGATAGAATTGAAAAGTGGAGAAGTTATATTAAAGTTGTATGGAACTTTGGTTAGACCTCACTTAAAGAGTTCTGGTCTCCATAATATAAAAGGATGGAAAGAAAGTGGGGAAGGTGCAAAAACGATTTACAAGGATGATATAAGAACCGAGGGGTTATACCATCAAGAAAGATTGAACATGCTGGGGCTCTTTTCTCTAGAAAGGAGAAGGCTGAGGGGTGGCCTGATAGAGGTCTGTAAGACGATGAAAGGATTTGTTGGCTTCGACATAGAGAAGATATTTCCACTTGTGGGGAGATCAAAAGCAGGGGCCGCAAATATAGGAGTCATTCATAAATCCAACAGGGAATTCAGGAGAAACTTCTTTACCCAGAGAGTGGTTAGAATGTGGAACTCACTGCCACAAGGAGTAGTTGAGGTGAATAGCATAGCTTGAGCAATGGTGCAGCAGGGAGGGATTCAAATTCCTGGGGCATTGGAACCGGTTCTGGGGGAGGTGGGACCAGTACAATCCGGACGGTCTGCACCTGGGCAGAATCGGAACCAATGTCCTCGGGGGAGTGTTTGCTAGTGCTGTTGGGGAGGAGTTAAACTAATATGGCAGGGGGATGGGAACCAATGCAGGGAGATAGAGGGAAACAAAAAGGAGGCAAAAACAAAAGACAGAAAGGAGATGAGGAAAAGTGGAGGGCAGAGAAACCCAAGGCAAAGAACAAAAAGGGCCATTGTACAGCAAAATTCTAAAAGGACAGAGGGTGTTAAAAAAACAAGCCTAAAGGCTTTGTGTCTTAATGCAAGGAGTATCCGCAATAAGGTGGATGAATTAACTGTGCAAATAGATGTTAACAAATATGATGTGATTGGGATTACGGAGACGTGGCTCCAGGATGAGCAGGGCTGGGAACTCAACATCCAGGGGTATTCAACATTCAGGAAGGATAGAATAAAAGGAAAAGGAGGTGGGGTAGCATTGCTGGTTAAGGAGGAGATTAAGGCAATAGTTAGGAAGGACATTAGCTTGGATGATGTGGAATCTATATGGGTAGAGCTGCAGAACACCAAAGGGCAAAAAACGTTAGTGGGAGTTGTGTACAGACCTCCAAACAGTAGTAGTGATGTTGGGGAGGGCATCAAACAGGAAATTAGGGGTGCGTGCAATAAAGGTGCAGCAGTTATAATGGGTGACTTTAATATGCACATAGATTGGGCTAACCAAACTGGAAGCAATACGGTGGAGGAGGATTTTCTGGAGTGCATAAGGGATGGTTTTTTAGACCAATATGTCGAGGAACCAACTAGGGGGGAGGCCATCTTAGACTGGGTGTTATGTAATGAGAAAGGATTAATTAGCAATCTCGTTGTGCGAGGCCCCTTGGGGAAGAGTGACCATAATATGGTGGAATTCTGCATTAGGATGGAGAATGAAACAGTTAATTCAGAGACCATGGTCCAGAACTTAAAGAAGGCTAACTTTGAAGGTATGAGGCGTGAATTGGCTGAGATGGATTGGCGAATGATACTTAAGGGGTTGACTGTGGATGGGCAATGGCAGACATTTAGAGACCGCATGGATGAACTACAACAATTGTACATTCCTGTCTGGCATAGAAATAAAAAAGGGAAGGTGGCTCAACCGTGGCTATCAAGGGAAATCAGGGATAGTATTAAAGCCAAGGAAGTGGCATACAAATTGGCCAGAAATAGCAGCGAACCTGGGGACTGGGAGAAATTTAGAACTCAGCAGAGGAGGACAAAGGGTTTGATTAGGGCAGGGAAAATGGAGTATGAGAAGAAGCTTGCAGGGAACATTAAGACGGATTGCAAAAGTTTCTATAGATATGTAAAGAGAAAAAGGTTAGTAAAGACAAACGTAGGTCCCCTGCAGTCAGAATCAGGGGAAGTCATAACGGGGAACAAAGAAATGGCGGACCAATTGAACAAGTACTTTGGTTCGGTATTCACGAAGGAGGACACGAACAACCTTCCGGTTATAAAAGGGGTCGGGGGGTCTAGTAAGGAGGAGGAACTGAGGGAAATCCTTATTAGCCGGGAAATTGTGTTGGGGAAATTGATGGGATTGAAGGCCGATAAATCCCCAGGGCCTGATGGACTGCATCCCAGAGTACTTAAGGAGGTGGCCTTGGAAATAGTGGATGCGTTGACAGTCATTTTCCAACATTCCATTGACTCTGGATCAGTTCCTATGGAGTGGAGGGTAGCCAATGTAACCCCACTTTTTAAAAAAGGAGGGAGAGAGAAAACAGGGAATTATAGACCGGTCAGCCTGACATCGGTAGTGGGTAAAATGATGGAATCAATTATTAAGGATGTCATAGCAGTGCATTTGGAAAGAGGTGACATGATAGGTCCAAGTCAGCATGGATTTGTGAAAGGGAAATCATGCTTGACAAATCTTCTGGAATTTTTTGAGGATGTTTCCAGTAGAGTGGATAAGGGAGAACCAGTTGATGTGGTATATTTGGACTTTCAGAAGGCGTTCGACAAGGTCCCACACAAGAGATTGATGTGCAAAGTTAGAGCACATGGGATTGGGGGTAGTGTACTGACATGGATTGAGAACTGGTTGTCAGACAGGAAGCAAAGAGTAGGAGTAAATGGGTACTTTTCAGAATGGCAGGCAGTGACTAGTGGGGTACCGCAGGGTTCTGTGCTGGGGCCCCAGCTGTTTACACTGTACATTAATGATTTAGATGAGGGGATTGAGTGTAGTATCTCCAAGTTTGCGGATGACACTAAGTTGGGTGGCAGTGTGAGCTGCGAGGAGGATGCTGTGAGGCTGCAGAGCGACTTGGATAGGTTAGGTGAATGGGCAAATGCATGGCAGATGAAGTATAATGTGGATAAATGTGAGGTTATCCACTTTGGTGGTAAAAACAGAGAGACAGACTATTATCTGAATGGTGACAGATTAGGAAAAGGGGAGGTGCAAAGAGACCTGGGTGTCATGGTACATCAGTCATTGAAGGTTGGCATGCAGGTGCAGCAGGCGGTTAAGAAAGCAAATGGCATGTTGGCCTTCATAGCAAGGGGATTTGAGTACAGGGGCAGGGAGGTGTTGCTACAGTTGTACAGGGCATTGGTGAGGCCACACCTGGAGTATTGTGTACAGTTTTGGTCTCCTAACCTGAGGAAGGACATTCTTGCTATTGAGGGAGTGCAGCGAAGGTTCACCAGACTGATTCCCGGGATGGCGGGACTGACCTATCAAGAAAGACTGGATCAACTGGGCTTGTATTCACTGGAGTTCAGAAGAATGAGAGGGGACCTCATAGAAACATATAAAATTCTGACGGGGTTAGACAGGTTAGATGCAGGAAGAATGTTCCCAATGTTGGGGAAGTCCAGAACCAGGGGTCACAGTCTAAGGATAAGGGGTAAGCCATTTAGGACCGAGATGCGGAGGAACTTCTTCACCCAGAGAGTGGTGAACCTGTGGAATTCTCTACCACAGAAAGTTGTTGAGGCCAATTCACTAAATATATTCAAAAAGGAGTTAGATGAGGTCCTTACTGCTAGGGGGATCAAGGGGTATGGCGAGAAAGCAGGAATGGGGTACTGAAGTTGAATGTTCAGCCATGAACTCATTGAATGGCGGTGCAGGCTAGAAGGGCCGAATGGCCTACTCCTGCACCTATTTTCTATGTTTCTATGTTTCTATACATTTAAGGGAAAGCTAGTTAAACACATGAGAGAGAGAAAGGAATAGAACTGCAGCTGTAATTTTTACATATAAAGCTTTTTTTTGTTGTCATTAAAGTCATTTTAGTCATGTGCAGACATACCAGGCTGTGCGGTGGCCCAAAGTATACACTCTTGTTGAATCCAGTTGAGGTCTGACACTTTCAATAGTGGTGTTCCTTTAACTTATTGTCTGTGTACATATAGTCAGCTTACTGCTTAATTAATTTGCAAAATATATTACAATGGAGCCAATAATATAACAGCTTTTGAACAGTTCTCAATTTAAGGACAATCAGCAACGTAGAAAAGTGACAGTAATCTGTTCAACCACTTCACATTTGTGAACGTCTTTAATTTAGTAATTGTCCACAAAGCCTTAGACCATTCCTGTCAGTTAAAGCAAACCTAACCCTAAAGTTCATCAACGTAGGTAATTTCACTTTCCTTTGTGAAGCTGCAGGTACCTAAATGGGGAAATGCTTCGGGGGCGGGGCGGGGGGAGGGGGAGGGGGGTATATACATAGTACACTGAAACAACCTCAATTGTAATTAAATACAATGGGGCTGAAATTGACCTTTTCCTTAAGGCCTGTTACCACCGCAAATCGGCAGCCATGTTGAGAAGTGAAGTGGCCGCCGACTTTTGGTGGAACGGTCGCTAATAGCCCAATGCCCCTCCCGAGTTTTTCCAGGGGTGCCCCTTACCACGCCGCTACTGCCGATCCACGGTATGCATTTCATCACTGTGCGCACCGCCAATCTAACCCCCCGATGGCGACATTCCCCTCCGCAAATCTTCGACCAGCCTGGCGGTGCCAAAACAAGCTTTCACCCGATGGTCCAGGGAGGCCTGTGGCCTTCTACAGTCGCGGTGCAGCATCGCTTAAAGGGGAGGGCCTACTGACGTTGCTGCCATGTTTTTTTCTGTCAGCCGACTGCTAGATCGGCCCGACAAATATGCCCCCGGGTTTGGCTGGGCCGCCAACAGGCAGCTTGGCACCCCCTCTTGGGTGCCAGGCTGCTGGCCTGGCCAAAGCCCTCCCATGGTGGCCCAGTAGCCCGAAGTTTTAAAATCGCGGAGGCTCTCCCCTTTAAGTGAAGGGGAGAGCCATGGTAATGCTGCGCCATGATGACGTCATCACAGCGGTGACTCTGCACCCGCCTCCAACTTCCGTCCCTCAGTTTCTGTCACCGCCATGTTTTTGCTCCTCAGGTGTCGCCCCCATTATGACCGACTTCCGGATCAAAACAAAAAAAAACAAAGAGTGCATTTTCGTGAAAGAGTTGACCTGAACCGCAGCTGTGGTTAAAAAGCACCAAAACGGGGTGAGAGTGCCCCATTTCAGGGCAGGGGCAATTTGTACCCCGATGGCATTTGTAATGAAAATTATAACTGTGCGATTTCCCATCATGCCATTCTTTAGTGACAAGCAGAGAGTATTACCATTGTAACACACAATCTAAACCGCCGCCACCATTGAAAATATTGTTGCTCCTGTTACATCTTCCCAAATGCTATTGCCAAAAGGAACTCTACACCTAACCATTTAAACATTAATTCTCTTTGGATTTTAGTTTTGAAATACGTAACAGAAGAGCTTTACAGATTTGTCAGTGGTAAAATGTGGTGTGCTATTGAACCATGTATACCAGGAGCATAGCAGGTTGAATTGCTGGATTGTGTTGCGTTAGCTGATCTTGGCTAGGATATCAATGGGAGCAGTATTTCCAGGCTATGGAAGGGCAGGATAAAAAATAACAGTGTCCAATTCCTATTCATTGTCCAGTAACACTACCATAAAGTACCTTTGTGTGGGCATTGGATGACGACAGGATTCGCCCTGTCTGTAATGGTTCCCATGATAAAGAAGCTTATTAACACTTGGGAACCGATTCTCCCTCTACACCATATGCCAGCACAACATCAATAGCTTGAGACAACTGCTTGCTCCATGCCTGTACCTCTGCCATTGATTGGCTTTCTCGGTTATACTCATTTTCATGAATTTACTGGGCTCCCAAGTGAAAAGGTCCTTTTTCATATGCCAGCTTAGACAGCGAGGGACAAATCTTGTGGCCAACATACCAGATGGGACAGCCCTGCCGGTGGAACTCCACCATCATCATCATCATCATAGGCAGTCCCTCGGAATCAAGGACGACTTGCTTCCACTCTAAAAATGAGTCCTTAGGTGGCTGAACAGTCCAATACGAGAGCCAGACCCTGTCACAGGTGGTACAGATAGTTGTTGAGGAAAAGGGTGGGTGGGACAGGTTTGCCGCACGCTCCTTCCGCTGCCTGCGCTTGATTTCTGCACACTCTCGGCGACGAGACTCGAGGTGCTCAGCGCCCCCCCAGATGCACTTCCTCCACTTAGGGCGGTCTTTGGCCAGGGACTCCCAGGTGTCAGTGGGGATGTTGTACTTTATCACAGCAGAAATCACCACCTTCAGAAAAAAGAGGGAAGGAAACAGCATGACAGCAGAAAACCTTGTTCTAAGTTTATTGTAAAACACAGGCTGGACTGCCATAACTTTAGTCACAGAATCCTAAAGAAAGCATTTGATGAACGGGAGAACGCCCCCCCCCCCGCCCCCCACACCACCCCGCCCCCAACCCCACCCCGCTGATATCGGTTACAACAGCAGAGGCATCTGCAAATGTAACTGTTTTGCCGATGGCAATTAGAAATGATTCTGTATAAGTGTAATAATAACAGAAAATGCTGGAAATACTCAGCAGGTCAGACAGCATGTGTGAAGAGAGAAACAGAGTTAATGTTTCAGGTCGATGATGCTTCGTCAGATTTTCAGAAACCGCAGTACTTTGCTTCTGTATAAGTGCAATGCTGTTGCATTGCATATTTAACTGAAACAGCACTCATGGAAATAACAACTTCAATAATTTATCACATCATTATTTTTGAAGCCCGGTGAGTTGAAGAGAGAGCATTCATTTTTAATGAAAGGTAGAAGTTAGTTGATCTTGTACTACCAATCCATCAATGTTTATGATTTCATTTTGAGACACAAACTGGGAGTGACAGAACAGCTGTTACCGAGTTCAGCTTAAGTGCTGCTTTTAAACTGAATTCTTTGAAACTCAGCAGCCTCACACCCCATGCTGCTGCGATTAAACAAGGCTTGATTTTGTGGCTTAATGCAAAGTCAACCTCAAAATGCTGAAGTTTGTAACTTCATAACTTTCAAACATTACATCACTAATACTATTACAGTGCTGCATTGTCGATGGTGCCATCTTTTGGATGACATGGTAAACCGAGATCCCGTCTGCCTCTCGGGTGGGTGTGAAAGATTCCATGGCACTATTTTAACGAAATGCAGGGGACTTCTCCTCAGTGTCCTGACCAATCTATATCCCTCAACCAACACCCAACAAAAGAAATAGATTATCTGGTCCTTATCACATTACTGGTTTGTGGGAACTTGCTGTCTGCAATTGACTGCTGCGTTTCCTACATTACCATGTTGACTACCCTTTAAAAAGTGCTTAATTGGCTGTAAAGCACTTTGGGAATTCCTGAGGTCGTAAAAGTGGCTATATAAATTCAAGCCTTTCATTCTTTAGAAGATCATTTTAGGATTGATGCTGGAATGTTCCTTTAAAGCAGTAAAATTTTGGAATCTAAAACTATTCTTGAACAATCCCATAGAATCTATGACTGCGAAATTGGAACCTTTAGCACCAGCCATTAAAGGCAGTTTAGAAGAAAAAATGGCAGCCGCCTCGTTTCCGCCCACTTTCAGTGGGTCCCACTGCGGCTGCCATTTTGGGCAGGTCGGCAGCGCTGCATTTGCTCCAGGTATTTATTTGAGGCAGATCGTGACATCAATGAGTGTGCAATGCTGATTTGACACACCATGTGTCATTTTTGATGTCGCCGCTCCATATATTGGCTCTCCTAATCAAGTCTAGCTGACCATGCGTGCAGCAGCAGAATGGAACCGCAGTAGAGCTATTTTAAAGGGATCATCAACGGCTTGCAGCTGACTAGCTTTTTCAGTTTTACGAGCTCTTGTAAACCTTTGCAACAGTTTGGAGCTTTCTAAAGTTATTTAACGTTGCTGAGGTAACAGGAAGTGTTCCTGCAAGAGGAGAACACCTTGATTCTTATTTAAAGCATTCTACTCACACCCCTTATTCACCGACATGGAGGCTCTACTTGCAGTCCCTCTTGCATTCGAGTATGACAGGGAGATGGAGCCGAAGGCAGCGAAGAAGAGGACAAGATGCTCGAAGAGGGAGGAGGAGGAAAGCTTTCAGCAGGATACCATACCCACCTAGGGTCTTCCAAAAGCACTTCTCCTTCCTGCACCTAAGCCAGGAGCAGTGTATTAGGAGGCACCACTTCACCAAGGAGGTGGTCACAGAACTCTGCCACCGCCTGCAACCAGACCTGCAGCCACAGAGCAGGGCGAAGGCATCTCTCCCAGTGACCCTCAAGGCAACAGTGGCTCTCAATTTTTTCACCACCGGATTCTTCCAGTCAGGAGCAGGAGGCATAGCCAACATCTCTCAGTTTGCTGTCCATCAAACATCTAGGTCACAGAGGCGCTCTACTCCAGGAGAAGGGACTGCATTGCCTTCTCTCTGAACAGAGAGAAGCAAGATGAGCATGCACGTGGCTTTGCCAGGATATCGGGCTTCCTCATGGTGCATGTCACTAGCAACTGCACATACGTGGCACCGCATATCAGTCCTGAGATGTTCCACAACCGCAAAGGTTACCACTCACTTAATGCGCAGTTGTTGTGCGACCACACCCAGTGCATCATGATGGTGACAGTGAATGCCCGCTATCCTGGCAGCAGTCATGATGCCTTCATCCTGTGCCAGTCCGGTGTGCCAGCAATCTTCCAGCCACCACCTCACACTCAAGGTTGGCTGCTCGGAAACAAGAGCTATCTGCTCTACACCTGGCTGATGACCTGCCCTCCGCAGCCCCACCACTCATGGCCAGCCCTCATATAGGGCTCAATTTTGGCCCACCCCTTTTTTCGCCGTACTTTCCGGAGATGCGCCGCTTTTCAGAAGTGCGGCGAAAAAATTCCTCCCCACTTTGGCGGCTGTCCAGCCTCTCCCCGGTCGTCGCGCAGCGTGGCTAGTCGATTCGTGGGTGGAGCCAGCGTCCTGCACTGAAAGCAGTGCCGGAACGTCAGCACATGCGTATTGGAGTCGGGTCGCGATGTCCGCGCATGTGCAGTAGCGCCGAAATTTGGCAATCGGCCCAGCCTCTCTCTCCCTCTCCTCACAGATGCCCCGTTCACTCGCTCTCCTCCTCCACCTCCGCCCCCCCCGCCCGCCCATTCATTTTCAACCCAGCCTCTCTCTCTCTCTCTCCCCCCGTGAAATACAGATGCCGCGTTGAATCCCAATGCCGATCGCTCCCGCCCCTAGCCCAGGCCGAGTGGCCTCCTGGTGCGTGTTGTCATGCCGCCCCTAGCCCAGGCTGAGTGGCCTCCCGCACAGGCTGACCTGCTGCCTTCCCGGGGGCGAGTTTTAAGATGAAGGTAGGACTTATTTCAATTTTTTATTTGTTTTTTTAATTCTTAGAACTTTTTGTTTGCAAGGTTTGGTGGTTTGTAAGTCTTGGTACTTTCAGGTGCAGGTCCTCTCTGCTTCCCTTCCCGCCCCTATCCCAGGCCGAATGGCCTCTGATGTACTGACCTGCGCTGATTTTTTAACTCTCCGCAAGGGTTTTCTGAAGTGGCCACATATGCTGGGCTAATTAGATTTGGAGTAACTATTAGCTGGTCAAAGTTGCCTAAATGGGCAAAACTGGCGTAGGTGGCTGGTAACACCCCCTTTTGAGAAAAAGAACAAAACTAAAAAAATCGTAACTAACTTACTTACACTGGTGCAAATTGAATGTGCAAAATGGGGATTTTTAATATACGCCAGAATAATCAAGTTACTCCAAAAAAACCGGAGCAACTCCTGGCCAAAATTGAGCCCATAATGAGAGCCATACTGCTACGAGGAACGTCATCGACCAGACCATCGGGGTGCTAAAGCAATCGTCAACTCGGTCATCATGAGGGTGCAGCCCTTGTCACCATGGTTTCCGGGACCACCTAGAGAGGAAAAGGAGGAGGCAGCCAGAAGATCCCCATTCAGGACGGGTTGTCCGTGAGTGCCTGGTCAGTCGCCGACTCCAGTGAATGAAACCCCGGATCCCTGTTGCTCACCACTTCCCCATCTTACCATCCCTCTGTTATGGAACATCACAGCATCCTCCTGGGCACAAAGCTGAAATGAGAGCCACCACAAAACACACATTCCAAACCTAATTTATAAATTTATCAAATGCAAATCAAAAGAACAAAGTCAACTAATCACCCTTGTGCATTCCCTTAGCGTCTGTCTTTCCTGTATTTTTTCCTACTCTAGGTTTCCTACGCAGTGCTCTGTCAATGGCTGCAGCATGGCTGGTGGAAGGATGCTGGCTTTCAGTGGGTTAATGGCAGATAGCCTTGCCGGATGACCTTGAGCAACTGTGGCTCTAGAAGGCCCAACTCTAGATTGCATCACCTCGGCATGGGTGGCATCAGTCTGGGCTGGCTGGATAACTGGCAGAGTGGCAGTAGTGGGAGTTCAAATGCTGTCATCCTGAGAGAGGATGGCAGGTTCTTGCTCCACAGAGTCACTGCCACTCCCCCGGGGCTGCGCCCCAGCATTGCTAGCCATCTGTTGGAGGAAATATTGCTGTGACACCCTCCAAGCCCCTTTCCACACTTGTAAACCCAGCCACGACGGCAGCAGTCTGAGTTTGCGTGGCAACAAGCGGAGTCTGCAGGAGAGCAGTCTGAGCTTCCACTGCAGGACCGAGACTTTGGGTCGCTTCCATCGTCATGCAATAGAAGCTGCAAGATTGCCCATCACACCCAGCATCATGGTTGGGTCTCTCATGGAGTTGCTCATCTTTTCCATCCTGTAAATCATGGGCTCCAAGCTCCATGCAAAACCTCCTGCAATTTTGGAGCCGGACTGCTCCATGCTCCTGGTCACTGACAAGGGACTCTCTGGTAGGCCTGCCATTGCACCAAGCATTTCTGTGTGCACCCTTCTTCTGAAGGCTGCCCCATCAAGGTCTTCATCTGAGTCCTGTGCCACAAAACCCGTGCACAAACTCAGCCTCCGGGAAGCTGGGACCTGAGCTACGCTGTCCCCCTGTCCTGGCTCACCACGTACTGATCCTGCCTCTATACTATCCTCTAAAGTACACGCAGTATCATTTTCTGAGCTGGTGTCTGGGAGTGTCAAGTGCCGTGGCCGGTGTGTCATCTTCTTCTCCTCTATCACCTCTTTCCTCAATCACTTCAAGGACAGGCTGGGCTGCTGGCAGTTCTTGGGTATCTGAAATGAGAAATGCACAAGGGTCGGGTTGTGGTGAGGGGGGGTCGGGGAAGCAAGATGTCCATGCATACATCATCAGCAGCTTTTAAATGAGAAGAGACTGTGGGATGAGGGGAAAGTGGGGTGTGAGAAGAAGATTAGGTATGAGTGTACCGTCATCACCAGCGATGCTTTCGACTTCCCTGCTCTCAATGGACTCTGTGATTGCGCCTCCAAAGATTTCGAGAACTGCTTCCTCCAGCTTTGTGAGGTTCTGAATTCTAGTTTGCCCTGCACCTGCCTGCTGGCGCAGTGACAGCTTGAGCAATCTATTCTCACAGCATTCTGTTGTTCAGCCTTGAGGGCTTCCTACCCCCTTGCAGGGAGAGGACCTCACTGTGTTATTGTACCCTCAGGACCAAGGCCTCCAGTGCGGCATTGGAAAATCTTCATGGCCTTTCCCTTGGCTGTTGGGCCATGACTGTTCAGAATGACAAGTAGATGCTTCTGTGTCAAAACACCTCCTCTGCTTGTAGTGCAGAGAGCCGAGACCAAACTTTATTGGCCTGTTGACTGCGCCCGATATTGGCCCCAGGGCCTGTTGAGAGCGCTAAGCCAATCAGCAGCTCATTTAGCGCTGAGATCAGTGCTATAATAAGCAGGAAGCATGAATTTTGCATGCTGCGTGCACCACTTTGAATGGGCACAGGCACATAGTACTGCGCAATGCCCCCGCCCGTTTTCTGGCCTTATCCAATTTCGTGGTCTATAACTATTCAGTCTGCAGTCGACAACTAACTTTCATTTTGTGTGTCATGATGGTAACTGATATATTGTACAATTAACACCTTCAGTGAGTTTCCTAGCCATTTTAAACATAATAATGAGTCTCATCTCTACTCAAATTAGACTATATGGAATTTTAAATTTTACAAATTTCCTGCAAGTTCCACCTCAATGCAGTAATCTTACATTTTGTTTTAAGTAGACACTTTATTTTTGAAGCCAATTCTGATAGTGTTTCCTTCTGTTTTTACATTTCTTTGCTGAATGTAAAGTCCATTCATAATGGGCCGTAATTTGTGGCTCCTACAGATACATAAGTGGTTCATATGCCAAAATCTGGAACTTACGATTTTCTTCACAGATCAAATGCATCCCCAAGACAAGGGCATCTGCAGGCGGAAAGTTGAGCTATTTGGTCAATGTCTGCCCAGAGAATGCCTGTGAAATTATTATGCCTGGTAACCGCACGCTAACATATGCAATTTTGAGCATTAAAACCTGCAAAACATGGCTGAGAGGGAAGTGGAACAGGAATTCAAAAGACAAGGAGAAGGAAGGGCTGTTCAATTTCTCCCACACAAAGTGGTATCCCTGGTAGATATCATTGAGAGGAAATGGGATCTGCTGGCAACTCAGGGGGAAAAGCGAAAAAAAATAAAACCTACTACAATTGCTCAATGTTGGGATAATGTTGCTGTGGAGTACAATGCAGTAGCCATCATCTGGAGAATCAGCAGGCAGCTGAAAAAGAAGTGGCAGGACCTAGGACAATTAGTTAAAGTAAGTATGCACTGCAATGACATTTGTAAATGTGTGTGTGTGTGGCCACCACACAAAAGGACCCTCTCTTAAAAAGTTCTATTTTCATCTTTGCAGTTGAAGAATGCAAAGATCAGGAACCACAGGAATCGTACTGGTGGAGGTCCACCAAGTAAGCTGCAATTGAGCCAGCTGGAACAGAGGATCTCTGATCTGATTAAAGCTCACTGGAGAAGGTCCACCACTAATATGGACACTGGGCCCAGGTCAAAGTGACAGGGTAAGCCCTGTAATTTGCACTATGGGTTAGCTAAGTACTGCTTGGGCTAACTAGGCTTTAATATATGTTTTCGATATGTTTTACAGCAGCTGCGCATCAGGAAGAGGCAGAAAGTGATCCAGAAGGACAAGCAGAAGTACCAGCAGAAACAACACCTGAAGGACATCCAAAAGAGAGTCCAGAATTGGTTCCTGATTTTGAGCAGGACGATCTGGATGAAGGCCAGCATGAAGATCCCCCCACTGATCAGATGGTCATATTGGACCTGCAGCCGGTGGAGCCCATGATGCGGGTCCCAGTATGGTCCAGCAATGCACATCTGTGAGAGGGATGCGCAATAGGGTCGAGGAGCAAGGCACAGGTGGGAGATGGCGAAGGAGGATGGAAAGGATCACTGAACCACGTGCAGGTAGACATGGTACAACTCATCGGGATGAGTGGGGAGAGTATGCAGCTAGCCAGGTCACTCCTGGACACCATGGGTGAGATGAGGGTAGAAATTGTGGGACTGTCAGGAGCAGTAGCAACACTGTCTAGAGGAAAAGAACCACCACTGGCAGGGCAGATTAGGGAGGGAGTGGTGGATTCATTTGATGCACTGTCGGGAGAGCTAATGGGGAAATTGTCTGACATACGTGACGGAAATTTGCAGGTAGCTGCCGCAATAAGGGAACCCACTCAGGTTATCATTCTACAACACCAATTGGCGACATCAACTACTGCCACTCAAATCATCCCCAGACCACCCTCAGGGACTGTGCCGCAGAGTGATCCACAGCTTGAGAAAGAAGATGAAGATGTACCCAGGCCTTCCAGAAAGGTGTCTACTAGGTGTGCTCCTGTCCAACCCCACCAACGAAAAACAAAAAAATATAACCTTGGGCTCGCCAGGGGGGCCGAGGAAGTCTAGTGCGCCGACAGGACTAAAGGTAGAGGCACCAGGGCGGGCACTACGCGCTAGTGGTCGTTGAGTAAGGGGGAGGAGAGGTATTTGTATCTTGCTGTTACTTGTTTTGTTAATAGAAAAGTTTGATACAATAAAGTTTTGTTAATTGAAAATGTTAAAGTTTGCGAGAAGTTTAAAGTTTGATACGTTAATTTAAAATGTTAAAGTTTGATACAAAATGTTTTATTAAAAGTAATCTACAAATGTTTAATAAATCTATTATTTTAATTCAACTAAAATCAGTGCATTATTTTGTGAATTTAACCAACATAAACCAACACAACATTATTAAAAGTGCAAACAGGTGTAAACAGTCAACATGGTACGACACTATAATCAATCGTGCTGCCGTTTAGCCTTCAGGCAGAAACACGTTCATAGATTAGCTGCTGGCGTAAGTCTCTAACAATGGCTATAGGTGCCCTTGGTCACCCCACCCTCCTCTGGCATTGTCCTGCGGCTTGAGGTGGTTCTTCCTCCTACTGCTGGTCCTCCTCCTCCTCTTCCTTGTCAGCCTCCTCTGAATCCCCATCCCTCCTTCTCCCCTCAGGAGGATCTTTAATGTCCAGCACCTGTCCCCTCATGATGGCCAAGTTGTGCAGCACACGACAGTGAACTAAGCGACGTGGTGAGGGGAGTATTGCAGGTAGCCTCCAGAGTGATCTAGGCATCGGAAATGCTGCTTTAAAACAAAAATTGTCCTCTCTATGATGCTCCATGTTGTTATGTGGGACATATTGTACTGACGCTCTCCCTCAGTGCGGGGTTTGCGTGGGGGTGGGTCATCTGCCAGCTGGCGAGCCTGTAACCTTTGTCCCCGAGCAACCAGCTCTGCCCTTCTGGCAGCTCCTGAAACATTGCAGACATAATGCTCTCACGTAGGATGAAAGCATCATGGATGCTACCGGGATATTTGGCATCCACTGCCATGATCCGCTGCAGATCGTCCCACACCAGCTGCACATTTAGGGAGTGGAACCCTTTCCTGTTGCAGTAAACTTCGCAATCTTCCAAGGGTGCTCTCAAGGCGATGTGGGTAGAGTCAATGGCACCCTGTACCCTGGGGAAGCCAGCAATTTTGGAGAATCCCACAGCCCTGTCTCTCATTGCCTGTGTAGTCACAGGGAAAGTGATGAACTGATCCCTTTTGGCATACAGTGCAGCAGTCACCTGGCGAATGCAGCAATGGGTGGCGTGCTGCGAGATCGAGCATACGCCCCCAGCTGAAGCTTGAAATGATCCCGTAGCATAAAAAGCAAGTGCCGCAATTACCTACAGGTAGGGCAGTCCTCCTTCCACTTCTTGGCCGTATGTCTGCCTGATTAGTTGGCAGGTCTCAGTGATGACCTCCTTTCTGAATCACAGCCAGCGAATGCAGTCTGCCTCACTCAGTTGCAAGTATGAGCGCCTCTCCCTACAGACTCGCTGAGAGTAAGGCCTGTTCCCCATCAATCTGTCTCCCCGATATCAGCGTTGAATTATTCATCGCCTCTGCATGCCATGTATGGCCAATGCCCTTATCACATCAGGCATGCCAAAAATTGCACCCATTATTGTGGTGTATGTAGCACACAAATCACTGACTCCATACGGTCTGGTGTTGATGTGACTGCTATGACCTTAGTCCTTTATTGTTTAGCTCCAGAGTACCTCTCAGGTGTGGTGGGCAGCCTTTTATACTCTGTCTTGCAGGTACTTTCAGGTCTCCCACCACAGCGCCCTCTGTGGCGCACCATTGTACTTATACATTTAATGTACCTGGACAATACATAACATCTCACTCCCTCCCCAGTTCCAAAAGCCATTGCCGTTGACCTCGGCCTTGTTCGTCCTGGTTGATTTGTGAGTGTGAGCCCATGACCATCCACTTCCCTCTTCTCCCCCATGTGGAGGACCCGGTGCAAGCATGTGGTATTTGCAGTCGTTACATAGTGGATAAAGTACATGAGCATAACCTCCAACAGAAAGCAGGTATACATAGATGGTACATTTGTACGGTACATATAATATGTGGTACAGATGTTATGTCAAAAGGTTGCAGGTACACTGAACAGTTATTTAATCCCAGCTCCTCTGGGTGAGGTACGATGGCGGTACACAGCCCCGGTTTGCCCGAGGTACTGGGCTGCTCTGAGACAGGGTATCGCAACTGGTGCGTTGCCTCTATTCTCATGAAGTGGTCGCCTTAGCAGGCGCTGAACCATTGCATGAATCACCTAAATCGAAAATCGCATTAGCCCATTGGTCATGTTAGTCACGGATCTATATCCCTTTTTACTTGAACCTCGTGGTATTGACTCTTTTCGTAATTCATATCCATAATTTTAAACACAGTAACCATTCAGCATTAAAATATTAATTCTTATCATAAATCCGTCATCCTACATTCACATAGCTCATTTAGACTCGCTCTTGCCTTACAAAAGTTTCTTTGTGGGGACCGCCACGGTGTATGGCCATTTTAAGACTCCTGGGTACATTTCCCTTTTAAGACGCCATCTTGTGGTTCCCACGATGCTTCACTTGGGTGCCGCCATTTTAGTTTCTCTGTTCGCCTTTGTCTGCAGAGCTCTGTTGCCAGGAGGCTCACCACCATCTTGAGCTCACTGGCGAAGAAAGAACAGAAGGGACAGAGAAGAAAGAAAGGGAAAAAAACAGCCCAAACCAACCCATCTAGGCAGAAGTAGCTCCCTGGACTCGATCAGTCACAGCCCCTGCCGCATCTCCTGCTCTGACTCGCGTTCTCCCAAGTCACGCCAGCTGCCGCCGCAGCCTCCACTCCCACCGCTGTCTCCGCACTTGCCGCCCCTCTTGTGGCCGTCATGGCCACCTCTTCTGCGGCCGACATAACCGCCTCTCCTGCGGCCGCCACCATCGCAGCCGCTACCACCGCCCAACTTTTCCTCTGCGTGGGCCCCCCAGATCCGCCGGCCATCAATGGACCTCCCGCTCATCGCCCGCAGCGCCCCGCCGGCCCGCACCCCAGCAATCGGCCCGCACCTACAAAACTGCTCTTCCAGGGTCTGCTCGTCTGTGGAGGCTGAGGCTGCAGGATTGCTTGAGGTCAGGAGTTCTGGGCTGCTGTCGCCTGTGTGGATTTAGGCTGCAGCTCCAGCTCGGTCGGCGCTGCTCTTTGGGAACCTGGGGGACAGCGGTCTGTGGGGGAATGAAGTCTTCCCAGCTCCCATGGACCTTTCCCATCCACCTCCTGACGAGAAGTGCCGGCCCATCGTCTACAATGACCCACAAAGGTAAACCATGTGTCTCGCCCCCGTGAGATACCTGCACATCCGCTCTGCCAAGAACAGGTATCAGTTCCTTGGTGTAGGTACGCAGCTTTGCCGTGACCGGGACCAGCTTGGGTCGTGCAGCTGGGTTGACCCATAGTTTATCAAAAGTTTCCTGACTCATCAACGACGGACCCGATCCAGTGTCCGCTTCCATACTCACTGGGACTCCGTTAATCTTGACTTCCATTATCACTGGGGGCGAATCGTCGGTACACGTGTACAGTCCTAACACCTCATCTTCTTCTGCCTGCTCCTCGCTGAACAGTGGATCATCCACCATATCCTCAGCCACACGGTGAGTCCGATTTCTTTTACACATACGCTGAAGGTGGCCTTTAATGTGGCAGGCATTGCACGTATACTCCGCAAACCTGCACCGGTGAGCCCCATGGCTTCCTCCACAGCGCCAGCATGGTGCTGCTTGATTGGCCCCCCTCAGTGGACTCTGAGTTCCAGGACCCCGAGGTCCGTGCTCTCTGCCCCGGGCAGAGCCATGTTCTGCAGTTTTGTCCATGGTGGGCGCTATCCTGTGGACAGTGCCTGCCGGGTTCGAGACTGTGTGGATCATTTGCTTGGTGCTGCAAGTCGAGGTCATATATGCCCGGCTGATGGTGATGGCTTTTGTCAGGGTGACTGTGGGTTCAGAGGCTAGCAGCTTGTGAAGGAGGCCCTCATGGCCAATCCCCATAACAAAAACGTCCCGTAACGCCTCGTCAAGGTGTGTGCCAAAATCACACGGCGCCGCGAGTCTCCTGAGGTCCGCAGCATATTTGGTGACACCCTGGCCCTCAGGTCGGCAGTGGTGGTAGAATTTGTATCTGGCCGTGAGGATGCTCTCCTTTGGTTTCAACAGGTCACGAATGAGTGCGACCAGCTCCTCATATGACTTGTCCCTGGCGTTCCCAGGTGCCAGCAAATCCCTGACGAGAAAGTAAATCTCATCGCCTCAACTGGAAAGCAATATCGCCTTACACTTCTCTCTCAGTGCGTCCGTGTGCCCCGTCAGGTCATTAGCTGTGAAGTAGTACTCGAACCTTTCCATAAAGGCCTCCCAATCATTGCCCACGGTAAAATCCTTTAGCGAGCCCAGAGTAGCCATGGTTGCATGGAGTTTGTAGTGTCTCTGCACCTTGTTACAAACTCACAGGAGGCATGGATATATCAGACACGGTCACTCTGTGACCTTCACTTTATTTCCAGGACTGAAGAGTCTTGATCCTGGGTGGGACCTCCCTTTTTATACCTGGAAGCCCAGCTGAGGAGCTCAGTCCCTGTGGTCAGGGTGTGCATTACAAGGGTACAGGTAGAGTATGCATAAGTTACAGTTACATACTTATAGTCATTGCAAGATGGTAAAATACATGACATCACCTCCCCCCTTAGCTCTTTTAGTTTCAAGCTTAAGTCTATCGGGTGGTCGGTGCTCTGTGGCTCTGGTGGCTGAACCTCAGCACGCGCCTCTGTCACTTGAGGTGATTCCGGCCTGTCTGGGCTGGCTGCAGGGACTGTGCATGCTGAGGGCTATCTTTGTTGCTCATACGTTAGCAGTGGTGTGGGTGCTATCTCATCATGCTCTTCTTCCGGTTCCGCCGTGTCTGCACTGAACCTTGTCTTTACTTGGTTCAAGTGTTTGCGGCATATCTGGCCATTGTTTAGTCTGACCACCATGGCTCTGTTTCCTTCTTTGCCAATTACGGTGCCCTCGAGCCATTTGCATCCCAAAGCATGGTTAAGAACAAATACCGGGTCATCTATTTCTATACACCTCCCCCTTGAGCCTCGATCATGGAGCTTGGTTTGGGACTGGCGCTTGCCCTCAACAATGTCTGCCAGGGCTGGGTGAATGAGGGACAGCCGCGTCTTGAGCGTGCGTTTCATGAGGAGTTCCGCTGGAGGGACTCCCGTAAGCGAATGTGGCTGGGACCTGTAGGCCAGCAGGAGGCGCGATAGGCGGTACTGAAGGGAGGGTCCTTGGATGAGTAGCATGCCCTGCTTTATGACTTGGACTGCCTATTCCGCCTGGCCAATGGAGGCCGGCTTGAACGGCGCTGTCCGGATGTGCTTGATCCCATTGCCCGACATAAACTCCTGGAATTCATGGCTGGTAAAACACGGGCCATTATCACTGACCAGGATGTTCGGCAAGCGGTGGGTCGCGAAAACCGTGCGCAGACTCTCCAGAGTGATGGATGTCGTGCACGAGTTCAATATGATACACTTGATCCACTTCGAGTATGCATCGACAATGATCAGGAACATTTTTCCCATGAACGGGCCCGCATAGTCCACGTGAACACGTGACCATGGCCTGTTGGGCCAGGGCCACGGGCTGAGTGGGGCCTCCCTGGGGGCATTGCCCAGCTGGGCACACGTCGTTCACCTGTAAACCTAGTGTTCCAGGTCTGAGTCAATCCCCAGCCACCACACGTGTGACTGGGCAATGGCCTTCATTAACACGATGCCAGGGTGCTCGCTGTGGAGTTCCCTGATGAACGCTTCCCTTCCTTTCTGGGGCATGACTACCCGGCTGCCCCATAACCGGCAGTCAGCGTGGACGGAGAGTTCATCCATCCGTCTCTGAAACGGCCTGACTTCCTCGGGGCACGCCCTGTGTGCGGGCACCCAGTCCCCAGTCAGGACACATTTCTTTATCATGGATAGGAGGGGGTCCCTGTTGGTCCAGAGTTTGATCTGGCGGGCTGTGATGGGGGAGCCCGCAGTGTCAAAAGCCTCAACGGCCATGACCATCTCGGTGCTCTGCTCCAACGCCCCCTCGGTGGTGGCCAGTGGACACCTGCTGAGCGCGTTAGCGCAATTTTTGGTACCTGGACGATGCCGTATGGTGTAGTCATATGCAGCCAGCATGAGGGCCCATCGCTGTATGTGAGCTGACGCATTGGCGTTGACAGCCTTGCTGTCGGACAACAGGGATGTTAACGGCTTGTGGTCTGTCTCTAGCTCGAACTGTCTACCGAAAAGATACCGGTGCATCTTTTTCACACCGTACACACACGCGAGTGTCTCCTTCTCGACCATGCTGTATCCACGCTCTGCCTGGGAGAGCAACCTGGGAGCGTAAGCCACCGGTTGGAGTCAGCCGTCATCGTTACCCTGCTGCAAAACGCACCCAACCCCGTAGAATGATGCATCACATGTTAAAATCAGTTTTTTACAGGGGTCATACAAAGTCAACAGTTGTCGAAACATAGCAGGTTCCTCGCCTTATTGAAAGCCCGTTCTTGACAATCCCCCCCAAGACCATTCACAACCTTTAAGGAGGACCATGTGTAATGGCTCCAACAATGTGCTTAAGTTTGGCAGGAAGTTCCCAAAATAGTTCAAGAGTCCCAGGAATGATCGCAACTCCGACGTGTTGCCGGGCCTGGGCACCCGGCGAATCGCCTCAGTTTTTGCTTCAGTGGGCCGGATCCCGTCTTTGGCAACCCTCCTTCCCAGGAACTCGACCTCTGGGGCTAAAAACACGCACTTGGCCTATTTCAGCCGCAGGCCCACCATTTCCAATCGGCGTAGCACCTCCTCCAGGTTGCGGAGGTGTTCCTCAGTGTCTCGACCCGTTATAAGGATGTCGTCTTGGAACACGATCGTTCCAGGGATGGACTTGAGCAAGCTTTCCATGTTTCACTGAAAGATAGCCGCTGCTGAACGAATGCCAAACGGGCACCTATTGTAAACAAATAATCCTTTGTGTGTCGTGATGGTGGTCAGAAACTTGGATTCTTCAGCCAGTTCCTGAGTCATGTAGGCCGAAGTGAGGTCCAACTTAGTGAACAGCTTACCACCTGTCAACGTGGCAAAAAGGTCCTCCGCTCTCGGGAGCGGCTATTGGTCTTCCAGCGATACTCGGTTGATGGTGGCTTTGTAGTCACCACAAATCCTGACCGAGCCATCTGCTTTGAGGACGGGAACAATGGGACTTGCCCAGTCGCTGAATTCAACAGGCGAAATTATGCCCTCTCTGAGCAGCCTGTCCAGTTCACTTTCAATTTTTTCACGCATCACGTACGGCACCGCTCTGGCTTTGTGGTGCACTGGCCTGGCGTCCGGAGTGATGCATATCATTACTTTGGTGCCCTTGAACGTTCCGACACCGGGTTGAAAGAGTGACTTGAATTTTTGCAATACCTGCGAGCATGAACTTCGCTCCACGGATGAAATGGCGTGCACATCCCCCCATTTCCAATTTATCTCAGCTAGCCAACTCCTCCCCAAGAGTGCGGGGCCATTTCCCGGAACAATCCAGAGTGGAAGCCGGTTCTGTGATCCATTATGCATTACCACCAAATTTGCACTGCCCAGCACTGAGATGATCTCTTTGGTGTACGTACGTAGCTGCGTCTCAATGCGTTCCAATTTTGGCCTGCTAGCTCTGTGTGGCCATAGTCTCTCAAACTGTTGGGCGCTCATGAGTGACTGGCTAGCTCCGGTATCCAGCTCCATGTGCACCGGGATGCCATTCAGTAAGATTTTCATCATCATGGGTGGCGTTTTGGTGTATGAGCTGTGGACGTCGGCCATGTGAACTCTCTGAACTTCAGCATCCATGGTTGTTCCCCAGGCCTCATCCTGCATTTCAGACCCCTCGTCTGGTTCATCTGTCTTACAGACTAGCCTTGCTACTGCCATTTTGCAAATCCTGGCCAGGTGTCCCTTGACATTACAAATCCTACAGGTGTAAAGTTGTAACCTGCAGATTTTTGCAGTGTGTCTGCTCCCACATCTCCAACATGAGCTGAGATTGATGTTAACAAAAGGACTATTCCCAGGCACTCCTCTCTGATGGCCCTTTTGGCTGTTTCTAAGCACTCTGATGGGGGTGTTAATTGTCCCATCACAGGATGTATTGTTCCTTGTGATGGCGTGAATTGCCGATCCCCTTTCCATTGTCCCTGTTGCCAGGAGCTTGTTGCTGCCTGGCTGGTGTCGAATTGCCCTTGCGTGCCTGTGGGGTTCTGTGTCATTTTTATAACATTGATTCCCTGGTTCAGCGCAACTTTAAAACCAGGGCTGTGTGCGTAGATTAGCTTGGTCTCCTCTTACCCCGCCATAAAGGTCTGAGCTATCAATGCCGCCCCTTCTAAAGTCAAATCCTTTGTCTTTATGAGCTTCCTGAAAATGCCGGCATGATTAATGCCCTCGATGAAAAAGCCCCTTAACATCTCCCCCTTGCAGGCATCGGAGAACTTACAGAGACTGGCCAAACGCCGCAGTTCTGCCACGAGGTCCGAGATGTTTTGACCCTCCTGATTCCGGTGAGAGTAGAACCGGTGCCGGGCCATGTGTACGCTACTTGCCAGCTTGAGATGCTCACTGATCAGCTGGCTGAGCTCTTCGAAGGACTTGTCCGCTGGCTTTTTGGGTACAAGCCTTTCATCAGCGCATACGTCTGTGGACCACAGCTGGTCAGTAGATGCGCCCTCCGCTTGTCAGCCGCTGCCGCTCCCAGCCAGTCCTTTGTGACAAAGCTCTGCTGGAGTCTCTCCACGAAGTCGTCCCAGTCCTCACCCACACAGTAACGTTCCTCTGTGCCACCGGTGGCCATCCTCGTGGTTCGGTGATTCCCGATTCTCGTCGCCAGATGTAGTGTTTCTGCACCTTGGTACAAACTCACATGAGGCATGGATATATCAGACATGATCACTCTGTGACCTTCACTTTATTTCCAGGACTGAAGAGTCTTGATCCTGGGTGGGACCTCCCCTTTTATACCTGGAAGCCCAGGTGAGGAGCTCACTCCCTGTGGTCAGGGTGTGCATTACAAGGGTACAGGTACAGTATGCATGAGTTACAGTTACATACTTATAGTTATTGCAAGATGGTGAAATACATGACAGAGTTCGTCCACGTCCTCGTTGCCAATGTGGTGTATGCAGCACACAAATCACTGACTCCACACGATCTGGTGTTGATGTAACTGCTGTGACGTTAGTCCTTTATTGTTTAGCTCCAGAGTGCCTCTCAGGTATGGAGGGCAGCCTTTTATACTCTGTTTTGCAGGTACTTTCAGGTCTCCCACCACACCGCCCTCTGTGGCACACCATTGTACTTATACATTGAATGTATATGGACAATACATAACAATTATTATTATTATGCAGATAAATACTGAAATCACTGACACCTTTCCTCTCCGATTTGCTCCACAAGGCTGGGTGACGTCCTAGATTGGACCATACCCTGATCTGCGCAAGCATTTGTTTGTTTGTTTGTTTGGACAGTGATTCTCTTGGGTCACCTGTGACAAATGCTGATTTCTAACTTGCTGCTGGGCCTGTGCACAAAATGTCCCGTTTTGGACGCTGACCAAGCTCGAGGCATAGGTCGAAGGAGTGTCGGCCGCACAGGATCGCAAGCTCTGCTGGACACAAGCACAACAACTCGACTCTCAGCTTGAAAAGCAGCCCGGGCTCTGGTGCTTATGTCCGGCCGAGCTTGCGATCCGGCCCGGCCCGCACTCCTTCGACCCGTGCCTGGAGCCAGGTCAGCAACGGTTGTGTTGGGGTGAACAGTCGCGATTTGGGTGAAAAAGAACCCAGCAAAGTTATTTCTTTATACATGTGTTTTTTACATTGTCTCACTCCAAAAACTCGGAAATTACTTTCCGAGTTATTCTCACAGCATTCTGTCAAAAAAATATTTTATTTTGTCTTGTTTTGCCTGGCCCCACGGTCCTTTTGTGGTCCCGCGCCAATTTCCTTCAGTTCACAGAAGGTTATTTTTTCGGGGCTTTTTGGCAGTGTGCATCGTGTCATGTATTCAACTGTCATTGTAACCCATGTATAAATTGACTGAAGTTGTACACTGTGAGAACACTGACCACTAGGTGGTGAACTTGTGGGAGACAATCCTAACCTGGACTTTCAGGTATAAAAGGGGAAGCTCCACCCACCTTCATCACTTCAGTGCTGGCAAATAAAGGTTACTGGTCACAGTGTTACCTTCTCTCAAGTATGGGCCTCGTGTGCATTTGTACTTTATGGTTAGGACATATTATTGGCGACGAGAAACTGGGATTTAAACCATGCGAACATAGCCACTAGCAGCACAGACGAGAGGTACTGTGTTGGTGATGATTGAGATGATTTTATTGAGCAAAGATTCGTCACTGAAGAATGGCTGGGACAGGATTCGGCCGACAAACGCAGGGCTCATCACCTGACGGTTTGTGGATCCAGGACGTACTCCCTGATGAAGGACATTCTAGCGCCAGAGAAGCTGGCGGACAAGACTTTTGAAGAGCTCAGTAAGTTGATCGGGTAACACTTTAAACCGGCGAGCAGCATGCACATGGCGAGACACCGGTTTTACATGCACCGGCGGCGAGAAGGGCAAAGCGTTCCAGTCTTCGTGGAAGACCTCCGGCGACTGGCGAGCCTGTGTAAGTTCCCAGATGCATGCAGAACGGAGATGCTGCGAGACTTTTTTATTGAGGGCATCGGGCACGCTGGGGTTTTCAGGAAACTGATTGAGACCAAAGACATGACCCTGGAAACGACGGCTTTGATGGCCCAGACATTTATCTCAGGGGAGGAAGAGACGAGAATGATGTTTGACAAAAATCTTGGTTTAAATGCAGCAAATGGACAGGGAGTCAACATTGATAACATGGCACACAATTCTCCAGGCAGACAGGGGCAATCGGACATGCCCAAGCATGCAGTCGAACCTAAAGGGGGTATTCAACAGAGACAATGGCTAGCTGAACGGCGATTCATGCCATCACAACGGACAATGCGGCCAGTAATGGGGCCATCAACACCTGTCAATGGTGCATTTAAGGACAGTTACAGAGACAGTCAGAGACGATCGACTGGTAATGGACCTTTTTGTTTTCAACAACGGCTCATGTTGGAGGTGTGGAGGCAAACACACAGCCAGAACTTGCAGGTATCAGCAACATACCTGCAGAAATTGCAACGTCAGCGGTCACTTGGCGCGTATGTGCAGGAAGCCTGCAGCCAGGTTGATGTATGAGGAGGACGGGCCCGATGTAAGCCCTATGAGGCCAAATGGACAGTGGGGGAAATCGCTGGAAGCTGAAGTTCAGCAAGTTCATGTAGAGCACATATACAGTTCATAGACCAGGACGCCACCGATAATGATGAAAGTGCTCCTCAATGGCATCCCAGTATCAATGGAGCTAGACACAGGGGCCAGCCAGTCCCTGATGAGTATCAAACAGTTCGACAAGTTGTGGGTGTCCAAGGCCAGGAGGCCAAAATTATTGCCGATTGACGCACTGCTACGAACATATACAAAGGAGATCATTCCAGTGCTAGGCAGCGCCACGGTAGTCGTGACCCACAAAGATTCGGAGAACAGGCTGCCACTCTGCATTGTCCCGGGGGACGGTCCCACACTACTGGGGAGGAGTTGACTTGCTGCCATGAATTGGAAATGGGGCGATGTCAATGCAATTTCTTCTGTGGAGCGAATAGAAACATAGAAACATAGAAAATAGGTGCAGGAGTAGGCCATTTGGCCCTTCTAGCCTGCACCGCCATTCAATGAGTTCATGGCTGAACATTCAACTTCAGTACCCCATTCCTGCTTTCTCGCCATACCCCTTGATCCCCCTAGCTGTAAGGACCTCATCTAACTCCTTTTTGAATATATTTAGTGAATTGGCCTCAACAACTTTCTGTGGTAGAGAATTCCACAGGTTCACCACTCTCTGGGTGAAGAAGTTCCTCCGCATCTCGGTCCTAAATGGCTTACCCCTTATCCTTAGACTGTGACCCCTGGTTCTGGACTTCCCCAACATTGGGAACATTCTTCCTGCATCTAACCTGTCTAACCCCGTCAGAATTTTATATGTTTCTATGAGGTCCCCTCTCATTCTTCTGAACTCCAGTGAATACAAGCCCAGTTGATCCAGTCTTTCTTGATAGGTCAGTCCCGCCATCCCGGGAATCAGTCTGGTGAACCTTCGCTGCACTCCCTCAATAGCAAGAATGTCCTTCCTCAGGTTAGGAGACCAAAACTGTACACAATACTCCAGGTGTGGCCTCACCAATGCCCTGTACAACTGTAGCAACACCTCCCTGCCCCTGTACTCAAATCCCCTTGCTATGAAGGCCAACATGCCATTTGCTTTCTTAACCGCCTGCTGCACCTGCATGCCAACCTTCAATGACTGATGTACCATGACACCCAGGTCTCTTTGCACCTCCCCTTTTCCTAATCTGTCACCATTCAGATAATAGTCTGTCTCTCTGTTTTTACCACCAAAGTGGATAACCTCACATTTATCCACATTATACTTCATCTGCCATGCATTTGCCCACTCACCTAACCTATCCAAGTCGCTCTGCAGCCTCACAGCATCCTCCTCGCAGCTCACACTGCCACCCAACTTAGTGTCATCCGCAAATTTGGAGATACTACATTTAATCCCCTCATCTAAATCATTAATGTACAGTGTAAACAGCTGGGGCCCCAGCACAGAACCTTGCGGTACCCCACTAGTCACTGCCTGCCATTCTGAAAAGTACCCATTTACTCCTACTCTTTGCTTCCTGTCTGACAACCAGTTCTCAATCCATGTCAGTACACTACCCCCAATCCCATGTGCTCTAACTTTGCACATCAATCTCTTGTGTGGGACCTTGTCGAACGCCTTCTGAAAGTCCAAATATACCACATCAACTGGTTCTCCCTTATCCACTCTACTGGAAACATCCTCAAAAAATTCCAGAAGATTTGTCAAGCATGATTTCCCTTTCACAAATCCATGCTGACTTGGACCTATCATGTCACCTCTTTCCAAATGCACTGCTATGACATCCTTAATAATTGATTCCATCATTTTACCCACTACCGATGTCAGGCTGACCGGTCTATAATTCCCTGTTTTCTCTCTCCCTCCTTTTTTAAAAAGTGGGGTTACATTGGCTACCCTCCACTCCATAGGAACTGATCCAGAGTCAATGGAATGTTGGAAAATGACTGTCAACGCATCCACTATTTCCAAGGCCACCTCCTTAAGTACTCTGGGATGCAGTCCATCAGGCTCACAGGTCCTGGACAAATTTGACTCACTATTTCAACCCGGCATTGGCACTTTCATGGGGACGAAGGTAATGATTCACATAAACCCGGACGCCAGGCCAGTACACCACAAGGCCAGAGCGATGTCGGACATTATGTGGGAAAAGATAGAATGCGAATTGGACTGCCTGCTGAGGGGAGGCATCATCTCGCCAGTCGAATTCAGTGGCTGGGCGAGCCCGATTGTGCCGCTGCTCAAGGCGGATGGGCGGTCAGGATATGTGGCGATTACAAGGCCACCATCAATCAGGTGTCACTCCAAGACCCACTACCGATAGCAGAGGACCTCTTTGCGACGCTATCCAGTGGCAAACTTTTTTCAAAATTGGACCTGACCTCAGCTTACATGACCCAGGAGCTGGCGAGTGAGTCAAAGAAGCTGACCACCATCACGACACACAAGGGGTTGTTTGAGTACAACAGATGTCTGTTCGGGATTCGCTCGGCTGCCATGATCTTTCAACAAAACATGGAAAGTCTCCTCAAGTATATTCCAAGGACGGTGGTTTTCCAAGACGACATCCTCATCACGGGTTGCGATACTGAAGAACACCTCCACAACCTAGAGGAGGTGCTAAGCAGACTGAACCGGGTGGGTCTGCGACTGAAAATGGCGAAGAGCGTCTTCCTAGCTCCAGAGGTAGAATTCCTGGGGATGAGGGTAGCAGCAGATGGGATCAGACCTACTGCATCCAAAATGGAAGTGATCTAGAGAGCACCCAGACCTCGTAACACGACGGAGCTGCGTTCGTTCCTGGGGCTCCTGAACTATTTTGTTAACTTTCTTCCCAAATTGAGCACGCTGTTAGAGCTGCTATACGTGCTCCTACGCAAAGGTCACGATTGGGTCTGGGGGGACAGCCAGGAAAGGGCTTTTGATGGAGCATAACAAATTGCGTGCTCTAACAATCTGTTAACGCTATATGACATTTTAACGTGCAACATGTCGTCCTATGGGGTCGGGTGTGTGTTGCAGCATATTAATGCCAAGGGTCAGTTACAGCCGGTAGCTTATGCCTCCAGAAGTCTGTCCCAGGCAGAAAGGAGCTACGGGATGGTAGAAAAGGAAGCGCTAGCATGTGTAGATGCAGTAAAAAAAATGCACCAGTACCTGTTTGGCAGGAAATTTGAGCTGGAGACAGATCACAAACCCCTAACGTTCCTCTTGGCCGACAACAAGGCCATAAATGCAAATGCGTCGGCCCGCATACAGAGGTGGGCACTCAGGTTAGCCGCCTATGACTATACAATTCGGCACAGACTGGGCACTGAAAACTGCGCAGATGCACTCAGCAGGCTTCCACTAGCCACCACCGAGGGGGCAATCAAGCATGCTGCTGAGATGGTCATGGCTGTTGAAGCTTTCGAAAGCGAAGGCTCACCCATGACAGCCCGTCAGATCAAAGTCTGGACAAATAGAGACCCGCTACTGTCTTTAGTCAAGAAATGTGTCCTGAATGGGGACTGGGCAGCCACGTACGGAACATGCCCTGATTAATTTAAACCATTTCACAAGCGCAAGGTTGAACTCTCGATTCAGGCCGATTGCCGACTATGGGGAAACCGAGTAGTCATGCCCCGGATGGGCAGGGAGGCGTTCATTCGAGAACTCCACAATGAGCACCCGGGCATTGTCATGATGAAGACAATTGCCAGGTCACACTTTTGGTGGCCAGGGATAGATGCAGACCTAGAACTTTGTGTTCGCAGGTGCAACACGTGTGCCCAGCTCGGCAATGCGCTCAGGGAAGCTCCCCTTAGCCCCTGGTCCTGGCCCGCCAAGCCATGGTCATCTGGACTACGCAGGTCCTTTCATGGGAAAAATGTTTTTGGTTGTAGTAGACGCCTACTCCAAATGGATCGAGCGTGACATTCTCAATTCAAGGTCCTTTTGTGGCCCCGCACCGATTTCCTTAAGTTCACAGAAGGTTTTTTTTCGGGGCATCTTGGCAGTGTGCACCGCACTGAAAAAAATCGCGGACAGCCAAAATGTCCTAACTGCAGAAAAACGGCGCCTGAGCCCGTTTTCATTCGTGTCTGCGGCAAAATGCTTAAACTAGCACATGTGGTCGGCGCTGGTGTATAAATGTTGGCGAAAATTGGAAACGGAAGATTTTACACCAAAAAACAGCACACAATTGTGGCGAAAATAGAGGCCCAAGAGTTAAAAAAAAACAAATATAATTTTTTTCAATCATTTAAAAAACCCGTGTTGTATGGTAATTTTTTTTTAGCCCCTTTAAAACATTTAAATTTAGTTTTCAAAAAATTAAATGTTTTAAATATTTAATTAAGTGGCATTTTAATTAATTTTAAATAGGTCATTTAAAAAAAATGTATTTGATGTGTAAATGTACTTTTTGGGGGTATTCCCATTCATGCTTATGGGGTTTCTGTACATCGGGAATCCCCATAAATATGAATGGGGATCTCCTCCTTTCATTGGTTGGGCCGGCCCACATGATCCCAGGGGTGCTTGCGAACCGCATGCACATGGTACAAGGGCCACTACCCTCGGGTACCTAGCGAGGCCCAGGACCGCGAGTCTCCGTACCTCCCGGACCACGATGTACGCGGGCATTTTATTTGCAGATCGGAGGCATCTCCCCGTGGGAAGCCTCCAACTGCAAATTCAGCGTCACTGTGATGTTTATTAACTTTGCAAAATAACCATTTACTCATATTTTTTAATATTTCAAAGCTTTTAAAAGGTGCCTATCAGTGCCTAAAAAAACGGGCTTCATTTTAAGAGGCTCTTCAAAGGCCTGCAATCAGGCGCAATTAGCGGAAACTTGCCATGGTGATTAATTCAATCTGGGGCAGGGGCCAGTTTTGTGGGTGGGGCTGGTTTCCAGCACAATGTTTTTTCAATGCAGTGCAAAAGATCACGGAAACTCAATTTGCGTTGGACGTAAATTGCGCTTCAAATTCTTTGAACTTTTGCACTGGTTTGGCCAATTTTGAGCAAATTGCGCTGAACCAGTGCAACCTAATAAAAACTCTCCACCTCTATCTTTTTGGTCATAGACCATTTTCCAGATGAAAGCACAGTGGGAAACTTGTATCTAGACCATGCTTCGTTCAACTGTTAAAAGATGGACAAGAAATGCCTGCAATTTCCATAAAGCATCTTACCCCTTTTTCCTGTCCCTCTCCCTCTATCTGATGGTGTAGCTGAGATCAGAACTTACTGTGAAAGAAAGACAGACTTGCATTTATATAGTGCCTTTCACGACCACCGGACATCTCAAAGTGTTTTACAGTCAATTAAGTACTTTTTTTTGGACTGTAGTCACTGTTGTAATGTAGGAAACAAGGCAGCCAAAAAGTGCACAGCAAGCTCCCACAAACAGCAATGTGATTAATCATCAGATAATCTGTTTTTTGTTATGTTGATTGAGGGATAGATATTGGCCAGGACACCGGGGAAACTCCCCTGCTCTTTTTCAAAATAATGTCATGGGATCTTTTACATCCAGCTGAGAATGTACTGGTTTAACTTCTCATCCAAAAGCCAGCACCTCTGACAGTGCAGCACTCCCTCAGGTCTGTACTGGAGTGTCAACCTCAATTTGTGCACTCAAGTTCCTGGAGTGGGGCTTGAACTCACAACCATCTGATTGAGAGGCAAGAGTGCTACCCACTGAGCCACAGCGAAGAAAATAGCTAAATGGCATGAATAAACAGTAATCGTCAATGGATTCAAAAACATAATTGCCTGAAAGTGCAAGTGCAGATAGATAAAGTCGTAAAAAAGTCTATATCATTTTTGGTATTATAAAAAGTGACAAAGAACAAAATCAAAGAGGTAATGATATATTTGTGCAAGGCAATGGTTAAGCCACAGTTAGAGTACCATTATATAAATTGATATTAAAACCGTAGAGCGCATAGTTCAATACAGTGACAGCAGAGATTAGAAAGTATAGTTATGAGAGATACTGAGACTCCACTGGAGCAGAGAAGGCTGAGATAAGAGTTGATAGAGGTTTTTTAAATTATGAAGGATTTTTACGAGTCAATAGGGAAAGACTGATTGGAGAGTCAGCAATGATAGAGCATCAAATCTAAATTGTCATTCAGAGAGTGAAGAGAGTGTTTAGGAGAAATGGATTTAAGCAGAGTTGTTGGAACATGGAATCAATGACACAGGGAATACTTGAGGCAAAGATTATTGCAAGTGTTAAGAGAAAAGAAGATTAATATTTGAAGTTGAGAAAGATACAGGACTATGCAGAAGAGCAGGAGAGTGGGATTAGTTTCAGAATGCTCTAGCGAAGAGCTGGCACAATGGCCTCCTTTTGTTTTGTAAACTTCGTATAGTTCTATGATTCAAGGCCTAATAAAAATGACAAAGTAGCTCTATGTTCCTAACTACAATGATTGAAAAAGCCTCGGTACAGTGATCAAAAGAGTTGCTCTTCAAAGTTCATTCTTGGGTTGGCAATCAGTAACTCGGGGGGTGCCGCAGGGATCAGTGCTGAGACCCCAACTATTTACAATCTACATTAACGACTTGAAAGATGGGACTGAGTGTAACGTAGCCAAGTTTGTTGACAATACAAAGATGGGAGGAAAAGCAATGTGTGAGGAGGACACAAAAAACCTGCGAAAGGACATAGACAAGCTAAGTGAATGGGCAAAAATTTGGCAGATGGAGTATAATGTTGGAAAATGTGAGATTATGCACTTCGGCAGAAAAAAAAAATCACAGAGCAAGTTATTATTTAAATGGAGAAAAATTGCAAAGTGCTGCAGTACAGCAGGACCTGGGAGTTCTGGTGCATGAAACACAAAAGGTTAGTATGCAAGTACAGCAAGTGATCAGGAAGGCCAATGGTATCTTGGCCTTTTTTGCAAAGGGGATGGATTACTAAAGCAGGGAAGTCTTGCTACAGCTATATAAGGTATTGGCGAGGCCACAACTGGAATACTGCATGCAGTTTTGGTTTCCATATTTCAGAAAGGATATTCTTGCTTTGGGGGCAGTTCAGAAAAAGTTCACTAGGTTGATTCCAGAGATGAGAGGATTGATTTATGAGGAAAGGTTGAGTAGGTTGGGCCTCTACTCATTGGAATTCAGAAGAATGAGAGATGATCTTATCGAAACGTATAAGATTATTAGGGGCTTGACAAGGTGGATGCAGAGAGGATGTTTCCACTGATAGGGGAGACTAGAACTAGGGGGCATAATCTTAGAATAAGGGGCCGCCCATTTAAAACTGAGATGAGGAGGAATTACCTCTCTGAGGGTTGAAAACCCGTGGAATTTGCTGCTTCGGAGAGCTGTGGAAGCTGGGTCATTGAATAAAATTAAGGCAGAGATAGACAGTTTCTGGGGTTATGGGAAGCAGGCAGGGAAGTGGACCTGAGTCCATGATCAGATCAACCATGATCATATTAAATAGTGGAGCAGGCTTGAGGGGCCGTATGGCCTACTCCTGTTCCTATTTCTTATGTTCTTATGTTCTAAGTAGTAAGTCACATATGAATGTTTTAGAAAAAAAACAGAAAACAATGGAAACACACAGCAAGTATGCCAGATTTAGTTGGAGATCCTGAGATTAGAAATTCAGCAGCAGCTGTCGATTTTGCTCCTACAAAAACTGGTGGGGAAGAGTTGAATTTTGGAAGTGGATGGGGACGGGGGTGGCGGGGGGCCGTGGGGAGAGAGGGATGGCACCTCAGCCGCCCAATTGATGCCCCAAGGTCTGCCTGATGCCATACTCAGGCGGGCCTGTAAAAGGGCAAGCAGAGACCGCGCCCACCACCTGAATCAGGTGTAATGCAGCTTTACTCGACAAATTGAATCCCACGCTGGTTGTAGACATTGATGCAAAATTCAGGTACAAATGGACGGAGCTTGCAGCAAGTCTTGTGCGGCCCAACCAGCGATCCTTAAACAGACCGCTGGAAGCCACTCAAAAAAAGAGTCATCAAACTTTGTAGCGTTCATCCAGGCTGCACAAAAAGACTGCAGGCCATTGCTGGTACAGGCCTCACCTTGGCTTTGCCTCGTTCTCAGGACCTATGTGTGGGCCAGCTTGGTATCGGAGCCAGCAGGAATTCATCAGGCCCTGAGTGGCAAGCTGCATCTGCGTGCCCATTTGGCGCCCGCAGCTCGCCACTTCAATTCAATGAGGCTTGATGCTGAATTTGCCTCAGTCCTCAGGCCAGCATGAAGAGCAACCATTCCACCAACTAATTGCCCGCTTAGAGTGCAAGTTGAATTTCTCCCCGCCTCCCCTCGCCCATGTATTCCATAATTTTATTTTGAATTTCCAAATTTTTGTTACTTTTTTTTCTTTTTAACTGTACCAATTGTTCCAAAACTGTTTTTTTTTCATCATTATGGAAGTGTTCAAGATATTAATGGGAACAGATAAGGTAGATAGAGAGAAATTATTTCCACTAGTTGGGGATTCTAGGACTAGGGGGTATAGTCAAAAAATTAGAGCCAGACCTTTCAGGACTGAAATTAGGAAACATTTCTACACACAAAGAGAAGTACAAGTGTGGAAATCTCTTCCACAAACGGCAATTGATGCTGGGTCAATTGTTAATTTTAAATCTGAGATTGATAGCTTTTTGTTAACCAATGGTATTAAGCGATATGAGACAAAGACAGGTATATGGAGTTAGGTCACATATCAGCCATGATCTCATTGAATGACGGAACAGGCTTGAAGTGGGACAAATAGGACTAGGCTAACATTATAATAGTAATGCTTGAATTGTTAGTAAAGTGCATCTTTGAAATAAACGCTGTAGATGGTAATGGTTCTTCACCTAGGCTTGATGGGATACTTGACCACAGGTATCTTTAGAGACAGCTAGCTTATTTAGAAGCTTGGGAAAATTACTCATACAAGAAGATAGGGAGAATGAAGGCCAAATAGGAGTTGCCATGGGAATGAGAGGCCCAAGGCTAGAAGGAGTTAAGACAGTGGGAGACACCTGCTGGACTTGAATAACTCCATTGATTAACTGGGTTGTGAAGCTCATGTGATAAGTGTTGAAACAGTGTGTACTGATTTATGACTGTCGCAAAACAACCCAAGTTACAGTAACTTGTATACTATAAATGTATGCTGCAAACTCTGTATTGTTGAGTGTGGTATCTCAGGCAACTGAGGATCACTCCCTTACATTTGCTCGAATAAACTCTTTACTTGCTGGATTTAACATATTTGAGTGTGGTTATTGTTGTGTTCCTAACACAGATGAGGCTGCACACAGGGAGGTTAAAGTAACAGTGACCTTGGTCTTTATTAAGACACTCCAGAGTGAGGAACAGGCCTTAGGGGCCGGCTTATAGACAGTGCTCCCAAGGGATGCTGGGATCCCTTGGGACTTCAGGGGATGTGCTCCCTGGTGGCGGAACATGGGAGTGCATGCTTTACAGATACACAACAGTTATTTTGTCACAACAGGCTCGAGGAGCTGAATGGCCTACTCCTGTTCCTATGTTCCTAAGTTCCATGCTAACCAGCCCAACCAACCATCAGTCAACCTCATGTCACCCAGGGAGCACTTCATAGGAATAGCAGATTAGGACCTCATAAGTAAGCACAAAGTGTAGTCACGGTGTTAAGTAGGAGAAAGGGAGAATTCATTTTTTTGTCATTTCCTGATAAATGTTGCTGTTTCAAATGAAGATAGCTTGATTACATTGAGTTATTTTCTGTATCTGCTTGCAACGTTTAGGAACTGGATGACTGCAGGGAAAATGTAGATTTCTGGATATCTTGCAGCAGCTCTTAGCAAATCTTGGCCGGAGCCCAAGTTTTCAAATTGATATGGGTGGGGTAAAGTGACAAGTCACCCAAGTCAACATCAATTAAAGCTCCGTTTCAATTCAGCATAATTGAAGCTACTCAAGTTCAGCTAGCTTGGATTCCTCAGCTTTCTATTCATAATTATTCAATTATGCCAGTGCATATTTGCATAACTACATGCTCAGTTAACCAAGGAATATAGACGTTCCTAGTTTTGTGTTTTCTTGCCTATTTAAACTCGTCAATGTGCTAAGAGTATTTGTTGCACAACTTTGTCTTAATTTTGAAGAACGATCTGTTCCACCTGTCTGAGTTTGCAGTTTCATTCCTTCAACTTCCTGCTGGGAAGTCGTTACGTGTATCTGTTTTTTTTATAATCTATATTAAAGTTACATGAAATTATTTCTATGCATGTTGTGGGAATATAGATATAATTGAAAGCTACAATAGACTTGCAGTACTCAACAGAAGCAGCAAATGAGTAATGTTGCTTTTCAGTAAATCCTTTCAATAATATTTAGCGGGAAGTCCAGGATCCCACTGCTACATCATCCTGATCCACCCTCTCCAGTCAGGACCACCACTGCTTCCTTCCACCCATTGCCTAGTGCAAACACCCATTACCCTGTAGTTTCTGCAATTTAGGAGTTGAAAATTCTGTGGATGCCAGTTTTAGAAAAGCCTGAGAATAGATCCCTGCTTCCTGAACAGCATTTAAAGTAGTAAGATAGTTCCACAAGGTTGAATATGAAGAACCTAGTTTGAAAATAAATATTGAATAGACAATTTCAACACCGTGTGTACCCATCTGGGAACGTGCTTGACCTACATTGATAAGGCGAGAAATAGAAAGACCACTACCATTACTAACCTGAGAAAGCTTATCCTTCATTTCTGTCGGAGCAGCATTTTAACAACGATGAGGCTAAACCATCATGAAAAGTCAATTAAGGTAACTATATCTGCCATTTAAACTATGGCATCACTGTTCTGAACTGAAAAGCCTTCTGCTTTTGAAAAAATACTTCCCCACGGCCTTGAAAAGGGTTAATTATAATTTGTGACTTAATGAAGTGCCATTTAACCCTCGGAGGATGAAACAGCTGAAGTGGCATATCTTTTCTGGGGTGTAATCAAAATTAACATTGTTTCATATTTCATTTGAGGTGTACCATTTATCTTTACTTTCAGAATAATTAGATTGAAAAAGCTTGATATGCAGATTGTGAGACATACAAATGAATTACGAGATGATAATTATCATAAATGATAATAACAGCTTGCATTTTCCAAGGGTTTCCCAGTCTTCCTGACAAAGCGAGAAATTATCCTTCAACTATAACCCTTTGAACACCAAGGCCCAGAAATTCAATCGGCCACATCATTTTTTTGGGCACTAGGTAGACGCACAAGCCTCCAATACGGTGAGCAGAAAGCACGTGCTCATTTCAAGTCAGAAATGTGCCACCGACCATGTCAGATTGGGCTTCTCCACTGGCATCCAGAGTGCACACCAGAACTATTCAAAGCAATGAGGAACTTATGTGAATAACGGTCCTGTTGTGTATCTGTAAAGCATGCACTCCCATGTTCTACCACCAGGGAGTGTATCCCCTGAAGTCCCAAGGGCTCCCAGCATCCCTTGGAAGCACTGTATATAAGTCGGCCCCTAAGGCCTGTTACTCACTCTGGAGTGACTTAATAAAGACTGAGGTCACTGTTACTTTAACCTCCCTCATCTGTGTTAGGAACATAATAACTGGCGATGAGTATAAGAATCCAACACAAAGATGCAGCAAACTGTGGGCATCCTGGAGAAGTTCTCGGAGGGTGAGGACTGGGAAGCTTATGTCGAATGGCTAGACCAGTACTTTGTAGCCAACGAGCTGCATGTAAAGGAAGCGCTGCAAAAAGGAGAGCGGTCTTCCTCACGGTCTGCGGGGTACCGACCTACAGCCTAATGAAGAATCTTCTGGCTCCGGTGAAACCCACAGATAAGTCGTATGAAGAGCTGTGTATACTGGTTCGGGAGCATCTTAACCCGAGGGAGAACGTGCTGATGGCGAGGTATCGGTTCTACACGTGCCAGCGATCTGAAGGTCAGGAAGTGGCAAGCTACGCCGCCGAGCTGAGGCGACTTGCAGGACAATGTGAGTTTGATGGTTACCTGGAGCAAATGCTCAGAGACTTTTTTGTACTGGGCATTGGCCAAGAGACCATCCTATGAAAACTTTTGACTGTTGAGACACTGACCCTCAGTAAGGCCATTGCGATAGCACAGGCGTCTATGTCCACCAGTGATAACACCAAACAAATCTCTCAGCACACAAGTGATAGCAATGTTCATAAATTAACTGGAACTGTGTTTGCAAGCAGAAATGTACAGGGCAGAAACTACGAGTTAGCAACTGCCAGCAGGCCTCAGGTGACCCAGAAGACTCAGAGTCCGCAACAAAGGATGAATGCAAGGCAATTCACACCTTGTTGGCGTTGTGGGGGCATCCATTCAGCCTATTCATGCCGCTTCAAAGGATATGTTTGCAAGAGCTGTGGAACAATGGGGCACCTCCAATGAGCTTGCAGACGAGCTGCAAGCTCTGCAAAACCTAACCATCACGTGGCAGAGGAAGATCGGTCCGTGGTGGATCAAAGCAATTTCGAGCCAGAGAGAGAGGAGGCAGATGCTGAACATTATGGGGTGCACACATTTTCAACGAAATGTCCACCTACAATGCTAAATGTAAAATTGAATGGCTTACCCATAGCCATGGAACTGGACACTGGTGCTGGCCAATCCATCATGATTAAAAAGATGTTTGAGAGACTGTGGTGCAATAAGGCACTCAGACCAGCCCTGAGCCCCATCCACACAAAACTGAGAACATACAGAGCTTATCACCGTCCTGGGCAGTGCCATGGTCAAGCTCACCTATGAGGGCACGGTGCACGAACTGCCACTCTGGATTATCCCGGGCAATGGCCCTACACTGCTGAGAAGGAGCTGGCTGAGCAAAATCCGCTGGAACTGGGATGATATAGAAACATAGAAACATAGAAAATAGGAGCAGGACTAGGCCATTCGGCCCTTCGAGCCTACACCGCCATTCAATAAGATCATGGCTGATCATTCCCTCAGTACCCCTTTCCTGCTTTCTCTCCATACCCCTTGATCCCCTTAGCCGTAAGGGCCATATCTAACTCCCTCTTAAATATATCCAATGAACTGGCATCAATAACTCTCTGCGGTAGGGAATTCCATAGGTTAACAACTCTCTGAGTGAAGACGTTTCTCCTCGTCTCAGTCCTAAATGGTCTACCCCTTATCCTAAGACTATGTCCCCTGGTTCTGGACTTCCCCAACATCGTGAACATTCTTCCCGCATCTAACCTGTCCAGTCCCATCAGAATCTTATACATTTCTATGAGATCCCCTCTCATCCTTCTAAACTCCAGTGAATAAAGGCCTAGTTGATCCAATCTCTCCTCATATGTCAGTCCTGCCATGCCGGGAATCAGTCTGGTGAACCTTCACTACACTCCCTCAATAGCAAGGAGGTCCTTCCTTAGATTAGGAGACCAAAACTAACACAATATTCCAGGTGAGGCCTCACTAAGGCCCTGTACAACTGCAGTAAGACCTCCCTGCACCTATACTCAAATCCCCTAGCTATGAAGGCCAACATACCATTTGCCTTCTTCACCGCCTGCTGTACCTGCATGCCCATTTTCAGTGACTGATGAACCATGACACCCAGGTCTCATTGCACCTCCACTTTTCCTAATCTGCCGCCATTCAGATAATATTCTGCCTTCATGTTTTTGCCCCCAAAATGTATAACCTCACATTTATCCACATTATACTGCATCTGCCATGCATTTGCCCACTCACCTAACCTGTCCAAGTCACGCTGCAGCCTATTAGCGTCCTCCTCACAGCTCACACCACCACCTAGTTTAGTGTCATCCGCAAACTTGGAGATATTACACTCAATTCCTTCATCTAAATCATCAATGTATATTGTAAAGAGCTGGGGTCCCAGCACTGAGCCCTGCGGCACTCCACTAGTCACTGCCTGCTATTCTGAAAAGGACTCGTTTATCCCGACTCTCTGCTTCCTGTCTGCCAACCATTTCTCTATCCACGTCAGTACATTACCCCCAATACCATGCACTTTTATTTTGCACACCAATCTCTTGTGCGGGACCTTGTCAAAAGCCTTTTGAAAGTCCAAATACACCACATCCACTGGTTCTCCTTGTCCACTCTGCTTATTACATCCTCAAAAAATTCCAGAAGATTCGTCAAGCTTCATTTCACTTTCATAAATCCATGCTGACTTGGTCCGATCGTGTCACTGCTTTCCAAATGCGCTGCTATTTCATTCTTAATGATTGATTCCAACATTTTCCCCACTACTGATGTCAGGCTAACCAGTCTATAATTATCCATTTTCTCTTTCCCTCCTTTTTTAAAAAGTGGTGTTACATTAGCTACCCTCCAGTCCATAGGAACTGATCCAGTGTCGATAGACTGTTGGAAAATGATCACCAATGCATCCACTATTTCTAGGGCCACTTCCTTAAGTACTCTGGGATGCAGACTATCAGTCCCCGGGGATTTACCGGCCTTCAATCCCATCAATTTCCCTAACACAATTTCCCACCTAATAAGGATATCCTCCAGTTCCTCCTTCTCACTAGACCCACTGTCCCCTAGTACATTCGGAAGGTTATTTGTGTCTTCCTTCGTGAAGACAGAACCAAAGTATTTGTTCAATTGGTCTGCCATTTCTTTGTTCCCCATTATAAATTCACCTGAATCCGACTGCAAGGGACCTATGTTTGTCTTCACTAATCTTTTTCTCTTCACATATTTATAGAAGCTTTTGCAGTCAGTTTTTATGTTCCCTCCAAGCTTCCTCTCGTACTCTATTTTCCCCCTCCTAATTAAACCCTTTGTCCTCCTCTGTTCAATTCTAAATTTCTCCCAGTCCTCAGGTTTGTTTCTTTTTCTGGCCAATTTATATGTCTCTTCCTTGGCTTTAACACTATCCTTAATTTCCCTTGTTAGCCATGATTAAGCCCCCTTCCCAGTTTTATTTTTATTCCAGACAGGGATGTACAATTGTTGAAGTTCATCCATGTGATCTTTAAATGTTTACCATTGCTTATCCACCGTCAACCCTTTAAGTTGCCAGTCTATTCTAGCCAATACACACCTCATACCATCGTAGTTATCGCCGATTGCTATCACATGTTGATGAGGCCTCATGTACCCAGGTTCTTAACAAATTTCCTTCCCTTTTTGAGCCAGGCATTGGAAACTTTTCCGTGGCGAAGGTGCGTATCCACTTGGTCCAAGAGGCACGACCCATTCACCACAAGATGCGAGCGGTACCTCACATGATGAGGGAGAGAGTGGAAATCGAGCTGGACAGGCTGCAACGTGAGGGCATCATCTCCCCAGTGGACTTCAGCGAGTGGGCCATCCCGATTGTTCCAGTACTCAAAAGTGATGGCACGGTCAGGATTTGCGGGGATTATAAAGTAACTATTAATCGTTTCTCGCGACAGGACCAATACCCGCTACCTAAGGCAGACGACCTATTTGCGACGCTGGCAGGAGGCAAGACATTCACAAAGCTTGATCTGGCTTTGGCCTACATGACGCAGGAGCTGGAGGAGTCTTCGAAGGACCTCACCTGCATCAACACACACAAGGGACTGTTCATCTACAACAGATGCCCGTTTGGAATTCGGTCAGCTGCAGCGATCTTCCAGAGAAACATGGAGAGCGAACTCAAGTCTGTACCACGCACGGTGGTTTTTCAGGACGACATATTGGTCATGGGTCAGGACACCGCTGAGCCCCTACAAAACCTGGAGGAGGTCCTCCAGCGACTGGATCGCGTAGGGCTGCGGCTGAAGAGGTCGAAATGAGTCTTCATGGCAACAGAAGTGGGGTTTTTGGGGAGAAATATCACGGCGGACGGTATTTGGCCCACAGACGCTAAGACAGAGGCTATCAGGAACGCGCCCAGGCCACAGAACGTCACGGAGCTGCGGTCGTTCCTGGGACTCCTCAACTATTTTGGTAACTTCCTACCAGTGTAAAGCACCCTCTTAGAGCCCCTACATGTCTTATTGCGTAAAGGTGAGAACTGGGTATGGGAAAAAAAACAAGTAATTGCTTTTGAGAAAGCTAGAAACATTTTATGCTCCAACAAGATGCTTGTATTGTATAACCCATGTAAAAGGCTTGTGCTAGCATGTGATGCGTCGTCGTACGGAGTCGGGTGTGTATTACAACAAGCTAACATTGCGGGGAAGTTGCAACCTGTTGCCTATGCCTCCAGGAGCTTGTCTAAGGCCGAGAGGGCCAACAGCATGATTGAGAAAGAGGCATTAGCGTGTGTGTTCGGCATAAAGAAAATGCATCAATACCTGTTTGGCTTCAAATTTGAGCTGGAAATCGATCACAAGCCCCTCATATCCCTTTTCGCTGAAAACAAGGGGATAAATACTAATGCCTCAGCCCGCATACAAAGGTGGGCACTCGCGCTATCAGCATATAACTATACCATCCGCCACAGGCCAGGCACCGGGAACTGTGCGGATGCTCTCAGTTGGCTACCATTGCCCACCACAGGGGTGGAAATGGCGCAGTCTGCAAACTTGTTGATGGTGGCGCAGCCCGCAGACTTGTTGATGGTCATGGAAGCGTTTGAAAATGATAAATCATCTGTCACGGCCCGCCAGATTAGGACTTGGACCAGCCAAGATCCTCTGCTGTCCCTAGTGTATTGCATGGGAGCTGGGCCAGCATCCCCGTTGAAATGCAAGAGCTAATCAAGCCGTTCCAGTGGCGAAAGGACGAGCTGTCCATTCAGGCAGATTGCCTGTTGTGGGGTAACCGCATAGTGCTACCCACAAAGGGCAGGGAGACGTTCATCTCGGATCTCCACAGCACAAACCCAGGTATAGTAATGATGAAAGCGATAGCCAGATCCCACCTGTGGTTGCCCGGTATCGACTCGGTCATAGAGTCCTGTGTACGGCAATGCAGCGTGTGTGCTCAGTTGAGCAACGCGCCCAGAGAGGCACCACTAAGTTTGTGGTCCTGGCCCTCCAGACCATGGTCGAGGATCCATGTCGACTATGCGGGCCTGTTTCTCGGTAAAATGTTCCTGGTGGTGGTGGATGCTTTTACAAAATCGATTGAATGTGGAATAATGTCGGGAAGCACCGCCACCGCCACCATTGAAAGCCTGAGGGCCATGTTTGCCACCCACGGCCTGCCTGACATACTGGTCAGTGACAACGGGCCATGTTTCACCAGAATTCATGACCCGCAATGGGATCAAACATGCCACTTCGGCCCCGTTTAAACCAGCCTCCAATGGGCAGGCAGAGCGAGCAGTACAAACAATCAAACAGAGCCTCAAACGAGTCACAGAATGCTCACTCCAAATGCGCCTGTCCCGAGTACTGCTCAGCTACCGCACGAGACCCCACTCGCTCATAGGGTTGCCCCCGGCTGAGCTACTCATGAAAAGGACACTTAAAATCAGACTCTTGCTTGTTCACCCCAACCTGCATGATCAGGTATAGAGCAGGCGGCAGCAACGAAATGTAAACGATGGTCGTGCCACTGTTTCACGGGAATGACCCTGTGTATGTGCTAAACGATGGACATGGTCACAAATGGATCACGTGCACGGTGATAGCTAAAGAAGGGAGTAGGGTGTTTGTAGTCAAACTAGGCAATGGACAAATTTGCAGAAAGCACCTGGACCAAACGAGGCTGCGGTTCACAGACTGCCCTGAACAACCCACAGCAGACACCACCCTTTTCAAGCCCACAACACACACCCAAAGAATCAACGACACCACGCCGGACCAGGAAATCGAACCCATCACGCCCAACAGCCCAGCAAGGCCAGGCTCACCCAGCAGCCCTGCAGGCCCAACAACATGCCAGCCCAGCGAGGGCATAGCCAACACACCAGAACAGACATTTGTACCGAGGTGGTCCACCAGGGAAAGAAAGGCTCCCGACCGCCTCACCTTGTAAATAGTTTTCACTTTGAGGAGTGATGTTGTGTATCTGTAAAGCATGCACTCCCACATTCCGCCACCAGGGAGTGCATCCCCTGAAGTCCCAAAGGATCCCAGTATCTCTTGGGAGCACTATATATAAGCCGGCCCCTAAGGCCTGTTCCTCGCTCTGGAGTATCTTAATAAAGACTGAGGTCACTGTTACTTTAACCTCCCTGTGTGCAGTCTCATCTGTGTTAGGAACACAATAGGTCATACTCTTGTTGTGTGCCCCAGAGGCTGACTCGCTATGTGCTAAACTCACCCAACAACTCGTGGCGCCAACAGGCAGGAAGGATCCTTCACCAGCACTGTTTAAAGCTGCTACTTATAGGTTAGTTACTAGTTTGTCATTTCAGGCTGATGGTTAATTTCTGGGCCTCGTTTGGTCTGTTCCCTGATTGCGGAAGGTTAAGTCTAACTGCTGAGGAGAAGATTTTGCTGGTGCTGCACTCTTTTTGGCAGCTTTATGAACAGTTTGACTGAAGTCATGGGTGGTCTGATAGGGCTGCCTCGAGGCTGATGGTGGTGTGGGAGCAGCAAGGAAGACAGCAGGGAGCAGGACATCTTGACTTAAAAGAAAATGAAAATCGGGAGTGATGCATAACAGGCAGGTGATCCGATATCGCCCAATTTGTACATTCGTACAAAGTCAAAATGCCCCCTGTTGTTTAACACGGTGATAGATATCTTTGCTGAAATCGAACATTAACCGAGGGAAATTCTCCCACATCATTGATGGAGCAGCTAGACAGCTGATCCAGATTCTCTATGACCCAAAGCACTCTTTCTTAAAGTCAAGTAACACTGTGGGTTACATTTCCAGGTGAAGACCTTGGCCTAGAATTTGCAGAAGAAAACATAAGAACATAAGAACATAAGAATTAGGAACAGGAGTAGGCCATCTTGCCCCTCGAGCCTGCTCCGCCATTCAACAAGATCATGGCTGATCTGGCCGTGGACTCCGCTCCACTTACCTGCCCGCTCCCCGTAACCCTTATTTCCCTTATTGGTTAAAAATCTATCTATCTGTGATTTGAATACATTCAATGAGTTAGCCTCAACTGCTTCCTTGGGCAGAGAATTCCACAGATTCACAACCCTCTGGGAGAAGAAATTCCTTCTCAACTCGGTTTTAAATTGGCTCCCCCGTATTTTGAGGCTATGTCCCCTAGTTCTAGTCTCCCCGACCAGTGGAAACAACCTCTCTGCCTCTATCTTGTCTATCCCTTTCATTATTTTAAATGTTTCTATAAGATCACCCCTCATCCTTCTGAACTCCAACGAGTAAAGACCCAGTCTACTCAATCTATCATCATAAGATAATCCCTGTAAGGGGTGGTTTGCAGGGGGTCAACTTTCCCTTCTGACCTTATATGAGTGGTTCCGAATCGCTCCCACACCCTTGGTTCTAGACACTGGAATTATGAAGGGACTGTGACAGACAATCGGTTTCAAGGTAGGAAGCAGGTATGGCTTTATTGTGTTTAAAAAGTAAAAGGCACACCTTTAATAACACACATAGACCAATAAACACTGAGGGGTACAACACATTGAATAAATTGTCCAATTACAGTCTGTGGGGAAAAGAATACAGCTTAAACTCTAAATGGGGTAAAGAGGAGAATGTAGATACATTTACACAAGTTATCCCAGCCTCCCTCCCCCAATTCCCCTAACTAACTAAGTTATAGCTCTGTGGGTTCAGGGGCTATGCTTACCAATCCCCTTTTTGACAATTGCCGGTGAATCGCGGTTTCGGGGTTCGTTGCACTTGGCCTTCTAGGCGAGCCGTACCCCGGACGGAGGAGAGGACTTCGGACTGCGTAGTCTTCGGTTGGGGTGCGTCCGTTGATGCGGTAAGTTGCGTTTTGGATGTATGGGGTAAGTACCCCCTTTCTTTGGTTAGGAATAGTTTAGTTAGTCCCTTTTGGTAATTTCTCACCCGTTGGTCGTTCCGAAGTAGATTGTAGAGTGGAAGTAAAGGTCGATTCTTCGTTTTTTGCTGAGTTGGTTTTGGTTGGTCGTTTCGCTGGTTGTGGTGGCCCGGGTTGTCAATTTGGTTGCTGACAACCTTCCATTTCGTGGGCCTCGTGCTTGGTCGGTCCTTGATGATTTCTTGTAGTTTCCTTTACTACTCCATTTCTTCACTCCCCACCTCCGGCTGCTTGTGTCTGTCTGTGTTTGAGTCTGTGTTCTGCTGTTCGAGTCTGTGTCCTGTTTTCTGTGTTCTGTTCCTTGGTAAAACTGAGAATAGATATACCCACCAAAGGCTTCCTTATCTTCCACCAAATCTAGCCCAGCTAACTGAAACTTGATTAAGTGGTTTTAATCTGGCGTTAATAGGCTTCTCGAAGTTGATGAGCTCTCCATTGTGCTAATCTGGCCTGAGCCAGATATTTCTATGCCTGTTGAAAAGGTGTTAGAATATGTATGTGGCATTGTTTAAATGCTAATATTTTCAAGGGGCAAGTTTCGAGGGTATACAGTTCCCAGACAATTTGATTAGTTCCAATGTCCAAACTGACCTTTTAGATATTGACCCCACCCCTTTTCTTGCAGACCTAGCAAAAATCCTTTTAAAAATCCCAAATTCGATTAAAGTTCGTAGTTTCTTCCATGTGCACTTTAGGATTTCAAACTTTCTGGTAGATAGGAAAGGGAATTTAATTTGGAACTATGAGTCCAAATACTCAGGGGGGGGGGTCTCCATGAATGCACCCCCTTTTATCCCCTGCAGGCCTCGTCTGCCCCTTTAAAATTCATTTGTGTCCCAAAGTTTTCCTTCCATTTTAAAAGTCCAGAAAAGGATTCTTCTCCTCTGCAGGGGAAAGGTACCTGGAATCTTTACGAGATATTGGTAAATTCTACACCCCCTCATCTCCGGGATCAGCCTAATGAATCGTCTCTGTACCCCCTCCAAAGCTAGTATATCCTTCCTTAAGTGAGGTGACCAAAATTGCACGCAGTACTCCAGGTGCGGCCTCACCAATACCCTGTACAGTTGCAGCAGGACCTCCCTGCTTTTGTACTCCATCCCTCTCGCAATGAAGGCCAACATTCCATTCACCTTCCTGATTACCTGCTGCACCTGCAAACTAACTTTTTGGGATTCATGCACAAGGACCAATCGTGGAGCAGTGGAGGCGTGTCCTGCACAGTAGGAGCTGAGCTGCAGAGAGAGGAGCAGCTATCAACTTTTGCTCCTGCCTGGAGAGCCCTGAGACCAGCCCAGGAAGAGAAGGAAGGAAGGGGCTTCACCACAATTTTTACCCAGAGGGAGAGGAGGAAAAAGAAAACTTTGTACATCTTTTTACCATTCTGCAAAGAGTTGGAGAGAGGGGGAAAAGACCAACAACATCCAGTGTGGAATGAGGGAGACTCTACATCTTCTACAGGTGGGTGTGGGTGCATTTCCCAAACAGACTTTGTTGTATCGGTGGGGGGAGGAAAGAAGACCACTGAGGGCCGGAACATCGCGGGGGGTGTGTGTGTGTGTGGTAGTGTGCGTGGGGGCCGTGCTTACAACTAGGCCCCCCCCCCACAATTGGAACCCCCCCCACGCCCCCACATTTGCCTAGCCTGGGATAGCTGGAGCTACCAGGCTGAAGTTTCTTTAAATCACCCTATTAAAGATCGTTAGGAGTGTGTGCCTGGTGGCTCTAGCTACCCCAGGTGAAGACATCTTCTCCCCCCACCTGAAGACCAACCCAAAGACTTTTTGTTTTGCCATCTGGGATTGCACCCACCCACAGCTGCGAGGGGAGACCTGCCCTCGCAGTTCCCCCCCCCTTCCCACCCCCCTCTCTCTTTCTCTGTTACTCTGTTTCTCCCCTCTCTCTCTGAGGCCTCTTTCTTCCAAATTAATAAAAAAAAAACAATTAAGACAACTGAGCAGAGGGAGCAAGGCCTCTCCCCAATTGCCAACGAGGGGAGAGGTGCCTCGTTAAGGGCTCCTCTGCTCAGTTAATATACGAGGCCATTAAAGACCATTAAGGCCTGTGACTTTGGGGTGGGTGTAGCCCTTAAAGGGACCCCGTGATGGCGACCCCATCCACGCCGGTGGCAGGGCCAGCGAAGACGTATGCGCAGGTGGCAACCGCTTCCACGGCACCTCCTGCGCCACCCGCTGCCCTGCCACCTTTCAGATTTATAACCAGGAAACACGGGGTCAAGAGCTACACTCACCCCACAATGAGCATCGAGGAGTGCGTGCGGGCGATGGCTGGGGTAGTCGGCCCCTCGGCCATTGTCGCAGCCTCCAAGATGTCTGGGAAGGCTGTGTTCTTCCTGGGGTCGGAGCGCCCTCGAAAGGGGGCTCACGGTGGGCGGGACGTTCCTGCCGGTGGATCCTCTCGAGGCCACCGCGCAGAGGGTCATCGTGCCGAACGTCCCGCCCTTTGTTCCCGCTGAGCTCCTCCTCCCTCACCTACAACAACTGGGGGAGGTCAGGTCAGGGATCAACCCCATACCGCTCGGCCTCAGGGAGAACAGCCTGCGCCACGTGTTCTCCTTCCGCCGCCAGCTCTTTGTCCGGCTGGCGCGGGATGACACGACGGAGGGAAGTTTTAATGTGGTGCACGAGGGGACTGCCTACCGCATCTTCTGGACGTCGGACGGCGTGCGGTGCCATGCCTGCAAGGAGGTGGGGCACGTTCGCAAGAACTGCCCCGCCTCCAAGGCCGCCAAACCACCGAAGGCGGCCAAGGCTGGCGCCGCCGCCACCCCTCCCCCTAGCTGCGTCCGCGTGCCGGGAGCCATGGGTGCGCGGGCATCGTCGGGGGCCTTTGTTTTCAGGGCCTCCGGCGGGGGGGAGGGAGAGCGTCCGACCGGAAAGAAGGCGCGGAAGAAGGCAAAACATCCAGAGGCGGGTCCCCTCGGTGCGCCGGAAAGTTTGACCACCGCGCTCAGCCCAACCCAGTCACCGGCGAGCGCGGGGTGCCCTGAGCCCGTGCCCGAGCCCTTGACCAATACCGCAGAGGGGCTCGGGCGAGGGCAAGATAAGGAAAAGGGGGGTGCGGAGCGGGAGGCCTCGGCAGACATGGAGGTCTCCCTGCTTTCGCGCACCCCCAGGAACAAAAAGAGGCACCGCCCCAATGAGGCGGAGGGGGAACAACATCCCTCCGCGGAGGAGTCGGTGCCCGCCGCGTGTCCCGCGTCCCCCACCAGCGCTCCCAAATTGCGCTGCAGGCGCGAAGAGTCTGTCCCCGGGGAGGGTGAGGCAGTCGAGGCTGCCCAGCCGCTGCCTCCTGGGGATGGAGTGGAAGATCTGCCTGTCGTGGGGGGCGTGGGGCCAGCGGAAGAATGCATTGCCGCCGGGCCGGGCGTCCCGGGGACTGAGGCGGGCGGGGCCGAAAAGGCCGAACCTGAGCCCGCCCAGCCAATACCCAACTTCCCCCGGGAGTCGCTCGACCCGGCAGAAACACAATTTATTGATTTTAATGAAACTGTAGATGCTGGGCCGGGGGTGGCAGCGGGGAGGGGGAGGAACACCCACCCTCGCCTCTTGCTGTGGAGCTGGAGCACTTGGAGAGCCTGGGGATTTCCTATGGCCGGGTCTCTCCTTGTTCCCCGGTTCCTGGGGCGGAGGGGGAACCCCTTCCGCTGTCATTTCCCGACCCAGCACCATTTTTAAAAGAGCCCAGTGGGGACTCCTCTGCCGACGATCCTGGGGGTGGGATCGGGGCAGAGCCAGGGCCGGTTGGAGCGGCCAGTTCATTTGCCGTACCTTGTGCGGTCGATGGGCCGGCTGCTGGCGGCCACCTCCCGGAGGAGGACGGGGACTCGGTGGGGGACGCGGGTGAAGACCGAGAGACCACCGCCAGCGAGGCGGTGGATCTGCTCGCGGCCGCTGCCGAGGCCATCCTCATTCCTGCAAAGGAACTCCGGGACTTTTTGGCCCAGAGCCGGGGTCGCTGCAACCAAGCCCGACTGGCCCTGGAAAAATGGTCCGAGCCAGAGCTGATCAAGGGGTCCGTCCGCGCCGCCGTCAAAACCTTGGCCGCGGGCGGGCCCTTGACAAAGGCGCAACACCTTGAGCTGCGCGAGCTCGAGGGACTCCTCGCTGGGCTGCGGAGGGAGCAGAGTTCAACAAAAGACTCCGCTCCCTCCCCCACAATAGGTTAAGGTAGAGGTTGCACTATGCTTTTGCCATGAAGATAACCATAGCCAGCCTCAACATCAACGGCGGCAGAGGGGCACGCCGTAGATTTGACAACTTTTCGCTCCTGCGGGAGGGGAAATATGCGGTGTGCTTCCTGCAAGAAACTCACACCGTTCCGGGAGACGAAGCCACGTGGCTCCTGGAATGGCAAGGAGAGGTCCGCATGAGCCACCTCACCGCCATTTCTAGTGGGGTGGTCATCTTGCTGGCCTCGCATTTTCAGCCGGAGATCTTGGGGGTCGAGGAGCCCGTGCCAGGCCGCTTGCTGCACGTAACGGTTCGCCTGGGGGACGTGCCGCTCCATCTCGTGATCGTGTACGCCCCTCAGCCCGGCCCGCAGCAAACGCGCTTCTTTGAAGAGGTGTCCGCTCTTCTTGGCTCCGTCGACGTCGGCGACTGCATTGTCCTCGGGGGGGATTTTAACTGCACCCTCGAGGCAAGGGACCGCTCCGGTGCCCCGCAGTGCATGACGGCGATGGAGAAGTTGAGGGACCTGGTCGGGTCCTTCGACTTGGTGGACGTCTGGCGAAATCTCCACCCCGACTCCAGCGCCTTTACTTGGGTGAGGCCTGGAGTTGGATGGTCTAGAGTCGACCGCCTTTACGTGTCTCGGGCGTACGTTTCCTGCGTCCCGGCGGCCTCCATGCGGCCGGTGCCGTGTTCGGACCACCACCTGGTGTGGGCGGAGCTCGCTTCGCTCCGCGCGAGGACGGGGTCCGCGTACTGGCACTTTAACAACCGGCTGCTGGAGGACGTGCGGTTCCAGGACTCGTTCCGTCGATTCTGGTCCGACTGGAGAAGGAAGCAGGGGGGCTTCCCCTCCTTGAGGCTATGGTGGGACGTGGGCAAGGCTCACGTCCGCGTCTTCTGTCAAGAGTACGCGAGGGGGTCGACCAAGAGGCGGGCGGCCAGAGTCGGGCGCCTAGAAAAAGAGGTGCTCGACCTGGAATCCCGTCTCGGTCAAGTCGTCCAGGGCCCGGCCCTGCGGACGGTGTACGAAGCGAAGAAGGCCGCGCTGAATGACCTGCAGCTCGTCGGGTCCCGAGGCGCGTTCGTGAGGTCGCGGATGCGGTTCCTGCGGGATCTGGACCGCGGCTCCCCCTTCTTCTACTCGCTGGAAAAAAGGCAGAGTGTCCGTAAGCAGCTCTTGACGCTGCTGGCCGACGACGGCTCTCTCGTCTCGGATCCGGAGGGCGTCAACAACAGGGCCCGTGAATATTACGGGGCTCTGTTCTCTCCGGATCCGTCCAGCGAGGAAGCGCGTAGAGTTTTGTGGGAGGACCTGCCGAAGGTCAGCCCGGAGGGCGCCGAAAATCTGGAAGCTCCGCTAAGCCTGGCGGAGCTGACCGGTGCCCTCGACCGGCTCTCGAGGGGAAAATCCCCGGGGCTGGACGGGCTGACCGTGGAGTTCCACAGGGCGTTCTGGGACGTCCTGGGGAGCGACTACGCGCGGGTCCTGGGGGAAAGTCTGGCGACCAGGGAGATGCCCCTCTCTTGGCGCAGGGCAGTCATCGTCCTGCTGCCTAAGAAGGGCGATCTCCGCCTCCTTAAGAACTGGCGCCCGGTCTCCCTCCTCAGCACGGACTACAAAATCTTCGCCAGGGCGATGTCTGCTCGCCTTGGTGCCGTGCTGGACCACATGATCCACCCCGACAAGTCCTACACGGTCCCGGGCCGGACAATCCACGATAACATCCATCTGGTCCGGGACCTCATCCATTGTTCCCAGGAGGCTGGTCTGTCGGTCGCCTTCCTATCCCTCGACAAAAAAAAGGGCGGCGCCTAAATTCTGCCAACGTCCGCCACGCGGCCGATGCCATTGAGTCGCTAAAAACAGCTCTGGGCCCTGACTCCATTAGGTGCATCGAGGAGGCTCAAGCACGTGGGGAGATCCCGTACGAACTGACCCCCGTCTGGACGGAATTCCTCATCTGCGCCAAACCCCGGAACCTCCCTCGGGGGCCGGCGCCTCACAACTTGAGCCGCCTCGGGGAAATCCCCTCCGTGCCTTTCAGCTCCGCGCGGAGGGGTTTCCTGTACGGGCTGCTCCTGCACACCCTCAACTTTGCCATCCTCGCCGGCCGTCCGGACACGCCATGGCGTACCATCTTGCCGTCCGGAGGAGGCGGGGGTCCCCGATGGAGGGCACTCTACGCAGGGGTCCTCCCACTATTCATCGGGGACTTGGCCTGGAGGGTGGTGCACGGAGCAGTGCCGTGCAACAAATTTTTAAGCCGGTTCACGGACTCCCAGGCCGCCTGCAATTTCTGCGGTCTGGAAGAGTCCGTGTTCCATGTTTTTATGGAATGCACAAGGTTGCAGCCCCTGTTTTATTATTTGAAGGGGCTGCTCCTGAAATTCTGGCTGCACTTCAGTCCCACTCTCCTGATCTTTGGGCACCCTGTGCGGAGGGGAGCGGGTAGGTCCGAGGGCCTCCTCGTAGGACTGCTCCTTGGCACGGCCAAGGGTGCCATCAGCCGGTCCAGGCAGCGGGCGGTCGAGGGGGTCGTTCAACCTGACTGCCTGCCTCTCTTCCGCTCTTACATCCGGTCCAGGGTGTCCTTGGAGATGGAGCACGCGGTGTCCACCGGTACGCTCGCGGCCTTCCGCGAGAGGTGGGCACCGGAGGGACTGGAGTGCATCATCACGCCCGGCAACCAAATTTTAATTTGATTTTACGTTTTTAAGTTTAATTTGTTTTAATTGCCAGTGCTTTTAGTGTCCCCCTTCCCTTTTATAGGGGGCACTGGGGAAAATTGTGATTTTAGTGCCCAAAAAAAAACCAAAAAAAGAAAAACACAAAAAAAAACAAAAAAAAAGGGGGGTAAAAAAAAGAGCCTTGTAAATGTCTGGAGTGTCACCCAGGTCGGGTGGCACCGTTTAATGTTTTATGTTTTTGCAGGTGAACTCCAAAAAGAGTTTCATGCACAAGGACCAATCGTGCAGCAGTGGAGGCATGTCCTGCACAGTAGGAGCTGAGCTGCAGAGAGAGGAGCAGCTATCAACTTTTGCTCCTGCCTGGAGAGCCCTGAGACCAGCCCAGGAAGAGAAGGAAGGAAGGGGCTTCACCACAACTTTTACCCAGAGGGAGAGGAGGAAAAAGAAAACTTTGTACATCTTTTTACCATTCTGCAAAGAGTTGGAGAGAGGGGGAAAAGACCAACAACATCCAGTGTGGAAGGAGGGAGGCTCTACATCTTCTACAGGTGGGTGTGGGTGCATTTCCCAAACAGACTTTGTTATATCGGTGGGGGGAGGAAAGAAGACCACTGAGGGCCGGAACATCGCGGGGGGTGTGTGTGTGTGTGGAAGTGTGTGTGGGGGCCTTGCTTACAACTAGGCCCCCCCCACAATTGGAACCCCCCCCACCCCCCACATTTGCCTAGCCTGGGACAGCTGGAGCTACCAGGCTGAAGATTGTTTAATCACCCAATTAACATCGTTAGGAGTGTGTGCCTGGGGGCTCTCGCTGCCCCAGGTGAAGACGTCTTCTCCCCCCACCTGAAGACCAATCCAAAGACTGTGTTTTTTGTGTTTTGCCATCTGGGGAGTGCACCCACCCACAGCTGCGAGGGGAGACCTGCCCTCGCAGTTCCCCCCCCCCCTTCCCACCCCCCTCTCTCTTTCCCTGTTACTCTGTTTCTCCCCTCTCTCTCTCTGAGGCCCCTTTCTCCTAATTTTTTTTTAAAAAAGGGAACAATTAAGACAACTGAGCAGAGGGAGCAAGGCCCCTCCCCAATTGCCAACTAGGGGAGAGGTGTGCCTCATTAAGGGCTCCCCTGCTCAGTTAATATACGAGGCCAATTAAGATCATTAAGGCCTGTGACTTTGGGGTGGGTGTGGCCCTTAAAGGGACCCCGTGATGGCGACCCCATCCACGCCGGTGGCGGGGCCAGCAAGGACATATGCGCAGGCGGCATCCACATCCACGGTGCCTCCTGCGCCACCTGCTGCCCTGCCACCATTCAAACTAATAACCAAAAAACACGGGGTCAAGAGCTACACTCACCCCACAATGAGCATTGAGGAGTGCGTGCGGGCGATGGCTGGGGTAGTCGGCCCTTCGGCCATTGTTGCAGCCTCCAAGATGTCTGGGAAGGCCGTGTTCTTCCTGGGGTCGGAGCGGGCGGTGTCCCTGGCCCTTGAAAAGGGGCTCACGGTGGGCGGGACGTTCCTGCCGGTGGATCCTCTTGAGGCCACTGCGCAGAGGGTCATCATATCAAACGTCCCGCCCTTTGTTCCCGCTGAGCTCCTCCTCCCTCACCTACACCAACTGGGGGAGGTAAGGTCAGGGATCAACCCCATACCGCTCGGCCTAAGGGAGAACAGCCTGCGCCACGTGTTCTCCTTCCGCCGCCAGCTCTTTGTCCGGCTGGCGCGGGAGGAGACGACAGAGGGGTATTTTAATGTGGTGCACGAGGGGACTGCCTACCGCGTCTTCTGGACGTCGGACGGCGTGCGGTGCCATGCCTGCAGGGAGGTGGGGCATGTTCGTAAGAACTGCCCCGCCTCCAAGGCCGCCAAACCACCGAAGGCGGCCAAGGCTGGCGCCGCCGCCGCCCCTCCCCCTAGTTGCGTCCGCGTGCCGGGCATCGTCGGAGGCCTTTGTTTTCAGGGCCTCCGGCGGCGGGGAGGGAGAGCGTCCGACCGGAAAGAAGGCGCGGAAGAAGGCAAAACATCAAGAGGCGGGTCCCCTCAGTGCGCCAGAAAATTTGACCACCGCGCTCAGCCCAACCCCGTCACCGGCGAGCGCGGGGTGCCCTGAGCCCGTGCCTGAGCCCTTGACCAATACCGCGGAGGGGCCCGGGCACGGGCAAGAAAAGGAAAAGGGGGGGGGGCGGAGCGGGAGGCCTCGGCAGACATAGAGGTCTCCCTGCCTTCGCGCACCCCCAGGAACAAAAAGAGGCACCGCCCCAATGAGGCGGAGGGGGAACAACATCCCTCCGCGGAGGAGGCGGTGCCCGCCGCGTGTCCTGCGTCCCCCACCAGCGCCCCCAAATTGCGCTGCAGGCGCGAGGAGTCTGTCCCCAGGGAGGGTGAGGCAGTCGAGGCTGCCCAGCCGCTGCCTCCCGGGGATGGCGTGGAAGATCTGCCTGTCGTGGGGGGCGTGGGGCCAGCGGAGGAATGCGTAGCCGCCGGGTCGAGCGTCCCGGGGACTGAGGCGGGCGGGGCCGAAAAGGCCGAACCTGAGCCCGCCCAGCCAATACCCAACTTCCCCCGGGATTTGCTCGACTCGGTAGAAACTGAAAATATGAACAAGTTTAATGAATCCATACACGCTGGGCTGGGAGGAGGCGGCGGGGAGGGGGAAGAACAACAACCCTCGCCCCCTACTTTGGAGCTGAGGGACTTGGTGGACCTGGAGAATTTTCTAAACCAGGTCTCTCCGTGTTCCCCGGCTCCTGGGGCGGAGGAGGAACCCCTTCCGCTGTCGCTTCCCGACCCAGCACCAATTTTAAAAGAGCCCAGTGGGGACTCCTCTGCCGACGATCCTGGGGGTGGGATCGGGGCAGAGCCAGGGCCAGATGGAGCGGACGGGCCGTTTGCCGTACCTCGTGCGCTCGACGGGCCGGCTGCTAGCGGCGACCTCCCGGAGGGGGACGGGGACTCAGTGGAGGACGCAGGTGAAGATCTCGAGTCCAACGCCAGTGAGGCGGTGGATCTGCTCGCGGCCGCCACTGAGACCCTCCTCATTCCCGCAGAGGAACTCCGGGACTTTTTGGTCCAGTGTCGGGGTCGCCGCGACCAAGCCCGTCTGGCCCTGGAAAGATGGTCCGAGCCGGGGCTGCTCGTCGCGTCCGTCCGCGCCGCCGCTAAAACCATGGTCGCGGGCGGGCCCTTATCAAAGGCTCGAGGCCTTGAGCTGCGCCGGCTCAAAAAGTTCCTCGCTGGGCTGCTGAAGGAGTGGAGGTCAACAAATGACTCCACTCCCCCCCCACAATAGGTTAGGTAGAGGTTGCACTATGCTCTAGTCATGAAGATAACCATAGCCAGCCTCAACATCAACGGCGGCAGAGGGGCACGCCGTAGATTTGACAATTTTTCGCTCCTGCGGGAGGGGAAATATGCGGTGTGCTTCCTGCAAGAAACCCACACCGTTCCGGGAGACGAAGCCACGTGGCTCCTGGAATGGCAAGGAGAGGTCCGCATGAGCCACCTCACCGCCATTTCTAGTGGGGTGGCCATCTTGCTGGGCCCGCATATTCAGCCGGAGATCTTGGGGGTCGAGGAGCCCGTGCCAGGCCGCTTGCTGCACATAACGGTTCGCCTGGGGGACGTGCCGCTCCATCTCGTGAACGTGTACGCCCCTCAGCCCGGCCCGCATCAAACGCGCTTCTTTGAAGAGGTGTCCGCTCTTCTTGGCTCCGTCGACGTCGGCGACTGCATTGTCCTCGGGGGGGATTTTAACTGCACCCTCGAGGCGAGGGACCGCTCCGGTGCCCTGCAGTGCATTACGGCGATGGAGAAGTTGAGGGACCTGGTCGGGTCCTTCGACTTGGTGGACGTCTGGCGAAATCTCCACCCTGACTCCAGCGCCTTTACTTGGGTGAGGCCTGGAGTAGGATGGTCCAGAGTCGACCGCCTTTACGTGTCTCGGGCGTACGTTTCCTGCGTCCCGGCGGCCTCCATGCGGCCGGTGCTGTGTTCGGACCACCACCTGGTGTGGGCGGAGCTCGCTTCGCTCCGCGCGAGGACGGGGTCCGCGTACTGGCACTTTAACAACCAGCTGCTGGAGGACGTGCGGTTCCAGGACTCGTTCCGTCGATTCTGGTCCGACTGGAGAAGGAAGCAGGGGGGCTTCCCCTCCTTGAGGCTATGGTGGGATGTGGGCAAGGCTCACGTCCGCGTCTTCTGTCAAGAGTACGCGAGGGGGTCGACCAAGAGGCGAGCGGCCAGAGTCGGGCGCCTAGAAAAAGAGGTGCTCGACCTGGAAGCCCGTCTCGGTCAAGTCGTCCAGGACCCGGCCCTGCGGACGGTGTACGAAGCGAAGAAGGCCGCGCTGAAGGACCTGCAGCTCGTCGGGTCCCGAGGTGCGTTCGTGAGGTCGCGGATCCGGTTCCTGCGGGATCTGGACCGCGGCTCCCCCTTCTTCTACTCGCTGGAAAAAAGGCAGAGTGTCCGTAAGCAGCTCTTGACGCTGCTGGCCGACGACGGCTCTCTCGTCTCGGATCCGGAGGGCGTTAACAACAGGGCCCGTGAATATTACGGTGCCCTGTTCTCTCCGGATCCGTCCAGCGAGGAAGCGCGTAGAGTTTTGTGGGAGGACCTGCCGAAGGTCAGCCCGGAGGGCGCCGAAAATCTGGAAACTCCGCTAAGCCTGGCGGAGCTGACCGGTGCCCTCGACCGGCTCTCGAGGGGAAAATCCCCGGGGCTGGACGGGCTGACCGTGGAGTTCCACAGGGCGTTCTGGGACGTTCTGGGGGGCGACTACGCGCGGGTCCTGGGGGAAAGTCTGGCGACCAGGGAGATGCCCCTCTCTTGGCGCAGGGCAGTTATCGTCCTGCTGCCTAAGAAGGGCGATCTCCACCTCCTTAAGAACTGGCGCCCAGTCTCCCTCCTCAGCAGGGACTACAAAATTTTCGCCAGGGCGATGTCTGCTCGCCTTGGTGCCGTGCTGGACCACATGATCCACCCCGACCAGTCCTACACGGTCCCGGGCCGGACAATCCACGATAACATCCATCTGGTCCGGGACCTCATCCATTGTTGGCTGGTCTGTCGGTTGCCTTCCTATCCCTCGACCAAGAGAAGGCGTTCGACAGGGTGGATCACGACTATCTGCTCGGAACTCTGCGTGCTTTCGGGTTCGGGACGCATTTCGTCGCCCGGATCCGACTTTTGTACGCCGCCGCGGAGTGTCTGATTAAGGTTAACGGGTCCTTGACGGCGCCCCTTCGCTTTAGGAGAGGGGTGCGCCAGGGATGCCCCATGTCCGGCCAGTTATACGCCGTTTGCGTGGAGCCTTTCCTGCGCCTCTTGCGGACGAGGTTGACGGGACTGGCTCTGCAAGGGCCGGGCGTGGAGGTCGTCCTCTCGGCTTACGCCGATGACGTGCTCCTCGCGGTAGAGGATCCCGCTGACCTGCGGAGGATGCGTGAGTGCCAGGAGATTTACTCGGCCGCGTCCTCCGCCAGGATCAACTGGGAGAAATGTTCCGGACTCCTGGTGGGTCAGTGGCGGGTGGACTCCCTGCCGGAGGAGCTCAGGCCTTTTGCCTGGAGCACAACCCATCTCCTCTATCTGGGAGTCTACCTTAGCCCCGACGAGGGAGCCTGTCCGGCGAACTGGCAGGAGCTGGAGGCCAAGGTCGCCGCTCGCCTAGGGCGCTGGACAGAACTGCTCCGAGTGCTGTCCTACAGGGGTCGAGCGCTCATCATAAACCAGCTGGTGGCCGCAATGTTGTGGTACCGACTGGTCACTTTGACCCCTCCCCCTGCGTTTGTCGCCAAGATACAGAAGAAGCTGGTGGACTTCTTCTGGAACAACAGGAAGCACTGGGTCTCTGCCGCGGTCTTGAGTCTCCCGCTTGAGGAGGGCGGTCAGTCGTTGGTGTGCGTCAGCGCCCAGCTCGCGACTTTCCGTCTTCAGACCCTGCAGAGATACCTTTACGTCGAGCCCCCTCCTAGGTGGTGTGCTCTGGCGAGGTATTTCTTCCGCCAGCAGCGCGACCTCAATTATGACACGCAGCTCCTGTTTGTGAACTTGGGGGGTGCTAGGACCGCCCTCCGGGAGCTGCCTGTCTTTTACAGGGAACTCATCAGGGTCTGGAACAAAGTCTCCACCAAGCGCAGCTCTCCGCCGGCTGGAGTGGCGGCCGTCCTGCAGGAGCCGCTGCTCGGGAATCCGTACCTCCACGACCGAGGTTTTATGTGGCGGTCGGAAGAGAGGGCTGTGGCTGGTGAGGTGACCAGGGTCAGGGACCTGCTCGATGGCGGAGGAGCGGGCTGGATGGCGCCAGAAACGCTGGCGCGGCGCCTAAATTCTGCCAACGTCCGCCACGCGGCCGATGCCATCGAGTCGCTAAAAACAGCTCTGGGCCCTGACTCCGTTAGGTGCATCGAGGAGGCTCAAGCACGTGGGGAGATCCCGTCCGAACTGACCCCCGTCCGGACGGAATTCCTCATCGGCGCCAAACCCGGAACCTCCCTCGGGGGCCGGCGCCTCACAACTTGAGCCGCCTCGGGGAAATCCTCTCCGTGCCTTTCAGTTCCGCGCGGAGGGGTTTCATGTATGGGCTGCTCCTGCACATTCTCAACTTTGCCATCCTCGCCTGCCGTCCGGACACGCCATGGCGTACCATCTTGCCGTCCGGAGGAGGCGGGGGTCCCCGATGGAGGGCACTCTACGCAGGGGTCCTCCCACTATTCGTCGGGGACTTGGCCTGGAGGGTGGTGCACGGAGCAGTGCCGTGCAACAAATTTTTAAGCCGGTTCACGGACTCCCAGGCCGCCTGCAATTTCTGCGGTCTGGAAGAGTCCGTGTTCCATGTTTTTATTGAGTGCACGAGGTTGCAGCCCCTGTTCCATTATTTGAAGGGGCTGCTCCTGAAATTCTGGCTGCACTTCAGTCCCACTCTCCTGATCTTTGGGCACCCTGTGTGGAGGGGAGCGGGTAGGTCCGAAGGCCTCCTCGTAGGACTGCTCCTGGGCACGGCCAAGGGTGCCATCAGCCGGTCCAGGCAGCGGGCGGTCGAGGGGGTCATTCAACCTGACTGCCTGCCTCTCTTCCGCTCTTACATCCGGTCCAGGGTGTCCTTGGAGATGGAGCACGCGGTGTCCACCGGTACGCTCGCGGCCTTCCGCGAGAGGTGGGCACCGGAGGGACTGGAGTGCATCATCACGCCCGGCAACCAAATTTTAATTTGATTTTACGTTTTAAAGTTTAATTTGTTTTAATTGCCGGTGTTTTTAGTGTCCCCTTCCCTTTTATAGGGGGCAGTGGGGAAAAATTGTGATTTTAGTGCCCAAAAATAAACCAAAAAAAAGAAGGAAAAAAAAAAAAACCCAAAAAAACCAAAAAAAAGAAAAAAAGGGCCTTGTAAATGTCTGGTGTGTCACCCAGGTCGGGTGGCATGGTTTAATGTGTTTTGTTTTGCAGATAAATTCCAAAAAGAGTTTCATGCACAAGGACCAATCGTGGAGCAGTGGAGGCGTGTCCTGCACAGTAGGAGCTGAGCTGCAGCTATCAACTTTTGCTCCTGCCTGGAGAGCCCTGAGACCAGCCCAGGAAGAGAAGGAAGGAAGGGGCTTCACCACCAACTTTTACCCAGAGGGAGAGGAGGAAAAAGAAAACTTTGTACATCTTTTTACCATTCTGCAAAGAGTTGGAGAGAGGGGGAAAAGACCAACAACATACAGTGTGGAAGGAGGGAGACTCTACACTTTCTACAGGTGGGTGTGGGTGCATTTCCCAAACAGACTTTGTTGTATCGGTGGGGGGAGGAAAGAAGACCACTGAGGGCCGGAACATCGCGGGGGGTGTGTGTGTGTGGAAGTGTGCGTGGGGGCCGTGCTTACAACTAGGCCCCCCCCACAATTGGAACCCCCCCCCCCAATTGCCTAGCCTGGGATAGCTGGAGCTACCAGGCTGAAGATTTTTCTCATTTACCCAATTAACATCGTTAGGAGTGTGTGCCTGGTGGCTCTAGCTACCCCAGGTGAAGACATCTTCTCCCCCCACCTGAAGACCAACCCAAAGACTGTGCTTGTGTGTTTTGCCATCTGGGGAGTGCACCCACCCACAGCTGCGAGGGGAGACCTGCCCTCGCAATCCCCCCCTTCCCACCCCCCTCTCTCTTTCTCTGTTACTCTGTTTCTCCCCTCTCTCTCTGAGGCCCCTTCCTCCTAATTTTTCAAAAAAAACCAAACAAACAAAACAATTGAGACAACTGAGCAGAGGGAGCAAGGCCCCTCCCAATTGCCAACTAGGGGAGAGGTACCTCATTAAGGGCTCCTCTGCTCAGTCTAATCAAACGAGGCCAATTAAGACCATTAAGGCCTGTGACTTTGGGGTGGGTGTAGCCCTTAAAGGGACCCCGTGATGGCGACCCCATCCACGCCGGTGGCAGGGCCAGCGAAGACGTATGCGCAGGTGGCAACCGCTTCCACGGCACCTCCTGCGCCACCCGCTGCCCTGCCACCTTTCAGATTAATCACCAAAAAACACGGGGTCAAGAGCTACACTCACCCCACAATGAGCATTGAGGAGTGCGTGCGGGCGATGGCTGGGGTAGTCGCCCCTCGGCCATTGTCGCAGCCTCCAAGATGTCTGGGAAGGCCGTGTTCTTCCTGGGGTCGGAGCGGGCGGTGTCCCTGGCCCTCGAAAAGGGGCTCACGGTGGGCGGGACGTTCCTGCCGGTGGACCCTCTCGAGGCCACCGCGCAGAGGGTCATCATATCGAACGTCCTGCCCTTTGTTCCCGCTGAGCTCCTCCTCCCTCACCTACACCAACTGGGAGAGGTAAGGTCGGGGATCAACCCCATACCGCTCGGCCTCAGGGAGAGCAGCCTGCGCCACGTGTTCTCCTTCCGCCGCCAGCTCTTTGTCCGGCTGGCGCGGGAGGAGACGACGGAGGGGAACTTTAATGTGGTGCACGAGGGGACTGCCTACCGCGTCTTTTGGACGTCGGACGGCGTGCGGTGCCATGCCTGCAGGGAGGTGGGGCACGTTCGCAAGAACTGCCCCGCCTCCAAGGCCGCCAAACCACCGAAGGCGGCCAAGGCTGGCGCCGCTGCCACCCCTCCCCCTAGTTGCGTCCGCGTGCCGGGAGCCGTAGGTGCGTGGGCATCGTCGGAGGCCTTTGTTTTCGGGGCCTCCGGCGGGGGGGAGGGAGAGCGTCCGAACGGAAAGAAGGCGCGGAACAAGAAGAAACATCTAGAGGCGGGTCCCCTCAGTGCGCCAGAAAGATTGACCACCGCGCTCGGCCCAACCCAGCCACCGGCGAGCGCGGGGTGCCCTGAGCCCATGCCCGAGCCCTTGACCAATACCGCAGAGGGGCCCGGGCGCGGGCAAGAAAAGAAAAAGGGGGGGCGGAGCGGGAGGCCTCGGCAGACATGGAGGTCTCCCTGCCTCAGCGCACCTCCAGCAACAAAAGGAGGCGCCGCTCCGTTGAGGCGGAGGGGGAACAACATCCCTCCGCGGAGGAGTCGGTGCCCGCCGCGTGTCCCGCGTCCCCCACCAGCGCCCCCAAGCAGCGCCGTAGGCGGGAAGAGTCTGTCCCCGGGGAGGGTGAGACAGTTGAGGCTGCCCAGCCTCAGCCTCCCGGGGATGGCGTGGAAGATCTGCCTGTCGTGGGGGGCGTGGGGACCGCGGAGGAATGCGTAGCCGCCGGGCCGGGCGTCCCGGGGACTGAGGCGGGCGGGGCCGAAAAGGCCGAACCTGAGCCCGCCCAGCTATTAATCAACTGCCCCCGGGAGTCGCTCGACCCGGCAGAAATACAAACTATTAAGAAATTTAATGACACTGCAGATGCTGGGCCGGGGGGTGGCAGCGGGGAGGGAGAGGAACACCCACCCTCGCCCCTTACTTTGGAGTTGGTGCACTTGGGGAGCCTGGGGATTTCCTATGGCCGGGTCTCTCCTTGTTCCCCGGTTCCTGGGGCGGAGGGGGAACCCCTTCCGCTGTCATTTCCCGACCCAGCACCATTTTTAAAAGAGCCCAGTGGGGACTCCTCTGCCGACGATCCTGGGGGTGGGATCGGGGCAGAGCCAGGGCCGGTTGGAGCGGCCGGTTCATTTGCCGTACCTTGTGCGGTCGATGGGCCGGCTGCTGGCGGCCACCTCCCGGAGGAGGACGGGGACTCGGTGGGGGACGCGGGTGAAGACCTAGAGACCACCGCCAGCGAGGTGGTGGATCTGCTCGCGGCCGCCGCCGAGACCATCCTCATTCCTGCAAAGGAACTCCGGGACTTTTTGGCCCAGAGCCGGGGTCGCTGCGACCAAGCCCGACTGGCCCTGGAAAAATGGTCCGAGCCAGAGCTGATCAAGGGGTCCGTCCGCGCCGCCGTTAAAACCTTGGCCACGGGCGGGCCCTTGACAAAGGCGCAACACCTTGAGCTGCGCGAGCTCGAGGGACTCCTCGCTGGGCTGCGGAGTTCAACAAAAGACTCCGCTCCCTCCCCCACAATAGGTTAAGGTAGAGGTTGCACTATGCTTTTGCCATGAAGATAACCATAGCCAGCCTCAACATCAACGGCGGCAGAGGGGCACGCCGTAGATTTGACAATTTTTCGCTCCTGCGGGAGGGGAAATATGCGGTGTGCTTCCTGCAAGAAACCCACACCGTTCCGGGAGACGAAGCCACGTGGCTCCTGGAATGGCAAGGAGAGGTCCGCATGAGCCACCTCACCGCCATTTCTAGTGGGGTGGCCATCTTGCTGGGCCCGCATTTTCAGCCGGAGATCTTGGGGGTCGAGGAGCCCGTGCCAGGCCGCTTGCTGCACGTAACGGTTCGCCTGGGGGACGTGCCGCTCCATCTCGTGAACGTGTACGCCCCTCAGCCCGGCCCGCAGCAAACGCGCTTCTTTGAAGAGGTGTCCGCTCTTCTTGGCTCCGTCGACGTCGGCGACTGCATTGTCCTCGGGGGGGATTTTAACTGCACCCTCGAGGCGAGGGACCGCTCCGGTGCCCCGCAGTGCATGACGGCGATGGAGAAGTTGAGGGACCTGGTCGGGTCCTTCGACTTAGTGGACGTCTGGCGAAATCTCCACCCCGACTCCAGCGCCTTTACTTGGGTGAGGCCTGGAGTAGGATGGTCCAGAGTCGACCGCCTTTACGTGTCTCGGGCGTACGTTTCCTGCGTCCCGGTGGCCTCCATGCGGCCGGTGCCGTGTTCGGACCACCACCTGGTGTGGGCGGAGCTCGCTTCGCTCCGCGCGAGGACGGGGTCCGCGTACTGGCACTTTAACAACCGGCTGCTGGAGGACGTGCGGTTCCAGGACTCGTTCCGTCGATTCTGGTCCGACTGGAGAAGGAAGCAGGGGGGCTTCCCCTCCTTGAGGCTATGGTGGGATGTGGGCAAGGCTCACGTCCGCGTCTTCTGTCAAGAGTACGCGAGGGGGTCGACCAAGAGGCGAGCGGCCAGAGTCGGGCGCCTAGAAAAAGAGGTGCTCGACCTGGAAGCCCGTCTCGGTCAAGTCGTCCAGGACCCGGCCCTGCGGACGGTGTACGAAGCGAAGAAGGCCGCGCTGAAGGACCTGCAGCTCGTCGGGTCCCGAGGCGCGTTCGTGAGGTCGCGGATCCGATTCCTGCGGGATCTGGACCGCGGCTCCCCCTTCTTCTACTCGCTGGAAAAAAGGCAGAGTGTCCGTAAGCAGCTCTTGACGCTGCTGGCCGACGACGGCTCTCTCGTCTCGGATCCGGAGGGCGTCAACAACAGGGCCCGTGAATATTACGGGGCTCTGTTCTCTCCGGATCCGTCCAGCGAGGAAGCGCGTAGAGTTTTGTGGGAGGACCTGCCGAAGGTCAGCCCGGAGGGCGCCGAAAATCTGGAAGCTCCGCTAAGCCTGGCGGAGCTGACTGGTGCCCTCGCCCGGCTCTCGAGGGGAAAATCCCCAGGGCTGGACGGGCTGACCGTGGAGTTCCACAGGGCGTTCTGGGACGTCCTGGGGGGCGACTACGCGCGGGTCCTGGGGGAAAGTCTGGCGACCGGGGAGATGCCCCTCTCTTGGCGCAGGGCAGTCATCGTCCTGCTGCCTAAGAAGGGCGATCTCCGCCTCCTTAAGAACTGGCGCCCGGTCTCCCTCCTCAGCACGGACTACAAAATCTTCGCCAGGGCGATGTCTGCTCGCCTTGGTGCCGTGCTGGACCACATGATCCACCCCGACCAGTCCTACACGGTCCCGGGCCGGACAATCCACGATAACATCCATCTGGTCCGGGACCTCATCCATTGTTCCCAGGAGGCTGGTCTGTCGGTCGCCTTCCTATCCCTCGACCAAGAGAAGGCGTTCGACAGGGTGGATCACTACTATCTGCTCAGAACTCTGCGCGCTTTCGGGTTCGGGACGCATTTCGTCGCCCGGATCCGACTTTTGTACGCCGCCGCGGAGTGTCTGATTAAGGTTAACGGGTCCTTGACGGCGCCCCTTCGCTTTAGGAGAGGGGTGCGCCAGGGATGCCCCATGTCCGGCCAGTTATACGCCGTTTGCGTGGAGCCTTTCCTGCGCCTCTTGCGGACGAGGTTGACGGGACTGGCTCTGCAAGGGCCGGGCGTGGAGGTCGTCCTTTCGGCTTACGCCGATGACATGCTCCTCGCGATAGAGGATCCCGCTGACCTGCGGAGGATGCGTGAGTGGCAGATTTACTCGGCCGCGTCCTCCGCCAGGATCAACTGGGAGAAATGTTCCGGACTCCTGGTGGGTCAGTGGCGGGTGGACTCCCTGCCGGAGGAGCTCAGGCCTTTTGCCTGGAGCACGACCCATCTCCTCTATCTGGGAGTCTACCTTAGCCCCGACGAGGGAGCCTGGCCGGCGAACTGGCAGGAGCTGGAGGCCAAGGTCGCCGCTCGCCTAGGGCGCTGGACAGGACTGCTCCGAGTGCTGTCCTACAGGGGTCGAGCGCTAGTCATAAACCAGCTGGTGGCCGCAATGCTGTGGTACCGGCTGGTCACTTTGACCCCTCCCCCTGCGTTTGTCGCCAAGATACAGAAGAAGCTGGTGGACTTCTTCTGGAACAACAGGAAGCACTGGGTCTCTGCTGCGGTCTTGAGTCTCCCGCTTGAGGAGGGCGGTCAGTCGTTGGTGTGCATCAGCGCCCAGCTCGCGACTTTCCGTCTTCAGACCCTGCAGAGATACCTTTACGTCGAGCCCCCTCCTAGGTGGTGTGCTCTGGCGAGGTATTTCTTCCGCCAGCAGCGCGACCTCAATTATGACACGCAGCTCCTGTTTGTGAACTTGGGGGGTGCCAGGACCGCCCTCCGGGAGCTGCCTGTCTTTTACAGGGAACTCATCAGGGTCTGGAACAAAGTCTCCACCAAGCGCAGCTCTCCGCCGGCTGGAGTGGCGGCCGTCCTGCAGGAACCGCTGCTCGGGAATCCGTACCTTCACGGCCGAGGTTTTATGTGGCGGTCGGAAGAGAGGGCTGTGGCTGGTGAGGCGACCAGGGTCAGGGACCTGCTCGATGGCGGAGGAGCGGGCTGGATGGCGCCAGACACGCTGGCGCGGCGCCTAAATTCTGCCAACGTCTGCCACGCGGCCGATGCCATCGAGTCGCTAAAAACAGCTCTGGGCCCTGACTCCGTTAGGTGCATCGAGGAGGCTCAAGCACGTGGGGAGATCCCGTCCGAACTGACCCCCGTCCGGACGGAATTCCTCATTGGCGCCAAACCCCGGAACCTCCCTCGGGGGCCGGCGCCTCACAACTTGAGCCGCCTCGGGGAAATCCCCTCCGTGCCTTTCAGTTCCGCGCGGAGGGGTTTCCTGTACGGGCTGCTCCTGCACACCCTCAACTTTGCCATCCTCGTCGGCCGTCCGGACACGCCATGGCGTACCATCTTGCCGTCCGGAGGAGGCGGGGGTCCCCGATGGAGGGCACTCTACGCAGGGGTCCTCCCACTATTCATCGGAGACTTGGCCTGGAGGGTGGTGCACGGAGCAGTGCCGTGCAACAAATTTTTAAGCCGGTTCACGGACTCCCAGGCCGCCTGCAATTTCTGCGGTCTGGAGGAGTCCGTGTTCCATGTTTTTATTGAGTGCACAAGGTTGCAGCCCCTGTTCCATTATTTGAAGGGGCTGCTCCTGAAATTCTGGCTGCACTTCAGTCCCACTCTCCTGATCTTTGAGCACCCTGTGCGGAGGGGAGCGGGTAGGTCCGAGGGCCTCCTCGTAGGACTGCTCCTGGGCACGGCCAAGGGTGCCATCAGCCGGTCCAGGCAGCGGGCGGTCGAGGGGGTCGTTCAACCTGACTGCCTGCCTCTCTTCCGCTCTTACATCCGGTCCAGGGTATCCTTGGAGATGGAGCATGCGGTGTCCACCGGTACGCTCGCGGCCTTCCGCGAGAGGTGGGCACCGGAGGGACTGGAGTGCATCATCACGCCCGGCAACCAAATTTTAATTTGATTTTACGTTTTAAAGTTTAATTTGTTTTCATTGCCGGTGCTTTTAGTGTCCCCCTCCCCTTTTATAGGGGGCACTGGAAAAATTTGATTTTAGCGCCCCAAAAAAACGAAAAAAAAAAAATTTAAAAAAAAAAGGGGTCTTGTAAATGTCTGCTGTGTCACCCAGGTCGGGTGGCATGGTTTTAATGTTTATGTTTTTGCAGGTAAACTCAAAAGAGTTTCATGCACAAGGACCAATCGTGGAGCAGTGGAGGCGTGTCCTGCACAGTCGGAGCTGAGCTGCAGAGAGAGGAGCAGCTATCAACTTTTGCTCCTGCCTGGAGAGCCCTGAGACCAGCCCAGGAAGAGAAGGAAGGAAGGGGCTTCACCACCAACTTCTACCCAGAGGGAGAGGAGGAAAAAGAAAACTTTGTACATCTTTTTACCATTCTGCAAAGAGTTGGAGAGAGGGGGAAAAACCAACAACAAACATCCAGTGTGGAAGGAGGGAGACTCTACATTTCTACAGGTGGGTGTGGGTGCATTTCCCAAAAATACTTTGTTGAATCGGTGGGGGGGAGGAAAGAAGACCACTGAGGGCCGGAACATCGCGGGGGGTGTGTGTGTGTGGAAAGTGTGTGTGGGGGCCTTGCTTACAACTAGGCCCCCCCCACAATTGGAAACCCCCCCCCCCCCGCCCAATTGCCTAGCCTGGGATAGCTGGAGCTACCAGGCTGAAGATTTTTCTTAATCACCGAATTAAACATCGTTGGGAGTGTGTGCCTGGTGGCTCTAGCTGCCCCAGGTGAAGACATCTTCTCCCCTCACCTGAAGACCAACCCAAAGACTGTGCTTGTGTGTTTTGCCATCTGGGGAGTGCACCCACCCACAGCTGCGAGGGGAGACCTGCCCTCGCAGTTCCCCCCCCCCGCCTTCCCACCCACCTCTCTCTCTCTCTTTCTCTGTTACTCGTTTTCTCCCCTCTCTCTCTGAGGCCCCTTTCTCCGAATTTAAAAAAAAACAATTGAGACAACTGAGCAGAGGGAGCAAGGCCCCTCCCCAATTGCCAACTAGGGGAGAGGTGTGCCTCATTAAGGGCTCCTCTGCTCAGTTAATATACGAGGCCAATAAAGACCAGTAAGGCCTGTGACTTTGGGGTGGGTGTAGCCCTTAAAGGGACCCCGTGATGGCGACCCCATCCACGCCGGTGGCAGGGCCAGCGAGGACATATGCGCAGGTGGCAACCGCTTCCACGGCACCTCCTGCGCCACCCGCTGCCCTGCCACCTTTTCAACTTATCACCAGGAAACACGGGGTCAAGAGCTACACTCACCCCACAATGAGCATTGAGGAGTGCGTGCGGGCGATGGCTGGGGTAGTCGGCCCCTCGGCTATTGTCGCGGCCTCCAAGATGTCTGGGAAGGCTGTTTTCTTCCTGGGGTCGGAGCGGGCGGTGTCCCTGGCCCTCGAAAAAGGGCTCACGGTGGGCGGGACGTTCCTGCCGGTGGACCCTCTCGAGGCCACCGCGCAGAGGGTCATCGTGTCAAACGTCCCGCCCTTTGTTTCCGCTGAGCTCCTCCTCCCTCACCTACACCAACTGGGGGAGGTAAGGTCGGGGATCAACCCCATACCGCTCGGCCTCAGGGAGAACAGCCTGCGCCACGTGTTCTCCTTCCGCCGCCAGCTCTTTGTCCGGCTGGCGCGGGAGGACATGACGGAAGGGCACTTTAATGTGGTGCACGAGGGGACTGCCTACCGCGTCTTCTGGACGTCGGACGTCGTGCGGTGCCGTGCCTGCAGGGAGGTGGGGCACATTCGCAAGAACTGCCCCGCCTCCAAGGCCGCCAAACCACCGAAGGCGGCCAAGGCTGGCGCCGCCGCCACCCCTCCCCCTAGTTGCGTCCGCGTGCCGGGAGCCATAGGTGCGCGGGCATCGTCGGAGGCCTTTGTTTTCAGGGCCTCCGGCGGGGGGGAGGGAGAGTGTCCGAACGGAAAGAAGGCGCGGAACAAGGAGAAACATCTAGAGGCGGGTCCCCTCGGTGCGCCAGACAATTTGTTTACCGCGCTTGGCCCAACCCAGTCACCGGCGAGCGCGGGGTGCCCCGAGCCCGTGCCCGAGCCCTTGAACAACACCACAGAGGGGCCCGGGCGCGGGCAAGAAAAGGAAAAGGGGGGGGCGGAGCGGGAGGCCTCGGCAGACATGGAGGTCTCCCTGCCTCCGCGCGCCCCCAGGAACAAAAGGAGGCACGGCTCCGATGAGGCGGAGGGGGAACAACATCCCTCCGCGGAGGAGTCGGTGCCCGCCGCGTGTCCCGCGTTCTCAACCAGCGCCCCCAAGCTGCGCTGTAGGCGAGAGGAGTCTGTCCCCAGGGAGGGTGAGACAGTCGAGGCTGCCCAGCCTTTGCCTCCCGGGGATGGTGTGGAAGATCTGCCTGTCGTGGGGGGCGTGGGGATCACGGAGGAATGCATTGCCGCCGGGTCGGGCGTCCCGGGGACTGAGGCGGGCGGGGCCGAAAAGGCCGAACTTGAGCCCGCCCAGCCAATACCCAACTTCCCCCGGGAGTCGCTCGACCCGGCAGAAAATGGAACATATGTCTATTATGACACTGTAGATGCTGGGCCGGGGGGTGGCAGCGGGGAGGGGGAGGAACACCCACCCTCGCCTCTTGCTGTGGAGCTGGAGCACTTGGAGAGCCTGGGGATTTCCGATGGCCGGGTCTCTCCTTGTTCCCCGGTTCCTGGGGCGAAGGGGGAACCCCTTCCGCTGTCATTTCCCGACCAAGCACCATTTTTAAAAGTGCCCAGTGGGGACTCCTCTGCCGACGATCCTGGGGGTGGGATCGGGGCAGAGCCAGGGCCGGTTGGAGCGGCCGGTTCATTTGCCGTACCTTGTGCGGTCGATGGGCCGGCTGCTGGCGGCCACCTCCCAGAGGAGGACGGGGACTCGGTGGGGGACGCGGGTGAAGACCTAGAGACCACCGCCAGCGAGGCGGTGGATCTGCTCACGGCCGCCGCCGAGACCATCCTCATTCCTGCAAAGGAACTCCGGGACTTTTTGGCCCAGAGCCGGGGTCGCTGCGACCAAGCCCGACTGGCCCTGGAAAAATGGTCCGAGCCAGAGCTGATCAAGGGGTCCGTCTGCGCCGCCGTTAAAACCTTGGCCGCGGGCGGGCCCTTGACAAAGGCGCAACACCTTGAGCTGCGCGAGCTCGAGGGACTCCTCGCTGGGCTGCGGAGGGAGCGGAGTTCAACAAAAGACTCCGCTCCCTCCCCCACAATAGGTTAAGGTAGAGGTTGCACTATGCTTTTGCCATGAAGATAACCATAGCCAGCCTCAACATCAACGGCGGCAGAGGGGCACGCCGTAGATTTGACAATTTTTCGCTCCTGCGGGAGGGGAAATATGCGGTGTGCTTCCTGCAAGAAACTCACACCGTTCCGGGAGACGAAGCCACGTGGCTCCTGGAATGGCAAGGAGAGGTCCGCATGAGCCACCTCACCGCCATTTCTAGTGGGGTGGCCATCTTGCTGGGCCCGCATTTTCAGCCGGAGATCTTGGGGGTCGAGGAGCCCGTGCCAGGCCGCTTGCTGCACGTAACGGTTCGCCTGGGGGACGTGCCGCTCCATCTCGTGAACGTGTACGCCCCTCAGCTCGGCCCGCAGCAAACGCGCTTCTTTGAAGAGGTGTCCGCTCTTCTTGGCTCCGTCGACGTCGGCGACTGCATTGTCCTCGGGGGGGATTTTAACTGCACCCTCGAGGCGAGGGACCGCTCCAGTGCCCCGCAGTGCATGACGGCGATGGAGAAGTTGAGGGACCTGGTCGGGTCCTTCGACTTGGTGGACGTCTGGCGAAATCTCCACCCCGACTCCAGCGCCTTTACTTGGGTGAGGCCTGGAGTAGGATGGTCCAGAGTCGACCGCCTTTACGTATCTCGGGCGTACGTTTCCTGCGTCCCGGCGGCCTCCAAGCGGCCGGTGCCGTGTTCGGACCACCACCTGGTGTGGGCGGAGCTCGCTTCGCTCCGCGCGAGGACGGGGTCCGCGTACTGGCACTTTAACAACCGGCTGCTGGAGGACGTGCGGTTCCAGGACTCGTTCCGTCGATTCTGGGCCGACTGGAGAAGGAAGCAGGGGGGCTTCCCCTCCTTGAGGCTATGGTGGGACGTGGGCAAGGCTCACGTCCGTGTCTTCTGTCAAGAGTACGCGAGGGGGTCGACCAAGAGGCGGGTGGCCGGAGTCGGGCGCCTAGAAAAAGAGGTGCTCGACCTGGAGTCTCGTCTCGGTCAAGTCGTCCAGGACCCGGCCCTGCGGACGGTGTACGAAGCGAAGAAGGCCGCGCTGAAGGACCTGCAGCTCGTCGGGTCCCGAGGCGCGTTCGTGAGGTCGCGGATCCGGTTCCTGCGGGATCTGGACCGCGGCTCCCCCTTCTTCTACTCGCTGGAAAAAAGGCAGAGTGTCCGTAAGTAGCTCTTGACGCTGCTGGCCGACGACGGCTCTCTCGTCTCGGATCCGGAGGGCGTCAACAACAGGGCCCGTGAATATTACGGGGCTCTGTTCTCTCCGGATCCGTCCAGCGAGGAAGCGCGTAGAGTTTTGTGGGAGGACCTGCCGAAGGTCAGCCCGGAGGGCGCCGAAAATCTGGAAGCTCCGCTAAGCCTGGCGGAGCTGACCGGTGCCCTCGCCCGGCTCTCGAGGGGAAAATCCCCGGGGCTGGACGGGCTGACCGTGGAGTTCCACAGGGCGTTCTGGGACGTCCTGGGGGGCGACTACGCGCGGGTCCTGGGGGAAAGTCTGGCGACCGGGGAGATGCCCCTCTCTTGTCGCAGGGCAGTCATCGTCCTGCTGCCTAAGAAGGGCGATCTCCGCCTCCTTAAGAACTGGCGCCCGGTCTCCCTCCTCAGCACGGACTACAAAATCTTCGCCAGGGCGATGTCTGCTCGCCTTGGTGCCGTGCTGGACCACATGATCCACCCCGACCAGTCCTACACGGTCCCGGGCCGGACAATCCACGATAACATCCATCTGGTCCGGGACCTCATCCATTGTTCCCAGGAGGCTGGTCTGTCGGTCGCCTTCCTATCCCTCGACCAAGAGAAGGCGTTCGACAGGGTGGATCACGACTATCTGCTCGGAACTCTGCGCGCTTTCGGGTTCGGGACGCATTTCGTCACCCAGATCCGACTTTTGTACGCCGCCGCGGAGTGTCTGATTAAGGTTAACGGGTCTTTGACGGCGCCCCTTCGCTTTAGGAGAGGGGTACGCCAGGGATGCCCCATGTCCGGCCAGTTATACGCCGTTTGCGTGGAGCCTTTCCTGCGCCTCTTGCGGACGAGGTTGACGGGACTGGCTCTGCAAGGGCCGGGCGTGGAGGTCGCCCTCTCGGCTTACGCCGATGACGTGCTCCTCGCGGTAGAGGATCCCGCTGACCTGCGGAGGATGCGTGAGTGCCAGGAGATTTACTCGGCCGCGTCCTCCGCCAGGATCAACTGGGAGAAATGTTCCGGACTCCTGGTGGGTCAGTGGCGGGTGGACTCCCTGCCGGAGGAGCTCAGGCCTTTTGCCTGGAGCACGACCCATCTCCTCTATCTGGGAGTGTACCTTAGCCCCGACGAGGGAGTCTGGCCGGCGAACTGGCAGGAGCTGGATGCCAAGGTCGCCGCTCGCCTAGGGCGCTGGACAGGACTGCTCCGAGTGCTGTCCTACAGGGGTCGAGCGCTAGTCATAAACCAGCTGGTGGCCGCAATGTTGTGGTACCGGCTGGTCACTTTGACCCCTCCCCCTGCGTTTGTCACCAAGATACAGAAGAAGCTGGTGGACTTCTTCTGGAACAACAGGAAGCACTGGGTCTCTGCTGCGGTCTTGAGTCTCCCGCTTGAGGAGGGCGGTCAGTCGTTGGTGTGCGTCAGCGCCCAGCTCACGACTTTCCGTCTTCAGACCCTGCAGAGATACCTTTACGTCGAGCCCCCTCCTAGGTGGTGCGCTCTGACGAGGTATTTCTTCCGCCAGCAGCGCGACCTCAATTATGACACGCAGCTCCTGTTTGTGCACTTGGGGGGTGCCAGGACCGCCCTCCGGGAGCTGCCTGTCTTTTACAGGGAACTCATCAGGGTCTGGAACAAAGTCTCCACCAAGCGCAGCTCTCCGCCGGCTGGAGTGGCGGCCGTCCTGCAGGAACCGCTGCTCGGGAATCCGTACCTCCACGGCCGAGGCTTTATGTGGCGGTCGGAAGAGAGGGCTGTGGCTGGTGAGGTGACCAGGGTCAGGGACCTGCTCGATGGCGGAGGAGCGGGCTGGATGGCGCCAGACACGCTGGCGCGGCGCCTAAATTCTGCCAACGTCCGCCACACGGCCGATGCCATCGAGTCGCTAAAAACAGCTCTGGGCCCTGACTCCGTTAGGTGCATCGAGGAGGCTCAAGCACGTGGGGAGATCCCGTCCGAACTGACCCCCGTCCGGACGGAATTCCTCATCGGCGCCAAACCCCGGAACCTCCCTCGGGGGCCGGCGCCTCACAACTTGAGCCGCCTCGGGGAAATCCCCTCCGTGGCTTTCAGTTCCGCGCGGAGGGGTTTCCTGTACGGGCTGCTCCTGCACACTCTCAACTTTGCCATCCTCGCCGGCCGTCCGGACACGCCATGGCGTACCATCTTGCCGTCCGGAGGAGGCGGGGGTCCCCGATGGAGGGCACTCTACGCAGGGGTCCTCCCACTATTCATCGGGGACTTGGCCTGGAGGGTGGTGCACGGAGCAGTGCCGTGCAACAAATTTTTAAGCCGGTTCACGGACTCCCAGGCCGCCTGCAATTTCTGCGGTCTGGAGGAGTCCGTGTTCCATGTTTTTATTGAGTGCACAAGGTTGCAGCCCCTGTTCCATTATTTGAAGGGGCTGCTCCTGAAATTCTGGCTGCACTTCAGTCCCACTCTCCTGATCTTTGGGCACCCTGTGCGGAGGGGAGCGGGTAGGTCCGAGGGCCTCCTCGTAGGACTGCTCCTGGGCACGGCCAAGGGTGCCATCAGCCGGTCCAGGCAGCGGGCGGTCGAGGGGGTCGTTCAACCTGACTGCCTGCCTCTCTTCCGCTCTTACATCCGGTCCAGGGTGTCCTTGGAGATGGAGCACGCGGTGTCCACCGGTACGCTCGTGGCCTTCCGCGAGAGGTGGGCACCGGAGGGACTGGAGTGCATCATCACGCCCGGCAACCAAATTTTAATTTGATTTTACGTTTTAAAGTTTAATTTGTTTTCATTGCCGGTGCTTTTAGTGTCCCCCTCCCCTTTTATAGGGGGCACTGGAAAAATTTGATTTTAGTGCCCAAAAAAAAAAAGAAAGAAAAACACAAAAAAAAAACCAAAAAAAGGAAAAAAGGGCCTTGTAAATGTCTGGTGTGTCACCCAGGTCGGGTGGCACAGTTTAATGTTTATGTTTTGCAGGTAGACTCTAAAAGAGTTTCATGCACAAGGACCCCCAGGTCCCTCTGCACCGCAGCATGTTGTAATTTCTCCCCATTCAAATAATATTCCCTTTTACTGTTTTTTTTTCCCCCAAGGTGGATGACCTCACATTTTCCGACATTGTATTCCATCTGCCAAACCTTCGCCCATTCACTTAACCTATCGAAATCTCTTTGCAGCCTCTCTGTGTCCTCTACACAACCTGCTTTCCCACTAATCTTTGTGTCATCTGCAAATTTTGTTACACTACACTCTGTCCTCTCTTCCAGGTCATCTATGTATATTGTAAACAGTTGTGGTCCCAGCATCGATCCCTGTGGCACACCACTAACCACTGATTTCCAACCCGAAAAGGACCCATTTATCCCGACTCTCTGCTTTCTGTTAGCCAGCCAATTCTCGATCCATGCTAATACATTTCCTCTGACTCCGCGTACCTTTATCTTCTGCAGTAACCTTTTGTGTGGCACCTTTTCGAATGCCTTTTGAAAATCGAAATACACCACATCAATCGGTACACCTCTATCCACCATGCTTGTTATATCCTCAAAGAATTCCAGTAAATTAGTTAAACATGATTTCCTCTTCATGAATCCATGTTGCGTCTGCTTGATTGCACTATTCCTTTGTAGATGTCCCGCTATTTCTTCCTTAATGATAGCTTCAAGCATTTTTCCCACTACAGATGTTAAACTAACCAGCGTATAGTTACCTGCCTTTTGTCTGCCCCCTTTTTTAAACAGAGGCGTTAAATTAGCTGCTTTCCAATCCACTGGTACCTCCCCAGAGTCCAGAGAATTTTGGTCGATTATAACGCATGCATCTGCTATAACTTCCGCCATCTCTTTTAATACCCTGGGATGCATTTCATCAGGACCAGGGGACTTGTCTACCTTGAGTCCCATTAGCCTGTCCAGCAATACCCCCCTAGTGATAGTGATTGTCTCAAGGTCCTCCCTTCCCACATTCCCGTGACCCACAATTTTTGGCATGGTTTTTGTGTCTTCCACTGTGAAGACCGAAGCAAAATAATTGTTTAAGGTCTCAGCCATTTCCACATTTCCCATTATTAAATCCCCCTTCTCATCTTCTAATGGACCAACATTTACTTTAGTCACTCTCTTCCATTTTATATAATCAGTAAAAGCTTTTACTATCTGTTTTTATGTTTTGCGCAATTTTACTTTCGTAATCTATCTTTCCTTTCTTTATTGCTTTCTTAGTCATTCTTTGCTGTCGTTTAAAATTTTTCCAATTTTCTAGTTTCCCACTAACCTTGGCCACCTTATACGCATTGGTTTTTAATTTGATACTCTCCTTTATTTCCTTGGTTATCCACGGCTGGTTATCCCTTCTCTTACCGCCCTTCTTTTTCACTGGAATATATTTTTGTTGAGCACTATGAAAGAGCTCCTTAAAAGTCCTCCAGTGTTCCTCAATTGTGCAACTGTTTAGTCTGTGTTCCCAGTCTACTTTAGCCAATTCTGCCCTCATCCCACTGTAGTCCCCTTTGTTTAAGCATAGTACGCTCGTTTGAGACACTACTTCCTCACCCTCAATCTGTATTACAAATTCAATCATACTGTGATCACTCATTCCGAGAGGATCTTTTACTTGGAGATCGTTTATTATTCCTGTCTCATTACACAGGACCAGATCTAAGATAGCTTGCTCCCTTGTAGGTTCTGTAACATACTGTTCTAATAAACAATCCCGTATGCATTCTATGAATTCCTCCTCAAGGCTACCCCGTGCGATTTGATTTGACCAATCAATATGTAGGTTAAAATCCCCCATGATTACTGCCGTTCCTTTTTCACATGCCTCCATTATTCCCTTAATTATTGCCCACTCCACCATGAAGTTACTATTTGGGGGCCTATAAACTACGCCCACCAGTGACTTTTTCCCCTTACTATCTCTATCTCCACCCACAATGATTCAACATTTTGTTCATTAGAGCCAATATCGTCTCTCACAACTGCCCTGATATCATCCTTTATTAACAGAGCTACCCCACTTCCTTTCCCTTCTTGTCTATCATTCCGAATTGTCAGATACCCCTGTATGTTTAATTCCCAGTCTTGGCCACCCTGCAACCACGTTTCTGTAATGGCCACCAAATCATACCCATTTGTAATGATTTGTGCCGTCAACTCATTTACTTTATTTCGAATGCTGCGTGCGTTCAGGTAGAGTGTTTTAATACTAGTTTTTAAACCATGATTTTTAGTTTTGACCCCTCCTGCAGCCCCTTTATATTCATACATATCGTCCCTTCCTATCTCCTTGTGGTTTACACTTACCCCAGTGCTACTCTGCTCTGTTGCCTCCTGCGTTTTGCATTCTTTCTTGGGGTCCTGTTGATCTGAGCTCTCACCCAGTCTAACTAGCTCAGAGCCCTCTCCTGGGTTCTGAATACTCCTCGCATTGAGGCACCGAGCTTTCAGGCTTGCCTTTTTATTACACTTTGACCCTTTAGAATTTTGCTGTACAGTGGCCCTTTTTGTTTTTTGCCTTGGGTTTCTCTGCCTCCACTTTTACTCATCTCCTTTCTGTCTTTTGCTTCTGTCTCCATTTTGTTTCCCTCTGTCTCCCTGCATTGGTTCCCATCCCCCTGCCATATTAGTTTAACTCCTCCCCAACAGCACTAGCAAATACCCCCCCTCATGATGTGTGAACAACACGCGTCGTTATTAATGTGCACCTCAGCCAGCAAGTTATGGCAAAGATGAGACATTCTTTGAGTTGCAAATTGGCACATATTGCTGGCCGATTTGCGCCACTCCAACGTAAGCTTCGCGAAAACGGCATCTCGCACTTAACCTCCCCATGAGTTTCATGAAGTTGCTGCACTTGCACATTTCAACCCATCTTAGAAAGTGATAATTACACTTTGAAGGATGTGATGATTGGCAGTCATTAACAATTAACCTCTCTCGTACAGAAAGTGAAGGTGTGGAGTCTCATTCCTTTAGGTTATGATTTGTTGTTGGAGATTTTTAAAATGTCATTTTAAATATTTAATTTTTTTTCTTACTTTTCCTTTCTGTCTCTTTTTTTCTTTCAATTTAATTTTTCTTTCCCTTTCTATTTCTCTTTTTGTACCAGATTTGACATTGAATTCACCCATTCGAATTCACCCTCCTTCTCAGTCCTTCCTTTGCTTATTTCTCAATGCTTTAATCTCATTGGTTAAGGAGATACACTGTTTGTCCTATTGCTCATTCAGGTCTCAGATGCCTCTTTGCCCTCCCCGCACCGTTATTAGCTCACACTTCCAGCAACCCTTAAGAGTGCAGGAACAAGTTTAACTAACAGGGTTCGCCATGAGATGCCCCGCTCCCGCAAATTCTGGGCCATTAGTTTCATCTCCCCTCTCTTCTGCCAGCTCCAGGGAAATATGTATGGAACATGCTAATTTCACCAAATGACAAGAGTTTGTTAAACTGCTCAGGTGTTATTGAGACTAAGCTAATGTGTATCTGAAAGCCGTGATTTCTTGGTAAAATTGGTAATTGAAACTTCCATGCATACTTACCATTGAATCTTTGCACAAAATTTTGATTCATGACTTGCTGGGACCTACTAGAATATGCACTATGCTGCCTGCACTAATATTACAATACAGACATGGTAAACAAAAACAATCTAGTTTATACTCAAATCTCCCTAAAATGGTACCTTCCTACAGATTTTTTATGGGCACTTTTAGGTAATTGATTCTGTACAGTAGCCAACAGACAACAAAAGGACCACTTACGCTTCACAAATTTCTGCTTTGCTGGCAACACTTTAAGAGCAACGCAAGCAGGCAGCTGCTGTTATACTGCCTACTGATGCTGCTGTGAAATGGTAGAAGGCAGACCTTCGAGCATGAGTACTGAAACTCATGTGTGCAGCACTGCACTATGTTCTGGCTTCCAACTGGTAGTGACTGAATGAGCTGTTTTGGGTGCATCATCCTTTTCAATCTGAAAAATCATCAGAGTCGCTTTTTTTTCGAAAACTTGGTGAAAGAAAAAATGTAAACCAAGCTTCATACTATGTACTGTTATAGAACAGGCGGTAAGTTAGTGTAATAAACTACAGCTGCAGCAAAGCGCAGCCAGCCCCGGACAGCAAAGTGCAGCGTTCGGGCCCCCAGCAGCGACCAGGCGTTCGGGCCCCTGGTGGTGTTCAGGCCTCTCCAGTGGCGTCCAGGCATTTGGGCCTCCAGCAGCATCCAGACCTCCCCAGCAGCCTCCAGGCGTTCGGGCCCCCTTCGGAGACGACTGGGCCTCTACTTCCCCGCAGTGCTCCAGGTGTGGTCGAGCCAGAGCTTTATGCAGCTGCAGAGAGCTGGCAGCGCCCATGGAACAGTACCAAGGGAGGCAGCTTACTACTGACTTTCATTTTAAACTTTTAATCAACTTGGGAAACTTTTAAACAACTTGAAGAAACTTTATAAACCTCTGGAGAAACTTTTAAACAATGTGGAGGAAATTTCAAGCATTATTTTCTTTTAAAAAATGTTAAGGAATTGAATACAGTACCCCAATCTAACTAGAAAATAGTTTGGTGTGTTTCATTAGCATCATTTTCAGTCATTTGAAACCGGGTTACTCACGACGACGCCCGGTGAGCAGGTGTGCCTCTGACCAGGCGACCGGGACATCACCCTCACCCCCGTCCTGTAGCGGGTCTCCATCCCTCCAGCGGCGGGCCTACATTCCTCTCCTTGTCGACAGCTGGACCTCTCCTTCCCCACTGGTGACCTGGCCTCTTCTACTGGTGAGCATCACGGCTATGACTCTTCCATCCTCGTACTCCTTGCTGACCTCCCACTCGGAACTCCAGGGACAACTGACCTTCCTAATGCCAGCCCCAACCAAGCCTCGGGCCACCTACCATCGAGGGCGCTACTCGGCGCCGAGCTTGCGGCCAACATCTCGCCATAGGCAATTAGGCTCATACAGCAGGGCCTGGTCTCTAGTCGTCTTGGACCCCCTTGCCAGTGGACCAAGACCTTGCTCAACTAAACCCGTGTGGTGGCCAGTGTGCAATGGCCACCCCACGTTAAAAGAACTCATGCACAGGCATCTTCCACTCAGTTACCATGAAGTTCGGGACCCGGAACATCAGGACCCTCATGGACAACTCCAACAGCAACAGGCCGGAATGCCGCACCGCCATAATTGCCCGGGAACTTAGATGCTTTGACATTGACATCGCCGCCCTAAGCGAGACCCGGCGGGCAGGGGAAGGCCAGCTCAAGGAACATGGTGGAGATTACACCTTCTTCTGGAAAGGAAAACCAGAGGAAGAACACCACCTTCACGGAGTCGGCTTCGCCATCAAAAATGAGCTGTTTTTTTTTTTTTGAAATTCGTAGCCAATCGTTCCAATTCTTTGTCAAATCACAAACGCCAGAGGTCACCTTGCACACGCCAAGGATCACTCTGCGCCAATGCTCTTAGCCAAAAGGCCTAGAGCCACTGCACCGTTCCTGGAAGTACTGCAATACCAGGTTCGTGCCATGGAGGTGGATGGGTCAGGTCCCCCACACACCTCCGTGGAGGTGGATGGGTCAAGCCACCCCACCCACCTCCTGTTTCCAAAAAAAGCAAGCATATACCTTCCTGATCCAGGGAGAACCACCCGGAGGTCATGGTGGCTACTCCCCTGTCAGGTCAGTTACGCATGATCAAATGAGCTGGTTGATCACCTCAAAGACTCCCCCTGCGGGGTTAACGAACGCCTCATGACTCTCCGGCTCACCCTATCCCGGAACCAATGCGCCACACAGTCATAAGTGCGTACGCCCCAACACTCGATGCAACAGATGAGACCAAAGAGAGTTTTTATTCCAACCTTAAAACATCCCTGTCCCGTGTCCCTGCGGGCGACAAACTGATCCTTCTCAGTAACTTCAACGCCAGGGTCAGCAAAGACACAGACCTCTGGGGAGGCGTGATTGGCAGGGAGGGGGTAGGGAAAGCCAATTCCAGCATTACCCTACTCCTGACAAAATGTCCAGAACCTGAACTTCTCATCACCATCACCCTGTTCCGCCAGAGGGACAAATACAAGGCATCGTGGCAACACCCTCGCTCCAAACGCTGGCACCTGCTCGACTATGTCATCATCCGAGCCAGGGATCGCAAGGATGTGCGCATCACTCGCACCATGACAGGAGCTGACAACTGCTGGATGGACCGTCATCTGATCCAATCCACCATCAATATAAACATAGCCCCAAAGTAGAGGGGACAGCAGAAGCAGTATCGCAAAAAGTTAATGCCGGTGCACTTAAAGATCCAGCTAAGAGAGCCCTATACAGCCAGCACCTCACAGCTAACCTGGTGCGCCTTGATGACCCCGAGATGCTGAATGCCCACAGTGCTTGGTTTGCCCTCCAGGCCTCCATAACCAGTGCCTGCGAAGAGACACTTGGTCACTCAACCAGAAAACACCAGGACTGGTTTGATGAGAATGATCAGGAGATCCAAGAACTAATAGATCGTAAGCGCAGAGCATTTCTGAGCCTCAAGCAACAACCCAACTCGGGAGCAACAAAGCAATATTACAAGCGGCTCAAGGCTGAGGTCCAACAAAAAACCCGGGACCTAAAGAACAGGCGGTGGATGGAGAAAGCACAGGAGATACAACAACTGGTCGACAGCCATGATGTGCGAAGATTCTTCATTGCAGTCAAGGTCACCTACGGTCCAAACACCGAAGGCTCCACCCCACTGCTGGCCAAGAACGGGGAAACACTCATCAAGGACACCGAGGCAGTCAGGGCCCGCTGGAAGGAGCACTTCGAAGATCTCCTCAATCGATACTCTGCCTTTGACTCGAGTGTTCTCGACTCCATCCCGCATTATGCTACCCGCCACCACTTCAGTAAGACCCCAACACTGCACGAGGTAGGAAAAGCCATATGAAAGCTCAAGAAAAACAAGGCTACGGGAGCGGATGGAATCCCTGCTGAGGTGCTAAAGTATGGCGGAGAGGTGCTGTTGGCGCGGATACATGACCTATTTCTCTCATCTGGCGGGAGGAGAGCATGCCGTGACATCTCAGGGATGTAGTGATCGTGACCATCTTTAAAAAAGGGGACAAGGCCGACTATGGCAATTACAGGGGAATATCCCTGCTATCAGCCACTGGGAAAGTTGTCGCTAGAGTCCTCCTTAACCCTCTTCTCCCTGTGGCCGAGGAGCGCCTCCCTGAGTCACAGTGCAGATTTCATCCCCTACGGGGCACAACGGACATGATCTTTGCATCGCGACAGCTGCAGGAAAAATGCAGGGAGCAGTGCCAGCCCTTATACATGGCCTTTTTCGACCTTACAAAAGGCCTTTGACATTGTCAACCGGCTGGGTCTATGGAGCGTCCTCCTCTGTTTCGAATGCCCCAAAAGTTTGTCAATAACGCTCCATGACAACATGCAGGCCGTGATCCTTACCAACAGATCCATTACAGACCCAATCCACATCTGGACTGGGGTCAAACAAGGTTGCGTCATCACTCCAACCCTCTTCTCAATCTTCCTCGCTGTCATGCTCCACCTCAGTCAACAAACTCCCCGCTGGAGTGGAACTAAACTACAAAATCAGTGGGAAACTGTTTAACCTTCGCTACCTCCAGGCCAGGTCCAACATCACCCCAACCTCTGTCGTTGAGCTACAGTATGCGGACGACGCCTGTGTCTGCGCACATTCTGAGGCTGAACTCCAGGATATAGTCAACGTATTTACTGAGGCACATGAAAACATGGGCCTTACGTAAAACATCAGTAAGACAAACATCCTCCACGAGCCTGACCCCACCACACGGCACTGCCCCCCAGTCTTCAAGATCCACGGCACGGCCCTCGACAACGTGGACCACTTCCCATACCTCGGGAGCCTCTTATCAACAAAAGCAGACATTGATGAGGAGATTCAACATCGTCTCCAGTGCAGCCTTCGGCCGTCTGAGGAGAAGAGTGTTCGAAGACCAGGCCCTCAAATCTACCACCAAGTTCATGGACTATAGGGCTTAGTAATATCCGTCCTCCTGTATGGCTCAGAGGCATGGACCATGTATAGTAGACACCTCAAGTCGCTGGAGATATACCACCGACGATGTCTCCGCAAGATCCTACAAATCCCCTGGGAGGACAGGCACACCAACATCAGCGCCCGCGTCCAGGCTAACATCCCCAGCATTGAAGCACTGACCACACTCGATCAACTCCGCTGGGCAGGCCATAAAGTTCACATGCTAGACACGAGGTTCCCAAAGCAAGTGCTCTATGCAGAGCTTCTTCACGGTAAATGAGCCAAAGGTGGGCAGCGGAAACGTTACAAGGACACCCTTAAAGCCTCTCTGATGAAGTGCGACATCTCCACTGACACCTGGGAGCCCCTGGCTAAAGACTGCCATAAGTGGAGAAAGTGCATCCGAGAGGACGCTGAGCACTTCGAGTCTCAACGCCGAGAGCATGCAGAAATCAAGCACAGGCAGCAGAAAGAGCTTGCGGCAAACCAGTCCTACCCACCCCTTCCCTTAATGACTATCTGTCCCACCTGTGACAGAGTCTGTGGCTCTCATTTTGGACTGTTCAGCCACCAAAGAACTCACTTCAGGAATGAAGCAAGTCTACCTCAATTGCGAGGGACTGCCAATGATGATGATGATGATGATAATGTTATAGATTAGGCGTTAAGTTAGTGTAATCAAGGGGTCTATTGGCTGTTTTAAGTGGATGGCCCAGGAACTTGGAATTTGCCGGCTCCAATTTGGTAGCCAGGGCACTTCATAAAGAATCAGGCCTTGGATTCTGCTGCCCAAAATACGTTCTTCAGCCCTAATCTTGTGCCCAGAAATCAGGCATGATGTATATAAATTTCTACCCCACCATCTCTTGGAGAAAATTCCAACAAGCACTGACAATTTCCCACCCTTCCTGCATTATTCATAAGTTCATAACAATCTTTTCCATACCGTGAGAAGCAATAAGGCCAATTTAAACCCAGCCAGCTCAGCACATACGGGGTCGGTGCATAGTTAAAATGGTGGTTTGGTGGGGGGGTGAGGTGGGGGAGGGTTGGAGTCCATTCCGCATTTAAGCCCCACACTATTTTATCTGCAAGGGTTCCGGCACGAAAACTGTCGATGACAAACACGCAGAACTGGTAAGCCACATCGGCATGGGCTCGACAGGCCAAATGGCCTTCATCCGTGCTGTAACCATTCAATAATAGGTAACTTAGATTTCTTATAGGTCACACTGTGTCATATTTAACTAGCTTCGTAAGAGATGTTGAGTTCTGTTGTGTTTTATCCAAGATGTCATAATCTCTATCTGGCTTGTGATAATGTAAATATCAGTGATTATAAGTGAGTTGAATTGAAGAAGCAGTACCAAATTAAACCTGCTTGGCCTCCTGATGGCAGGATATAAAAATCGCGTCATGGCGCCAATGATATACTCGGGCCGCAACGTGTCCGTTATAATTAGGCCCATGCCAGCCTGAGGCAGGCGGTCTGCACACTGCCGGACTGCCTGCAGTTAAAATGGTGTGGGGCATAAATGCAGAACGGACTCCACCCCCCCCACCACCATTTTAACTATGCACCGATCCTGTATGTGCCGGGCGGGCTGGGTTAAAATCGGACTTGTTGCTTGTCATGGTATGGAAAAGATTGTTATGAGCTCATGAATAATGCTGGTCTTTCCTGTACACAAACACAATGGTCCCAATATTAGCTCAGAGGCTGGGAGGGGGCTGTTTTCCGCTCTGGAAACACAGAATAGATTTCCCTCAGGTCCTGCCAAATTTAATGCCAATAACTGATTAAAATGTTTTGGTCCCTGTTTCCTGGCCATGGCACAGCCAGCCAGATTGAAATACTGGCTGGCTGTCGAGTGGACAAGCCTTCAGCACTAGGCCACAGCTGGGAAGCAGAAAGGAGGGTGAGAGGGATCGGAAAGGATGGGCAGGGGGCGAGGTTGAGATTTCTAACATTTTAAAATCCCACCCAAACCCACCCATTTTTGGGGCCGAAAACTCCTCTTGATGTTTTATTGTTGAAAAGCTGGAGCTCTCAACCTTAGTAAGGATTTAGTCAGATCTTCCAGCCTGGACAGAACTCTGCTTCAAGTGTTCGGTCCTGTAAAGCATGTACTTTATTCCCAATCCATTTGTGTGGACTCATACATACAGTGTGCCCCGGCACTGTTTCAGTTATTCAACTTGGAAGCACAAAAGTGTCAAATCCACACTGCAGAATAAATATTGAATATCTAGCTTAAAATGAACCTTTTTGCTGAGGTACCGGATTTTCAATGAGGGCACTGTAAAGAGAATAGCCAAAGCGAAAATAAAAGAAATGAGGCAACAATATTTGTTTAAAAAAATTATTTTATCTGTGTTGTTAAAGGGGTATCAGTAATTTGAGGATGGGAAGTTATCTAAAAAAAATTAATGCCTGAAATTCTGGTCGAGCTCTTCCCGCGGGCAAACGAAAGAAAAAAGATGCACTTACCTGTTACTGCTGCTGCGCCCATTGGAACTTCCAAGCCTGAGGCCTCTCGTGACTGCACATCGCAGCACGTGCACGTGGGGACATGCGCAGCCTGGCATCTGGTGACAGCAGCCAATCAGGTGTAGTATAGATTCTCATTCATAGTAATAGGAGTTCTGTAAGTCCAGAACTCCTATTTCTATGAATGAGAAATCACTCCGAAAATAGAAAATAAACTACATGTTTTTCATTTAAATTAAAGTTGTTATAAAAAAATATATTTTCCCGACTTTTTTTTTTAAAAAGGTTTTTTAATTAAGCTTTAAAATAAACTTATTATAGTGGGGAGGGTTTTTAAACATATTTTACAATGTGTGTGTATTTTTAAACACTTGCGCCTGTAAAAGTAGGCTATACGCCTGATTTTTCAGGCGCAAGATTTTAAAGGACATTTGCTGGGCAAGATATTCAGAAATCTTGCCCTGCAAGTGTCCTCATTCCCGATCTGCGGATGATCTGTCAAGCCAAAAACTTGACAGATTGGAAAAGCCAGTTTTCAGCGCATGCACATTATGCGCTGAAAACTGGCTTTTCCGATGCCTTCCCAGGTCTGTAGAAACTTCGTACGGACCCAGGACATCGGAATTTGAGGGCTATTGTTTCCTTAGAGATGGTGCTATGGGATGTTTCAGTGTCTCAGGTTGCTGAAGTGCACAGTGAGGTAGATGAGAGTATTGTATGCTATATTAGGTGAACATCTACATATTCTGAGCTTAAACAAATACTTCTTATCTTATTGTGGTGGCCTATATTCACAACTGAACATTATAAAATGTGATTTTGCATTATCAAATTTATTCATTCTCTCTGCTCGTGTTATATTGCCACAGCTCGCGCATTGTTCTGATCACATTCTTGCATTCACATAAATCCCCAATGACTCTTGCGTTTGTGTCCTATAAATGATTGCCAAATAAACCAAGCAGTGAAAGCTTATAGCAAAGGAACTCATTTTTCATTTAGTCTGCTGTGATGTCACTTACCTAGTCAGAGCCAATCACAAAGGAATCAACCAGTCTTTACGGTAGAGGACACTAACAATATTCTAACAGTGGATAGTCAAGGGGCTATAGGGGGGGAGGAACTTAACACAATCATTAAGGAGGTGGTACTCAGTAAGATAATGGGGCTAAAGGCAGATTAATCCCCTGGACCTGATGGCTTGCATCCTAGGGTCTTAAGAGAAGTAGCAGTAGGGATTGTGGATGCATTGGTTGTAATTTACCAAAATTCCCTGGATTCTGGGGAGGCCCCAGCAGATTGGAAAACTGCAAATGTAACTCTCCTATTTAAAAAAGGAGGCAGACAACAAGCAGGAAACTATAGACCAGTTAGCCTAACATTTGTGGTTGGGAAAATGTTGGAGTCTATTATTAAAGAAGCAGTAGCAGGACATTTGGAAAAGCAAAATTCTGTCAGGCAGAGTCAGTATGGATTTATGAAGGGGAAGTCACGTTTGACAAATTTGCTGGAGTTCTTTGAGGATGTAACGAACAGGGTAGATAAAGGGGAACCAGTGGATGTGGTGTATTTGGACTTCGAGAAGGCAGTTGACAAGCAGCCACATAAAAGGTTACTACACAAGATAAAAATTCATGGGGTTGGGGATTACATATTAGCATGGATAGAGGATTGGCCAACTAACAGAAAACAGAGAGTCAGGATAAATGGTTCATTCTCTGGTTGGCAATCAGTAACTAGTAGGGTGCCGTAGGGATCAGTGCTGGGACCTCAACTATTTACAATCTATATTAACGACTTGGAAGAAGGGACTGAGTGCAACGTAACCAAGTTTGCTGACGATACAAAGGTGGGAGGAAAAGCAATGTGTGAGGAGGACACAAAAAACCTGCAAAGGACATAGACAGGCTAAGTGAGTGGGCAAAAATTTGGCAGATGGAGTATAATGTTGGAAAGTGTGAGGTCATGCACTTTGGCAGAAAAAGATCAAAGAGCAAGTTATTATTTAAAAGGAGAAAGATTGCAAAGTGCCGCAGTACAGCAGGACCTGGGGGTACTTGTGCATGAAACACAAAAGGTTAGTATGCAGGTACAGCAAGTGATCAGGAAGGCCAATGGTATCTTGGCCTTTATTGTAAAGGGGATGGAGTATAAAAGCAGGGAAGTCTTGCTACAGCTATATAAGATATTGGTGAGGCCACCCCTGGAATGCTGCGTGCAATTTTGGTTATAATATTTACTAAAGAATACACTTGCTTTGGAGGCTGTCCAGAGAAGGTTCACTCGGTTGATTCCAGGGATGAGGGGGTTGACTTATGAGGAAAGGTTGAGTAGGTTGGGCCTCTACTCATTGGAATTCAGAAGAATGAGAGGTGATCTTATCGAAACGAATAAGATTATGAGGGGGCTTGACAAGGTAGATGCAGAGAGGATGTTTCCACTGATGGGGGAAGAGTAGAACTAGAGGGCATTATCTTAGAATAAGGGGCTGCCCATTTAAAAGAGATGAGGAGAAATTTCTTCTCTCAGAGGGTTGTAAATCTGTGGAATTCGCTGCCTCAGAGAGCTGTGGAAGCTGGGACATTGAATAACTTTAAGACAGAAATAGACAGTTTCTTAAACAATAAAGGGGATAAAGGGTTATGGGGAGCGGGCAGGGAAGTGGAGCTGAGTCCATGAGCAGATCAGCCATGATCTTATTGAATGGTGGAGCAGGCTCGAGGGGCCGTATGGTCTACTCCTGTTCCTATTTCTTATGTTCTTATATTCTAACCACTTATGGTACAAAAGCATTGATTTTCACAGAGACAACACTGATTTCATGATAAAGTAGGTTGAAATCTCTTACTCAACAAAAATACGTCCAGCTAATGCCACCCAAAAGAAAACTTTGTTACTAACTTTCTCATGACTTTATTTCCAAGCACAGTTTGAGAGGCATGGGCTTCAATGTCAAGGGCCTTGTGCAGAAGGATACATGACTGTGAACTTGTTTGTGATGAGATTATTGAGTGATTGAGACATAAATCATCATCATAAGCCGTTGCTCGGAATCGAGGAAGACTTGCTTCCACTCTTAACATGAGTTCTTAGGTGGCTGAACAGTCCAATATGAGAACTACAGTCCTCATCACAGGTTGGACAGAAAGTTGTTGAGGGAAGGGGAGGGTGGGACTGGTTTGCCACACACTCTTTCTACTGCCTGTGCTTGATTTCTGCATGCTCTTGGCAATAAGACTTGAGGTGTTCAGCACCCTCTCGGATGCACTTCCTCTACTTAGGGTGGTCTTTGGCCAGGGACTCCCAGGTGTCAGTGGGGATGTTGCACTTTATCAAGGAGGCTTTGAGGGTTTCCTTGAAACGATTCCGCTGCCCACCTTTGGCTCGTTTGCCGTGAAGGATAGCAAAGCAGCATCTTCATCACCTCTATCACCAAGGCACCTTTCGCTTCATGGAAAATCCCTTCCATCACAAACAAAGCCCCACACCAGCTCCTTTCTTTGTTTTTGAGTCTTCTGCAATGGCAGGCAATTTGTACATACAGGATCTGGAACTGACCATTTTGAAACCAGTTGGTGATACTGCAGCCTCTGGATCTATCCTACGTGTTTTATACAACTGTAATTTGAAGTGTCCAGTCTGAGGATGATTGAAGTTTTGGTAAGTGATCGGAGTGGCTTGGGCATCACATCAACGGGAGTACATTGTAACTGGTGTAAAGCTATCTTTTCAAACCTCCAAGTTAAAGATGACATACTGTGCTGCGCGTGGAACTGGGTTCAGAATAACATTGAAGAAAGTTGATCATTTTACAAGATTTGTACGTCTAGCTTTAACTTGGTAGTACATTTATCCTAATTTTCTCTCCTTCTGTATCCCAGTGAGGTCATCATCATAGGCAGTCCCTCGGAATCGAGGAAGACTTGCTTCCACTCTTAGCATGAGTTCTTAGGTGGCTGTACAGTCCAATACTAGAACCACAGTCTCTGTCACAGGTGGGACAGATAGTGGTGAAGGGAAGGGTGGGTGGGGAGCCTGGTTGCCGTACGCTGCCCGCATTTGATTTCTGCATGCTCTCGGTGGCGATACTCAAGGAGCTCAGCGCCCTTCCGGAAGCACTTTATCCAATTAGGGCGGTCTTTGGCCAGGGACTCCCAGGTGTCAGTGGGGATGTTGCACTTCATCAGGGAGGCTTTGAGGGTGTCCTTGTAACGTTTCCGCTGCCCATGTTTGGCTCGTTTGCCGTGGACAAGTTCCAAGTAGAGCAGAATATCGATTGAGGAGATCTCCGAAGTGCTCCTTCCAGCAGGCCCTGACAGCCTCGTGTCATTGATGAGTGTTTCCAAGTTCTTGGCCAGCAGCGGGGTGGGGCTTTGGGTGTTTGGACCATAGAGGCCTTGACTGCGATGAAGAATCCTCGCACATCATGGCTGTTGACCAGCTGCTGTATCTCCTGTGTTGTCTCCATCGACTACCTGTTCTTCAGGTCCCGGGTTTTTTGTTGGACCTTAGCCTTTAGCTGTCTGTAATGCTGCTTTGCTGCTCCCAAGTTGGGTTGTTGTTTAAGGCTCAGAAATGCCCTGCGCTTGCAAACTATTAGATCTTGAATCCCCTGATCATTCTCATCAAACCAGTCCTGGTGTTTCCTGGTTGAGTGACCGAGTGTCTCTTTGCAGGCACTGGTTATGGAGGCCTGAACAAGTGATGTGGGCATTCTGCCTCTCGGGGTCATCAAGGCACGCTAGGTAGCTGTGAGGCGCTGACTGTAAAGGGTTCTCTTAGCTAGGTCCTTAAGTACCCCAGCATTGACTTTTTTGCAAAACTGCTTCTGCTGCCCCCTTCGCTTTGGGTCTATGTTGATGTCAATGATAGATCGGATTAGGCGGTGGTCCATCCAGCAGTCGTCTCCTCCAGTCATGACATGGGTGATGCGCACATCATTGCGATCCCTGGCTTGGACAATGACGTAGTCGAGCAGATGCCAGTGTTTGGAGCGAGGGTGTTGCCACGATGCCTTGTATTTGTCCCTCTGGGGGAACAAGGTGTTGGTGGTGACAAGTTCATGCTCTAGACATTTTGTCAGGAGTAGGGTACCAATGGAGTTGGCTTTCCCCACCCGCTCTCTGCCAATCACGCCTCCCAGAGATCTGTGCCCTGCCGACCCTGGTGTTGAAGTCGCCAAGGAAGATCAGTTTGTCGCCCGCGGGGACACAGGTCAGGGATTTTTCGAGGTTGGAGTTAAAACCCTTTTGGCCTCATCTGTTGCATCGAGTGTTGGGGCATAAGCACTGATGACTGTGGCGCACTGGTGGCGACTCGACGTGACCTGGGCCTCCCAGCTGGATCTCCTGCGACGACTGGGTGGCTGGACCTGGCTATCGGACCTCCACGCCACGCCCCTCCCCCCCACGATATCTGGACCTCTCCTTCCCCACTGATGGCCTGGTCTCCTCTCCAGCATGTGGTGAGTACAATGGTTGTGACCCCCCTGCCCTCCCACTCTGAACCCCAGTGGACCACTGGCCCCCCCCAATACCTGCCCCCAACCAAGCATTGGACCACTTATCATCAAGGGCGCTACCCAGCGCCGAGCCTGCGGCCAACATCTCGCCATAGGCAACTAGGCCCATATGGCAGTGCCTGGTCTCCAGTCGTCTTGGACCTACTTGCCACTGGACCAAGACCTTGCTCAGCTTAGCCTGTGTGGTAGCCAATGTGTAACAACCACCCCACGTTAAAAGAGCTCACGCACAGGCATCTTCCACTCCCCTAACATGAAATTCGGGACCCAGTGAGGTACTTAACCAATGAATGTCAGTTTTACCTCCATGGATACACAATGCTTATACATAATGTAAGTCTAGAAATCACTGATGTGATATTAGCGGATAAACATTTATTATATTTTTATTTCATTCCATGTCTCATTATTTGACAGGAGACATTAACCCTTTCAAAACAAAGATAGCAGATGCAGGAATATCACACAAGCACATTAAGCATTCATATACTGATAGTCCAAACAGCAATTTCTAGGCTTTAGTATTAAACATTATGCGTGGGACTATCTTTACATTTTTAATGTTTATCAAGACTCACCCGCTGACTCTCCAAAGCCTTTCCACCATCTATCAAGGCACAAGTCAGGAGTGTGATGAAATACTCTCCACTTGCCTAGATGAGTGCAGCTCCAACAATACTCAAGAAGTCCGACACCATCCAGGACAAAGCAGTCTGTTTGATCGGCACCCCATCCACCACCTTAAACATTCACTATCTCCATCATCAGCGCACCGTAGTTGCAGTGTGTACCATCTACAAGATGTACTGCAGCAACTTGCTAAGGCTTCTTCGACAGCACCTCCCAAACCCACGACCTCTACCAACTAGAAGTACAGGGCAGCAGACACATGGGAACACCACCACTTCCAAGTTGCCCTCCAAGTCACACACCATCCTGACTTGGACATACATCACCATTACCATCGGATCAAAATCTTGGAATTTCCTACCTAACAGCACTGTGGGAATACCTTCACCACATGGACAGCAGCAGTTCAAGAAAGCACCTTCTCAAGGACAATTAGGGATGGGTAATAAATATTAGCCTCATCAGTGACATCACGCCCCGTGAGTAAATAAATGAAAAAAAGGGTGAAGTAGAAATATTTCAAATATTTTATGGCTAGGAATTTTGATACAAGCATAATCAGCATTGTGTTTCCCAGCAAACTGAGTCATTAGGCATGCTTACCAGGATTCAATCGCAGAACAGGACACAACTGGGAATACATTATAGCCAATTGCTATTTCCTTTCGTGGAAAACAGCCTCTTTATGAGCACTAGGAAGCAATTTCATTGTCAATCAGCCACTTAACGATTCTCCGGGCAGCCATAACTAGCTGGCTTCAACAGGCTTAACTGGCTTTGCAGTTTAAAACCCTATCTTTACCTCTTTGGAGCCTGAAGTACTCAACCAAAGTCGCCCCATTGTATTTTCAGAAAATCCTACAAAATTATAAACATCATGGTTTGCTGCTCATCAAGCTGTTCTCAATATGACTTCAGTTCTCTGACAGGAAAAATAAAGAGTTATGTCTTCTTCACAACAATTGAAATTTGATTATTCCTTTATGACACTTGCTGTGCAGTAAGCTGCAGTTGCCAATTTTGTACTAATGTGCAATACACACACACCGGCATAAAAATATATAGATACAGGTAGATTGATCAACTGATAGTTTAGATTAAGGTTTGAGGATATATATATTTTTTAATGTTTGCTTCTTGTTGCTGTTTATGCCATTTTAGTTCCAAGTGTTAATTTGCCTTACATTTTACTTGCTTGAAGGTGCATGTCAAAACATGGATGTCCTTGTAACTGTCACAGTCCAATGCTGGACTGCTTTACTCTTCACAATTCACTGTGTTAGTTGAAGTATTCTGCAACCAAATGAATGTTACAGCTCTCGATCAAAAATATCCAGGAGGAAAGCTAATTATGATCCAAAAACTTTGACATTTGTTACTGCGCACAATTTTATTTACATTTTCCCACATTTATTTTCTGTACTTCCTCTCATCTTACGCTTGCAAGTCATGCATCTATTCTATGTGTGCTTTATACAGAAACCTTTTAAAGATGTTTTAATTTCCTCTAAGAATTGTTGTGTCAATTTTATTCTAAAACAGTATTCAAGAAAGCAAAAATGCCACAGTGTTCTATCTTTAGTATTGTTCTTAAATGAGATTTAACAAAAAAGGGCACTCTCTGTATGGAATTTTCTGGGGTCCATGCGGACAGGAATGGAGGCAGGTTGGGCGGTGAATTTGAAAAAGGTGGGAGTGGATCGGGAACCTGCCATCATCCCACCCCCACGCGCCTTTCCCTTGGGCATGTTTGCCGGTGCAGCAGCGACCCAACTGGCCGAGGCGGGAGACTTAATTTAAATCAGTATAACCTTGTTTACAGACACTTAAAAGCCTTTCCCCCCTAGATTTTAAATTTCCCTGCATGGCCATGGCATTCACGCTGCTCGGGAACCATGTCTGTCAATCAGAGGTGGGAGTTGAATGGTCATTGCAGCAGCTGATTACTTGACAGCATGAAAGGTAGTTTAAAAACTCCCACCTGACAGCTGATCAGTTTCCTCAGGAACAAACTGTTGCTGATTGCATTTCCAGCACAGATTCTGCAGGCTGCAAGTCTTTCCAGCAATATCTCCATCCAGTGTCACCTCATTGGAAGAACTCTCTCACCATTGACAGATTGTTTCTGCCATTTCTATTTCATCTGCCATCTTTTCCATTAACATGGGTGCCATTTATACTGTCTCACCTTGGTCCTCAGAATCTGACCACGATGAGCTCCAACACCAGCAGCACCAACAACAACACCAACCTTCTCTGCAATTACCTGATGCTTCACAGGACCCAGCGGATCAGCACCTGACCACATTGCTGCCCACGAGGCCAGGGATGCCCTCACCATGGCCAGATTTAGTTAACTTGATGCTGTACACCCATATGGCTGCCACATGATGTGCCAGGTTGGCACCACCCCACACCAACACCATAAAGCAATCCTGCAATGACCAAGCCATTTGTTTTACACTCACCATCATTGGTGGAGATACCGTTATGTCTCACCATTCACTGCAACTCACTAAACCACTTCCAAAAGTGCACACAAATGTGTCCAAGACAGGAAAGTGGTGAAAATAAAGACTTTTATGTTTGACAGCACATTAACGGAAACTTTACATAAACATTGTATAAAACACCCAAGTGGCTACCCTTATGAATCTATCTGCGTGTCATCCTTCTCTTCCGTGTGCTACCATGAGGTGCTACCCCTGTGTCTTCAGCAGAGGTAGAGGCAGCTTGCTCACTTCCCTGCTGCCAAAGAGCTGGAGAGCACCTTGCTACACATCAGTGGGGACTTGACTCATGTCTATGCTGACATCGCTCCTAGAGAGGAGGTGTACGAGTCTCTGCCATCTATTCTCCCTACATAGCGATCTATCCCCCATAGATAGCTATCTATTCTCCATAGAAACCATGTGCTCCTCTGAGTTGCGCATTAGCTGCTCCATGTAGGTGGCCAACCTATCCATGGAGGAGCCTACAGTTGCAATCACCTGTGACATGGTGGTGCTCATGTTGGAGATGGACTCCTCCATTCTTTGAACATTTGTAGACATCACGCTCGCAAAACCTGCCAAAGCCCCCTGCACTTCTTGCTGCACCTCCAGAATCGTCCTTTTTCTGAATGGCCCCGGAGGCTCAGCATCTGAATGCAGCTGAGCAGAGTTGGGAGCATCCTGCGCCCTCTGGCGAGGACTCTCCACTGCTGTCCCTGTCTGCACCATCTACTCTTGCTCACTTCTGAGTTGTGAACACCAGGTGACAACAATACTCTATCTCGCATGGCACCCACCGAGGTGTGTGTATCAGCGCTGGTGCTGAGTGTGCTTATGTGGGGTGACGGTGTGCCCTCAGAGGCTGGAGGCTCCTCTGAGAAGTCACCTTCCTCTTCGTCCTGGACAGTGGAGGGGGTCGGCAGGGGGAGGCTCTTGTTGGACCTATGGGAGAGTAAAGAGATGAGTTAGAAATATTATTTGAAGAATGGGTACACATACCATTATGCACATGATGACCATTCACTGGCTGCTGACATCAGTCTCCATATGAGTGACTGATGTATGCCATGTAGCTGTATGATATGCAATTCTGTCACCATATTGCTGAGATGTCCCCCTCTCTTAGTCTCCCATCTCTAGCTGCTCAGTGACTCCAGATATTTCTAAGGCAGCCACCTATGCTGTTGTAAGGATTGCAAATGTTGGAGGGCCACCACCGGTTCTCCCCCTCTTCCTCTTATTTTGGGCTTTATTTTTTTGCAAGGAGGGATAGAAGAGAAGTTTGAGTGAGAGTGATGGAATGAATGTAACAACTGGATGGGTTATATCTTTAGAGGGAGACGATGATGGAATGGGATGCCAAAGTCAAGTGGCCTCCTTGTGTGTTGTTAGTTGATATGATTGCATTAGGAGTAGGGTGAGTGTGAATGGGTGGCTAGTGAGATAGGGATGTGATAATGTAGATGGAGAGAGAGGGATGTGTGGATGTGCAAGGTATGTTGATGTGAGTAAGGAAATGCAGGAGTAGGGTTGGGAAGGCAGCGGATGAGGTGAGAGGCACAGCAGGATGAAGTTGAATGTGGCTTTATACTAATGTTTCCTGATCTAATGATATAATTGAAACATTTGGATACCTCCTCTGCAATCTCCAATCAGGCTGTTTTGGTCTCCTGAGGAGGTCTCTTCCACCCATTGGACAGGAAGAGGACCTCCCTGCGTGTTCTGACTCTCTCCATAAGCATATGGAGGGAGTCATGGGGAACTTGGGTGCAGTCCTCTGCCTCTGTGCAGTTATTGTCAGTGTTTGCAGCTGTCCAGTGCTGTAGTGCACTGACAGCACTCTGTTAGATTAAACTTCAAATGTAATGTGACCATGGTCCCTTTAAAGATCTTGGCTGAAAACGCATCATGAATGACATCACTAGACCCGCACCATTTAATTGGGCCAAGTAACACAGAGCGGCCTTAATATGTCTATTAGTGTCAAGTTGTTCTGTGGAGCGGGATGGAGCCAGCAATGAGCTCGCGACCCGCCATGGCCACCGCCCGACCCACCCAGGTAAAGAAAATGACGGCCTCTGTCTCGGTTTTATGAACTTATCATCAAAATGTAAATCAGTACCAGGATTGGAAAATTTTCAGCATCTACTACAAATGATCAGATGTTGATCAAATCAGATCTAGCAAAGGGTAACTGCAAGGTGAAGCTCCTTCTAGCCTATCTGAATAATATGCAAAGTATCCCTAATGCACCAAAGTGACAGTTCCATTTCCCACAGCTGTCATCCCTATGGCTGGCTGAATCAGATTGTCAGGTTAGTAATTATTGGTGAATTATGAAATCATGCTGACTCAGAACTGGACTGTGACCGCATAAACGAAATTCCACATAATGCTTTTACAGCCAGACAACTTTCAATCCGTGAATCTAGACTGGATGTGAACTCAGGTTGCAAAGTGGAAAGAGCAATGTGCTAGCCCATGTCCGTTAAATAAATGTGGTCTTACTTGCAAATGTTTGTTTATTAGGAAAGGAAGGAATCAGTCCTCTTTGGAAACCACTCCACAGTTACAGAAGTTATGTGATGCATTTGTGCTCATGTCCACGTTGCATGTGTGTTAAGGTATAGCCATTTTGGGTCTTAGTATTAATGGAGTTGCCTCAAATTTATGCCTACGCTTCTAATATTGTTCCTGGTTTAAACACACCAATATACAAACTCAGTGTTAGGATCTTTTTGCTGGTGAAGGACTTGTTAACCCTATTAATTTTTTGAGCATGTAAATTTACTCAAGCTTGTCTTCGATTGCACAGCATGTTAATGACACCCTAATAAAATCCAAGATTAAAGCAGCAGAGAGCCGACAAATATCCAATTAAAAACAGCAATTCAGCTGATTTGGTCCACATAGCAGCAAGGATGCATCTACAAATGTCACTTGTTTAGCATGTTGGAGGAGAAGGAGCTGCAGCACTGGAATGCAATGGAGACCAAATGCAGTCGACCATCAGTACTGAACTCCATTCCAGATGCGACAGAACGACCTTAACATGACCGAGAGGTATTATATGAGAAGGCTACACCTCATCAAGAGAGTCACAAATATATTTTCTCATCTCCTGGGCCCAGACCTGCAATGAAGGGGCAACATCAGCATCGCAGTGCCTGTAAGATCCTTCCAGGCAATAGCAGGAGACTTGCTAAACATTTGGCAGTTTGCTTCCAGATTACCAAGGTTACCATGGTCACTGAAGCCCTGCTTTAACATGCTGGTGGGTACATAAAATTTAGCCACAAGATGCAGCAGAAGCAGCTGGAAAGGCTTACAGGGGTTTATGACAAATGTGGCATTCACAGGGTACAGGGTGCCATGATCTGCACCCAGCAGGCCACACCTGCAACATCCCATCAAAGAAGGAGGTACCATTTGAAACAGCTAAATGGTCTACAATTGTTGTTAATTAGGAAGCTGGAAGATCTTCATTTCTTTGCTTTGTTTGTCCTTCAACAACTGAAAGAAATTATAACTTTTATTACCTTGTGTGGCATGGTTTCCAAATCGCTGGATTTTCAACTTTGCTGAATTCGGGGCGGTAATGGCGGCGGGACGGTAACGTTTGCGCCTGGGAACAGTTTGCGCCTCAGTCAGCAAAATTGGGCAGCTGGACCATGAGTAAGGGGCACAGCACTAAGGGAGGCATTGTGCACGTCTCTTAGGGCACCCGGTCGGCTGAGCATGCGAAAATCTTGAGTTAAACAGTCGGCCCGGGAGCGCTCTAAGAGAGGCCCTGGGGAGAAAACAAAAAATGTTGAAAGAAAAAAACAGCACAACATTCCAAATACATAACCCGGAGCCACCACAGCATAAATCGCAAAAAAAGGAAAAGTAAAAACAATCACACTTACCTGAAGTGGACGTTACTTACCTCACTGCAGTTTTCACAGGCGGTCCCAGCAGGGCGTGCTGCAAGGCGTACGGGTCGGGCGGGAGTCAAAAAGCGAGCCGGTGTCGCAACCAGGGGCGTTGTATACCGGCTCAACTCTTCCGGTGGTACTGCTCTGCGCCCCCACAAAACCGACCCCGAAAACCCCGGCGGGTGCTGCAAGCTGACCACCTGCTCAGAAGAGCTCACCGCCACCATTGCCACACCTCCGGAGCAAAAAGGAGGCGGGCAGCACCAGTAAATCCAGCCCATTGAGTTTTACGGTTTGTACTGTTTTTCTGTAAAGAAACGATTTCAGAATTTAATGTTTTAACATGTTGTTGAATAATTTATCTCATTTCCATCAGGCTGGTAGCAAAATCAGATACACAATAGGGAACAGCAACATAACAGTACCAGTAGAGGGACGGGTTCATGGGAAATTGGGTTTGAATTCTATCTGGGAATTGGCCCCGATTTTAACTCCAGGTGGATTCCCTGCTCAGGCCTGAGTTAAAATTACAGTTGGGTGTCAATGATGTCATTGGGCCACAACATTCATATGTAAAGAAGGACCCTTTTGGCTCCTTGCTGTTTGCTCAGGAGAGCAGGTTCAAATTGCAGATGTCACAATCATGGCGACTTTTGAAAAGATAAGAGCCAGGGCGATTTTAACTGCCCACCCACCAGGTTTCTGCTGCGCGAGCAAGGTTAAAATTGCCCCCAATGTGCCATTAAATGGTTGGGAACTTTAATGAAGCGAAGATTTCAAAGTTTGTTAAAAGGCCATCTTATTGCCACAAGACTCATTTTAAGTTGTGTACATGGATTGAATGGATGCCTTACATGAGAACATATGGGGGTAGAAATTGATACACTTTGCATGCATTTTTTGGCCATAAAACTGGCGTAAAACATAATTTAGCAATGGACTGCCTATACAAAATTTCCATTCCACCCCAATGGTGAAATGGAGGACATGAAGTAGTCAAGGATTTAGAAAAATGAAAGATGCATATGAGGACAGGAGGCTGGACAAGATTAGTAAAGTAAGGCTACAGCATATTGAATGAGAAGTAATTTGTGGAGCTTTGAGATGGGAAGGCCATTCAGGCTTAGAGAAGCCAAGTCAGGAGGTAATTAAGTCATGTACTAGGGTTTAGACAGCAGAAGGGGATAGCTGGAGTGAAGTTAAGCAATATATGGAAGAATGCAGTCTTGCTACTGAGTGTAGGAAAGGAAGCTGAGATCAGCAATGAGCACTACGCCAAGATTCCATATCTCCCAATTCAGTCTGAGGTGGCAGATGGGGAAGGCAATGGTGTCAAGGCTATTGGCACATATGTACTGTCAGGAGCTGAAGAGGATAGCTCCCATTTTGTCAACATTTAGCTGAAAGCCATTTTGGCACATATCTCCTTTTGACTGATCTCAATCTTACGTATCAGTTTTCACACACTATCCCTTAATCTCTTCTCTCTTCAGAAATGCATCTTGTAATCTTCTGAATGCATTCATGTTGTTCACTTCAATGGCCTTCTCAGCTGTTACCCTTTGTGTAAAAAAAAGTACCACCTGATTAATAGATTCACAAATAGCAGAAGTCCGCTGAACATATTCCCCATGATTGATCAATGATTAATCGATGTATCATTATCATTAGACTGTTTATTCATCCCCATCCCACATACACACATGCAGTAAACCATTGTCACTGTTACTACCATGATTGAAACATCAGCCACAAAACTGCTAGCCAACAGTTCTTTAAAAAAGTAACTTTGTGTTACGGCACCTGCTGCAAATTAAGGTATAGATTACCATATGCCATCGGGGTATGGGATTATGCATTGGGTTTCAAAGATGCCAGCATGCGTGTAGAGTTGGAAATGCTATGTCTCCCACCACCATTTTAAAATGACAGAATGATCATAACCCACAATGTTCTGATTTGAGGAAAAAATATTGGTATTGATAAGTAAAAGCAAAATTGTTTCTTTCAGACCACCTTGGATATGATTCCTGTTTGCTAGGATGAGGCTTTAGCTTTTCTTTCCTGAAGTTCCTGTATTTTTTTAAAGAAACAGAAACCAAAAGGGCCATTTTCTTCTTGCTTGTACGTCCTGGCTCCCTCACCTTGACAACAGCTGACCAAAACAACTGCTACCACTCAAAAAGTCTACATATATTTAAGTTAAATGTACACTTACAGGTATGCTGACGACACCCAGCTCCACCTCTCCACCACTTCTCTCGACCCCACCACAGTCTCTAAATTGTCAGATTGCTTGTCCGACATCCAGTTCTGGATGAGCAGAAATATTCTCCAATTAAATGTTGGGAAGACTAAAGCCATTGTCTTTAGTCCTTGACACAAACTGCATTCCCTAACCACTGACTCCATCCCTCTCCCTAGCATCTACCTGAGGCTAAACCAGACTGTTCGCAATCTAGGCATCATATTTGACCCTAAAATGAGTTTCCGGCCACATATCCGTGGCACAACTAAAACCGCCTATTTCCACCTCCGTAACATTGCCCGCTTCCGCCCCAGCCTCAGCTCTTCTGCTGCTGAAACCCTCATCCATGCCTTTGTTACCTCTAGACTTGACTACTCCAACACACTCGTGGCTGGCCTCCCACATTCTACACTATGTAAACTTGAGGTTATCCAAAACTCGTCAGCCCGTGTCCTAACTCGCACTGAGTCCCACTCTTCCATCACCCCTGTGCTCGCCGACCTACATTGGCTTCCCGTTAAACAATGGCTCAATTTCAAAATTCTCATCCTTGTTTACAAATTCCTCCATGGCCTTGCCCCTCCCTATCTCTGTAATCTATTTCAGCCTCACAACCCCACAACATGTCTGCGCTCCTCAAATTCTGCCCTCCTCAGCATCCCTGATTATAACTGCTCAACCATCGGTTGCCGTGCCTTTAGCTGCCTGGGCCCTAAGCTCTGGAACTCACTCCCTAAACCTCTCCGCCTTGCTACAATTTTTTCCTCCTTTAAGATGCTCCTTAAAACCTACCTGTTTAACCAAGCTTTTGTTCATCTGCCGTAATTTCTTCTTATGTGGCTCAGTGTCAAATTTATCTGTTTTGTCTTATAACACTGCTGTGAAGCGCCTTGGGACGTTTTACTACGTTAAAGGTGCTATATAAATAAAAGTTGCTGTTGTTGTTAAATGTTCGCTGTTGGTAATGCCACCGGTAAACCCATCATTATCTACTTAAATGAGAAAACAAACTCCATATATTGGGAATTTTTCATCATTTTGAGGTTAACCTTGAAGACAGCAATCTAAATGATTACTTTTTTCCTTTAACAGTTTATTGATATTTAGAAAGATAAAAAGGAACACTTTGGGTGCAGAATTGAAAAATATCCAGGTTCTATTTAACAGATCAACTATGTATATAATGAAAAGCATAGCATATGCAGCACTGTCAAAAGAAAACACATATTTAAAATGGAGATGTGGAAAGGAGTATGCCCTTTACAGTCCCAAGAGGTGGCAAAGACCCAGATTGGTAGGCATATAAATAACTTAGTGAATTGAAACCGTGAGCTCCACACCTCTGATATTAGTTGCTCCCAGATTATCTTAAAGATCTGAAGGTTACTGCTGTACCCATAAATCATCCCTTATTACTTCCACCTCGGTGGGCCACCAACTATCATACCTGGTGTCCTAGTGGGATCTGCAATGGTTAAGAATAGTTTTCCAAGCAAGGAGTAGAATCAAAAGCTGCATAGCGAGCCAGATCTCACAGTACTGAGGAGTCAGCCAACTTCGTCAGGGCTGCTGAAAATGGAAATAGTTCTAATCAAGAATTCATATTTTCAGTTATTAAATAATACAAAAATATAGGGAGGTAGAATGTGTGTTGGCCATATACTTCCAAGTAGAGTGACGTATAAAACACAATACTCTGGGCTCAATTTTCCCCAATGCCATTTTTTGGTGTATTACAAGAGTTATGCCCCAACTGCTCAAAAAAAAAATAACTTGCAAGTTTTCCCATTCTAATTTTTGAAATTGGCACCGTGCAGCCTGTCCTTCAGCTTCGAGCGGTGAAGCCTAATGTCTGCGCTGAAAAAATGATGCCCCCCCCCACTCCCCCACTTCTGCTCATGCACGAAAAAAAGAGACGTTTTTTACGTGACTGCTATGGGCACACATGCCCAATAAACCTCTGGGTCTGCATTCGACCATTTGTAAAGAGCCAGTTGTGTGTGAGAACTTTAATTCTCAGTGGAAAAATCGGAGCTGCAATATGCAATGTGGCTCAAGGACTAAGAATTTCTCACAGGACAAAGTGGAGGCACTAGTTATTGTAATTGAGGACAGATGGCACGAGCTGGACACCAGCAGAGGTCACATAAAAGTTTCACCCAAAGAAATGAAGAAACGTTAGTTAGTGTAAGTAATATTTTCATTTATTCACTGGAATTGCAATTGTAAATGTGACCAGCTGTATATGTCCATCTCAGCAGAAAGACACCCTCTCTAAAAAGTTACATTTTCATCTTTGCAGAGGAAGGTGTCACACAGCAAAAGGGAAAGAACTCGAACAGGAGAAGGCCCGGCAAATCTGCATCCACTGACACATTTGGAAAACAGGATCGCTGCTTTGCCTGGAGAAAAGCAACCACTACTGCACAAGTTGGGCCCACACTCGAGGGAGAGGGTAAATCCTGCTTCGGTTCATGGGGAAGTCTCCGTCAGCTATGCTTCGGTTGATGTAATGTGCTATCATTCATCGTGGTCCTTTAAATGAGCCTGCTGCCTGCACTGTGTGAACCGACTCATGCCACCCACCCTGCCCCCTCCTCTGCTGCTAACCATTTGTCTGTTCTGTTACATTTTGCAGAACTTGAGGCCAACCCTGACGAAACTGAAGCCGATGCAGAAGAAGATTCAGATGTGGACGAGCCTGAAGAGGAGAATATCTTCCAATCCCACCTTCCAGACCAAGGGCATGGGGGGGTGAGGTGGAAGGGTAGGGTGAGGGGCAGGGGGAAGGGGAGGAAGAAGCCCCCACTGTTGTACTTACTCTGGAGGAGGTGCAGGTGCTGTCCATTGAAGTGCCAGGCCCTTTCCTGAGTGGTACGAGTGTTGGGACATTCCATGGTTTCTCCCAGTCTGAGGCTGGGGGTCCCAGTGGGGTGCAGTGAGGCACACCCAGGGCCCCACCATCTGAGGCTGCAGGTCCCGGTGGGATGCAGTGAGGCACAGCCAGGGCCCACCGCCCGAAGCTGCGGGTCCCGGTGGGATGCAGTGAGGCACAGCCAGGGCCCCATCACCCAAGACTGTGGGTCCCAGTGGGATGCAGTGAGCCACAACCAGGGTGAGGAGGGGAAGGAGAGCTCGACAGTGCTCTACTGACATGCAGGATCTAACAGAGGTGGTTCAGAGGATGGCAATGAGTGCGGAGAGCATTGACCTTATGCAATCATTTCCAGACACCATCAGTGGGGTGGGTGATGAGGTATCGGGACTGTCGAAAGAAGAAACAATACTCTCACAAGAAATGGGAACACTATCCGGGCACATGAGGGAGGGAATGTCGCAGGTAGTTGTGACATTGTCAGGGTACAGGAGGGAGGGAATGTCGCAGTTAGCTGCTGCAATAAGGGAACACGCCCGGACCCCGCGGCCTTTGACAGAATCAACTGCCACTCCCACTCCAAACCCTAGACCAGCTGCTAAAGAGGCCCAAGATGGGCTTTCCACATTACCCCCTGCCCATGCCCCCCCATCAAGAAGTGCGCATTACCCAAGATGCTCAAAAGAATAAGCTTGGTCCCAACCTGAGAAACGCTGCGCCACCGCCTGCGGGCAGGGATGAAGTCACCAAGACCAAGCGCAGTGGGCAATCTTAGAATAAGATGGAGGAGTGAAGGGTACAGCCTTTCTTTGCTGCAGTTGTTGTTGTTGTTACTGTTGTAACTGTTCTCAAATTAAAAGTTTATTGTAAATGATGTAAATTTACAAGTTTAAAAGTTTGTAAGTGATTTAAAGTTTGTAAGTAACCTTAACTGAAAACTTTAAAGTGTGATACTACAATATTTTTATTAAAGCTAATTTAAGTCCTTCTGGCTGCTGCTGAAACATGGCAGATATAGCGCTCTCGTGTCGGATGAATGCATTATGGGTGCTCCCAGGGTATCTCGCATCAACTGACATGATGCGATGCATGTTGTCGCAGACAAGCTGCACATTCACGGAATGGAAGCCTTTTCTGTTCCTGTACATCTCGAAATCCTCCAAAGGTGCTTGCAAGGCGATGTGGGTACAATCAATGCAGTCGTGTACCTTTGGGAAGCCAGCAATCCTGGATGATCCCACAGCCCTGTCAGGCATTGCCTGGGCGGTCATGGGGAACTTTATGTAGTCATTCCTCCGGGCATATAGTGCAGCAGTCACCTGCCGAATGCAGATATGTATTGCCGGTTGAGAAATGACGCATACATCCCCAGTTGTGGCCTGGAATGATCCAGATGCATAGAATGAAAGTGCAGCTGTAACAAAGAAGTAAAAAGAAATCAAAGTGTGATGTCACAGCCAAGCGGGTAAGTGATTGGCTGGTGGATTGGTGAGTATTTTATCTTTTTCTTTTACTTTTTCTTTTCTTATCAGCAGGTAACCTTTGGCATTGTTGCCAAATTAAGTTAATTTAAGGGTTATGTCATGGCAGGAGAGCCCAGACCCGGGTCATGCTCCTCCTGTGCTATGTGGGAAGTGTCCCTGACTACTACGTGTGCAGGAAGTGCATCCAGCTGCAGACCGCATTGCGGCACTGGAGCTGCGCATGGATTCACTCTGGAGCATCTGCGATGCTGGAGATGTCATGAATAGCATGTTTAGTAAGTTGGTCACATGGCAGGTAAAGGTTACAAAGGCAGATAAGGAATGGGTGACCATCAGGCAGAGCAGGAGTAGGAAGGTAGTGCAGGGGTCTCCTGCGGTCATCTCCCTCCAAAACAGATATACCACTTTGGATGCTGATGGGGAAGATGGTTCATCAGGGGAAGGCAGCACCAGCCAAGTTCATTGCACCATGGGTGGCTCTGCTGCACAGGAGGGCAGGAAAAAGAGTGGGAGAGCTAAAGTGGTAGGGGATTCTATTGAAGAAGATGAATAGATAGGCGTTCCTGCGGCCGCAATCTAGACTCCAGGATGGTGCAAGGGCCAAGGATGTCTCGGAGCGACTGCAGGGCATGCTGGAAGGGGAGGGTGAACAACTAGTTGTTGTGGTGCATATAGGTACCAACGATATAGGTAAAAAAACAGGATGAGGTCCTACAAGCTGAATTTAGGGAGCTAGGAGTTAAATTAAAAAGTAGGACCTCAAAGGTAGTAATTTTCAGGATTGTTCCCAGTGCCACGTGCTAGGCAGAGTAGAAATAGCAGGATAGTTAAGGTGAATAGGTGGCTTGAGGAATGGTGCAAATGGAGAGATTCAAATTCCGGGGACATTGGAACCGGTTCTGGGGGAGGTGGGACCAGTACAACCCGTACGGTCTGCACCTGGGCAGGACAGGAAACAACGTCCATGAGGAAGTGTTTGCTAGTGCTGTTGGGGAGGGTTTAAACTAATATGGCAGGGGGATGGGAATCTATGCAGGGAGATAGAGGGAAGTAAAATGGGGGCAGAAGCAAAAGGTAGAAAGGAGATAAGAAAAAGTGGAGGGCAGAGAAATCAAAGGCAAAAATCAAAAAGGGTCACATTACAACATAATTCTAAAAGGACAAAAAATGTTAAAAAAAAACAAGCCTGAAAGCTGTGTCTCAATGTGAGGAGCATTCGTAATAAGGTGGATGAATTAACTGCACAGATAGCTGTTAACGGATATGATGTAATTGGGATTACGGAGACATGGCTCCAGGGTGACCGAGGCTGAGAACTCAACATGCAAGGGTATTTAATATTCAGGAAGGATCGACAGAAAGGAAAAGGAGGTGGGATAGCGTTGCTGGTTAAAGAGGAGATTAACGCAATAGTAAGGAAGGAAATTAGCTTAGATGATGTGGAATCTGTATGGGTAGAGCTGCGGAACACCAAAGGGCAGAAAACACTAGTGGGAATTGTATATAGACCACCAAACAGTAGTAGTGAGGTTGAGGATGGCATCAAATAGGAAATTAGGGATGCGTGCAATAAAGGTACAGCAGTAATCATGGGTGACTTTAATCGACATATAGATTGGGCGAACCAAACTGGTAGCAATAGGGTGGAGGAGGATTTCTTGGAGTGTATAGGGGATGGTTTTCTAGGTCAAGGAACCAACTAGAGAGCTGGCCATCCTCGACTTGGTGTTATGTAATGAGAGAGGATTAATCAGCAATCTTGTTCTGCGAGGTCCCTTGGGGAAGTGTGACCATAATATGGTAGAATTTTTCACTAAGATAGAGACTGGCACAGTTAATTCGGAGACTAGGGTCCTGAAGTTAAAAAAAAATAACTTCGATGGTAGGAGACATGAATTGGCTAGGATAGACTGGCGAATGATACTTAAAGGGTTGATGGTGGATAGGCAATGGCAGACATTTAAAGATCACATGGATGAACTTCAACAATTGTACATCCCTGTCTGGCGTAAAAATAAAACTAGGAAGGTGGCTCAACAGTGGCTAACAAGGGAAATGAATGATAGTGTTAAAACCAAGGAAGAGGCATATAAATTGGCCAGAAAAAGCAGCAAACCTGAAGACGGGGAGAAATTTAGAATTCAGCAGAGGAGGACAAAGGGTTTAATTAGGAGGGGGAAAATAGAGTATGAGAGGAAGCTTGCAGGGAACATAAAAACTGACTGCAGAAGCTTCTAAAGATATGTAAAGAGAAAAAGATTAGTGAAGATAAATGTAGGTTCCTTGCAGTCAGAATCAGGTGAATTTATAATGGGGAACAAAGAAATGGCAGACCAATTGAACAAATACTTTGGTTCTGTCTTCGCTAAGGAAGACACAAATAAACTTCCGGAAATACTAGGAGATTGAGGGTCTAGCGAGAATGAGGAACTGAAGGAAATCCTTATTAGTCAGGAAATTGTGTTAGAGAAATTGATGGGATTGAAGGCCCATAAATCCCCAAGGCCTGATAGTCTGTATCCCAGAGTATTTAAGGAAGTGGCCCTAAAAATAGTGGATGCATTGGTCGTCATTTTCCAACATTCTATAGACTCTGGACCAGTTCCTATGGATTGGCGGGTAGCCAATGTAACCCCACTTTTTTTAAAAAGGAGGGAGAGAGAAAACAGGAAACTATAGACCGGTTAGCCTGACATCAGTCGTTGTGAAAATGTTGGAATCATTTATTAAGATATAATAGCAGCGAATTTGGAAAGTAGTGACAGGATCAGTCCAAGTCAGCATGGATTTATGAAAGGGAAATCATGCTTGACAAATCTTCTAGAATTTTTTGAGAATGTAACTAGTGGAGTGGTCAAGGGAGAACCTGTGGATGTGGTGTATTTGGACTTTCAAAAGGCTTTTGTCAAGGTCCCAAGCAAGAGATTAGTGTGCAAAATTAAAGCACATGATATTGGGGGTAATATATTGACGTGGATAGAGAACTGGTTGGCAGACAGGAAGCAAAGAGTAGGAATAAACGGGTCCTTTTCAGAATGGCAGACAGTGACTAGTGGGGTACCATAAGGTTCAGTGCCATGACCCCAGCTATTTACAATAAACATTAATGATTTAGACTAAGGAATTAAATGTAATAGCTCCAAGTTTGCGGATGACACTAAGCTGGATGGCAGTGTGAGCTGTGAGGAGGATGCTAAGAGGCTGCAGGGTGACTTGGACAGGTAAAGTGAACATAGAAACATAGAAACATAGAAAACAGGTGCAGGAGTAGGCCATTCAGCCCTTCGAGCCTGCCCACCATTCAATAAGATCATGGCTGATCATCCATCTCAGTACCCCTTTCCTGCTTTCCCTCCATACCCCTTGATCCCTTTAGCCGTAATGGCCATATCTAACTCTCTCATGAACATGTCCAATGAACTGGCATCAACAACTCTCTGCGGTAGGGAATTCCATAGGTTAACAACTCTCTGAGTGAAGAAGTTTCTCCTCATCTCAGTCCTAAATGGTTTACCCTTTATCCTTAGACTGTGTCCCCTGGTTCTGGACTTCCCCATCATTGGGAACATTCTTCCTGCATCTAACCTGTCTAGTCCCATCAGAATTTTACATGTTTCTATGAGATCGCCTCTCATCTCTCTAAACTCTAGTGAATAAAGGCCCAGTCTATCCAGTCTCTCCTCATATGTCAGTCCAGCCATCCCAGGAATCAGTCTGGTGAACCTTCCCTCCCTCAATAACAAGAACGTCCTTCCTCACATTAGGAGACTAAAACTGAACACAATATTCCAGGTAAAGCCTCACCAAGGCCCTGTACAACTGCAGTAAGACCTCCCTGCTCCTATATTCAATTCCCCTAGCTATGAAGGCCAACATATCATTTGCCTTCTTCACCGCCTACTGTACCTGCATGCCAACTTTCAATGACTGATGTACCATGACACCCAGATAACCTCACATTTACCCACATTATACTGCATCTGCCATGCATTTGCCCATTTAGTTAACCTGTCCAAGTCACTCTGCAGCCTCTTAGCATCCTCCTCATAGCTCACACCGCCACCACAGTGTCATCTGCAAACTTGGAGATATTACACTCAATTCCTTCATCCAAATCATTAGTGCATATTGTAAATAGCTGGGGTTCCAGCACTGAGCCCTGCGGCACCTCACTAGTCACTGCCTGCCATTATGAAAAGGACCCATTTATCCGACTCTCTGCTTCCTGTCTGCCAATCAGTTCTCTATCCACGTCAATACATTACCCCCAATACCATGTGCTTTCATTTTGCACACCAATCTCTTGTGTGGAACCTTGTCAAAAGCCTTTTGAAAGTCCAAATACACCACATTCTCTGGTTCTCCCTTGTCCACTCTATTAGTTACATCCTCAAAAAAATTCCAGAAGATTTGTCAAGCATGATTTCCCTTTTATAAATCCATGCTGACTTGGACCGATCCTGTCACTGCTTTCCAAATGCACTGATATTTGATCTTTAATAATTGATTCCAACATTTTCCAACTACTGATGTCAGGCTAACCATTCTATAATTACCCGTTTTCTCTCTCCCTCCTTTTTTAAAAAGTGGTGTTACATTAGCTACCCTCCAGTCCATAGGAACTGATCCAGAGTCGATAGACTATTGGAAAATGATCACCAATGCATCCACTATTTCTAGGGCCACTTCCTTAAGTACTCTGGGATGCAGACTATCAGGCCCGGGAATTTATCGGCCTTCAATCCCATCAATTGCTCCAACACAATTTCCCGCCTAATAAGGATATCCTTCATTTCCTCCTTCTCACAAGACCCTCGGTCCCCTAGTACTTCTGAAGGTTATTTGTGTCTTTCTTCGTGAAGACAGAATCAAAGTATTTGTTCAATTGGTCTGCCATTTCTTTGTTCCCCATTATAAATTCACCTGAATCTGACTGCAACGGACCTACGTTCGTCTTCACTAATCTTTTTCTCTTCACATATCTATAGAAGCTTTTGCAGTCAGTTTTTATGTTCCCAGCAAGCTTCCCCTCATACTCTATTTTCCCCCTCCTAATTAAACTCTTTGTCCTCCTCTGCTGAATTCTAAATATCTCCCAGTCCTCAGATTTGCTGTTTTTTCTGGCCAATTTATATGCCTCTTCCTTGGATTTAACACTATCCTTAATTTCCCTTGTAAGTGGGCAAATGCGTGGCAGATGCAGTAGAATATAGATAAATGTGAGGTTATCCACTTTGGTGGCAAAAACAGGAAGGCAGAATATTATCTGAATGCTGATAGATTAGGAAAAGGGAAGGTGCAACTCGACCTGAGTGTCATAGTACATCAGTCATTGAAAGTTGGCATGCAGGTACAGCAGGCGATGAAGAAGGCAAATGGCATGTTGGCCTTCATAGCGAGAGGATTTGAGTATAGGAGCAGGGAGATCTTACTGCAGTTGTACAGGGCCTTGGTGAGATCACACCTTGAATATTATGTACAGTTTTGGTCTCCTAATCTGAGGAAGGACATTCTTGCTGTTGAGAGTGCAGTGAAGGTTCACCAGACTGATTCCCGGGATGGCAGGACTGACATATGAAGAACGACTGGATTGGCTAGGCTTATATTCACTGGAATTTAAAAGAATGAGAGGGGATCTCATAGAAACATATAAAATTCTGACGGGATTGGACAGGTTAGATGCAGGAAGAATGTTCCCGACGTTGGGGAAGTCCGGAACCAGGGGTCACAGTCTAAGGATAAGGAGTAAGCCATTTAGGACCGAGTTGAAGAGAAACTTCTTCACTCAGAGAATTGTAAACCTGTGGAATTCTCTACCACAGAAAGTTGTTGAGGCCAGATCGTTAGATATATTCAAAAGGGAGTTAGATGTGGCCCTTACGGCTAAAGGGATCAAGGGGTATGGAGAGAAAGCAGGAATGGGATACTGAAGTTGCATGATCAGCCATGATCATATTGAATGGTGGCACAGGCTCGAAGGGCTGAATGGCCTACTCCTGCACCTACTTTCTATGTTTCTATGTTTCACTTTAACTGACAAAGCAGTCCTCCTGATGCTTCTAGGTTGCAGGTCTGCTTTTACTAACTCACAGATCTGGGTTATAACTCATTTGCGGAAACACAGCCTTCTGGCACAATCTGCATCACTCAGATGCAGGTATGAACGCCCGTCTCGATATATCTGATGTGGATAACGCCTCCTGCCCATCATCCTACGTGCTCTGAGGTTTCTCATGCGATGATGTTTAATCAATTGTCTCCTCCACAGTACCATCATTCAGAAAGCTTGCACAAGGTATGGCATTGTCAATATTGCCCCCATAATTAAATTGTAGCTTTGCAAGATGTTCAAAACAGCAGGACTAAGGACTTAAACCTCCTTTCCTCTCTCTCGCCAAGTTCGAGACCCAAGTATGGACCATCCCCTGGTCTGCACATGCGCAATAGGCTTGCTTAGAACGGGAAGCTAGGCATTTAATCAAGACATTTGGGGCAACAAAGTCTAATGCAATTTTTTAATGTTTGATTTTGTTCAAGGTACCATGCCACCACTAACATCTCCTCACCGGGCTCGAGGGTCGGCCGGCAGAATCGCTCCCTCGCCTGGACACAGGCGCTCGGATTCCACCAGCACCCCCACCCCCCCACCACTGCCCACCCACCACCCCCGTCTCGTGTTTCTTTTGAAGCTGCTGTATGTCTGAGTGTTCTCATCCTTTCAGTTCGGCTTCCACCCCACTGCCACCCCCACGGGCTTCTTTTGAAGCTGAGCCCAGAGCCCCTGTGTCCAGGCGAGGGAACGATTCTGCCAGCCGACGCTCCGACCCTCGAGCCCACTGTGGAGACATTCGGTGGTGGCGTGGTACTTTGAAAAAAATCAAAAATTAAAGAATTGCATTAGACTTCCATTTTCTCCCTTTTCGCTTTGAAAAAATTAAACTTCATGATGGATATTCTTTGCCTTCTTGACTCCCTCCAAAACTTTGCATAAAAACAATGGTGCCTTTCTGCGCCAATTTTTTAATGTGCACTGGTTTTTCTTAAGTGCCCAGAAGGTTTTTTGGGAGTGATCACATACGCCATCCTAGAAAAAATGTAAGTTGGTCAAACTTGCTTAAATCTGAAAAACTGGCGCAGACAGCAGGTTTGGCCCCTTATGATGCAAAAAAACCTTTAAAAATTGTAACTAACTGAGTTACGCTGGTGCAGAAATTTTGGGGAAACATGAAGATTTAAATTTAGGCCAAAAAAAGTGGTGCGTGCCAAAATGACGGTGCATATAACAGGAAAATTGAGCCCTCTATTTGTTTCTTAAAACATTCAAACTAACCAAGTTTATTTTATTAGGTAACTGAAAGACGCTATTAACTGGATATTCCTCTCATCTGGCTGTAGCATTGTCCTCGCAGACATTCCAGAGTTATTATTCTAGTACTAAGCAATGTATAATTTCCCTTGCCGATATGAGGTGTATTACCAGACAAAAGTTAATGCCATCTAAATGATAGCCAAACAATGTTCAGCTTGTGCATTCTAGGCAACAACCAAACATTTGCACAGAGACACATTTTTATCACGCGTAATAAATACCAACCAAAGCAAGATCAACGGTTGCAAGCCAGCACAACCCTGATTTCAGGAATGCAAAGGTGTAGTACTTGGTTCAAAATGTCCTCAAATACAAGGACCAACCCTCAATCTTAGCAAGCACAATAGATGAGGCAGAGGGAGGGAAGCCCAGGGCAAAGGTGGCCAAAGGTATTCTTTTGGGGCATGGAAACTAAAAAAATAAATAAAAACAACTTAACTTTCTGGGCCTTTACTGTCCAGGCTCCTCTTGCCTGGCGGAGAAGCCACAAAGGTTTTCTCGCACAGATCTCTGGCTAAGATTGAAGTCGGGCCACAATGGCATCATCAGAGCCTGAACTGCATAGAATCATAGAAACATAAAAATTTATAGCGCAGAAGGAGGCCATTCAACCCATCGTGTCTGTGCCGGCTGACAAATAGCTATCTGACCCAATCGCAGTTTCCATCTCTTAATCCATAGCCTTGTAGGTTACAGCACTTCATGTGCAGAGCTATGTATTTTTTAAATGTGATGAACGTTTCTGCCTCTACCACCCTTTCAGGCAGTAAGTTCCAAACCTCCACCACCTTGTGGGTGAAAAAGGCTCCCTCAACTCCCTTCTAATACTTCTACCAATTACTTTTAATATATGGCCTCTGGTTATTGACCTCTTTGCTAGGGGAAATAGGTCCTTCTTATTCATTCTATCTAGGCCCCTCATAATTTTATACACCTCAATTAAGTCTCCACTCCGTCTCGTCTGCGCCAACGAAAAGAACCCCAGCCTATCCAATCTTTCCTCATAGCTAAAATTTTCCAGTCCTGGCAACATCCTCATAAATCTCCTCTGTACCCTCTGTAGTACAATCACATCTTTCCTGCAATGCGGTGACCAGAACTGTACGCAGTACTCTAGCTGTGATCTAACTAGTGCGTTGTACAATTCTAGCATAACCTCTCTGCTCTTATATTCTGTGCCTTGGCTAATAAAGGAAAGTATCCCGTATGCTTTCTTAACCACTTTATTGACCGGGCCTGTTACCTTCAGGGATCTGTGGACATGCACTCCACGGTCCCTCTGTTCTTCTACACTTCTCAGTATTCTATAATTTATTGTACATTCCCTTACCTTGTTAGCCCTCCCCAAATGGATTACCTTGATTGAGTTCCATTTGCCACAGTTCTGCCCACCTGACTAGTCCATTGATATCTTCCTGCAGCCTATAGAATTCTTCCTCCCTATAAATCATAATTTTTGTATCATCTGCAAACTTCTTAATCATGTTCCCTACATGTCCAATACAATGGACTTTATTAAAAAGATTTAAAATGACTATAAGTTACGAGTTCAACATGACCAAATACAGATTTAAACTAACAAAACTACAAATTCTCTAGCTTACCGATTTTAAATTCAATTTTTGCAACATCTATGCCTCAATTTCCCCAGTTACATACAATTAAAAATAAATTTAAACTTCGCAATGTATATGCCCCTAAGTTAACTGGTTATGCACAATGCCTCTCGCAATGTATATATCCAAACTGGCTTACAGATATCCTATGGGTGATCAGTCCAACGGATTAAAACCTTCTGTGTGTTCTGCTGGCTCACAGCTTCCTTCGAAGTCCTCGGCTCAAGAGAAAGATTTCCTTTGTCTCCTGTCTTTTATAGTTCACCTCAAACTGGGCCCGCGTGATATCCGGATGTCCAGTTGTGTTTGGCCAGAGATAACTTGACCCTTTTGATGATTGACCAACTCTAATATCCTTCAACATGCCTCTTCCTGTTTGATGCCTCTTCCTGTTTGCATTACAAACTGGTTGTAGTGTGGAATGCCCATTCCCCCAGGCTTCCTTGAGACTTTTACGATGATTTTTCTTCTCCCACAAGCCTCCAATAACAAAAAAAGCAAAGAACCTAGTATTGAGCCCTGCGGCACCCCACTGGAAACTACCTTCTAGTCACAAAAAATTCATGAACCATTACCCTTTGCTTCCTGCCATTAAGCCAATTTTGGATCCAACTTGCAACTTTCCCTTGGATCTCATGTGCTTTTACTTTTCTGACCAGTATGCCATGTAGGATCTTGTCAAAAGCCTTGCTGCATCAAATACGCTACCCTCATCGACCCTTCTTGTTACCTCCTCAAAAAATTCAATCAAGTTAGTCAGACACAACCTTCCTTTAACAAATCCATGCTGACTGTCTTTGATTAATCCGTACCTTTCTGAATGATGATCAATATTGTCCATCCGAATTTTTTCCGATATTTTTCCCACCACCGAGGTTAGACTGACTGGCCTGTAATTACTCAGTCAATCCCCTTCTCCATTTTTAACAATACTACAATATTAGCAGTCCTCCAATCCTCCGGCACCATACCGGTAGACAGAGAAGATTGGTCAGAGCCTCTGCTATTTCATCCCTTGCTTCTCTTAACAGTCTGGGATACATTTCATCCAAGCCTGGCAATTTATCTACTTTCAAAGATACTAAACTCCTTAATGGGCCATAATTTGTGGCCCTTACGGGTGCGTATGAGGTGCACACGTGCACGTCAGTTTGAGGCATGCACTGCACATGAGCGAAAACCCGCAACTTGCGATCGGTCAAGAATTCTCTTGACAAATCCTACGCATCTCCCAAAAAAGGGCATTCGCAGGGGGAGAGTTGGGCTAAATGCCCCAAATCTTCCAGTGAATGCCCGTGAAATTCTGATGCCTGGTAAAAGGCCTGCTTTTACCAGGCATAAGAGTTTGAAAAAACAGAAAAATAAAATTTTATCAATAATTTATACATTAAAAAAACCTGCGAAATGAGGTAAGTTTATTTTTAATCCCTTTAAAACATGTACATTTATTTCCCAAACATTACATTTTGTTTTAAATATCTAATTAAATACCATTTTAATTCATTTAAAAAATTTATTTATTTGATGTGTAGATATATTTTGAGGGTATTCCCATTCATACTTATGGGGTTTCTGTACATATGGAATCCCCATAAGCATAAATGGGGATCCCCTTCGGTCATTCGTTGGGCCAGTCCACGTGATCCCAGGGATGTTTGCAAACCGCATGCACAAAGTATGTGGGCATCTTATAGGCATTTCCCTGCGAGAAACTTCAGACCCCAAATTCGGGGTCATGATTTCCTCTCTCACAATGTTCACCTCATCCAATATTTCATACACCTCCTCCTTAACTACATCAGCAGAATACAAGAATAATATTGGGACCAGGAAAATCGAAGGTGGTGGGTGATAAGTCGCAGCAGCAATTTTAACTGCCCACCCATTTAGTTTCCACTGGCTTAAAATAGCCCCTGTCGAGTCAGCAGTGTAAATCACTATTATTATTTCTACATGATTCTATGCAAATCAGTAGAGGCAGCATAATAGCTCTATTATAGAAAATAAGAACTTGCATTAATATAGCACCATTCACTTGCTCAGGATACCCCAAAGAACTTTACAACCAATAAATTATTTTGAAGTGTCGATGCTCTTGTCAAGCAGGTAAATGTGGCAGCCGATTTGTGTACAAGATCATGCAATGAGATAAATGGACAGTAAATCTATTTTGTTGGTGTTAGTTGAGAGGTAAATATTGCGCTGTTTACATCATCTCTCCAAGGCTTCCGCTAATCATCCTTCCGCTAATCATTCACCAAAGTTACGGTAGTAGATTGAAACAAGCATGCAGAATTCCAGGGCCAATGGGCTAGATTTTACACTTTTGTGCAGATCGCCCAAAAATGGGTGTTATTTCCAGCATGGGCAATAAAAATGGGTTTTCAGATCGCCGGCTTGTCGCCATTCTCAAAGCACCTAGACTTCATTTTTGAAATTGGGTGTTACCTCGAGCGATATGAAATGAGCATTAGCGGTAAATCTTTCTGACCTTCTGCCGTAAAGTGTCGCCGTCCTTCATCATAGACAGTCCCTCGGAATCGAGGAAGACTTGCTTCCACTCCTAAAGTGAGTTCTTTGGTGGCTGAACAGTCCAACACGAGAGCCACAGACCCTATCACAGGTGGGACAGATAGTCATCGGGGGAAGGGGGGGTTGGCACTGATTTACCACACACTCTTTCCGCTGCCTGCGCCTAACCTCTGCATTCTCGCAGCGTTGAACTCAACACCCTCCCGGATGCACTTTCTCCACCTAGGGCGGTCTTCGGCCAGGATCGCCAAGGTGTCAGTGGTGATGTTGCACTTCACCAGGGAGGCTTTGAGCGTGTCCTTGTAACGTTTCCACTGCCCACCTTTGGCTCGTTTGCCGTGATGGAGCTCTGCTTAGGGAAATTGCTTAGGGAGTCTTGTGTCTGGCATGCGAACTAAGTAGCCTGCCCAGCGAAGCTGATCGAGTGTGGTTAGTGCTTCAATGCTAGGGATGTTAGCCTGGGCGAGGATACTGATGTTGGTGCATCTGTCCTCCCAGGGGATTTGCAGGATCTTGCGGAGACATCATAGAAACATAGAAAATAGGTGCAGGAGCAGGCCATTCAGCCCTTCTAGCCTGCACCGCCATTCAACGAGTTCATGGCTGAACATGAAACTTCAGTACCCACTTCCTGCTTTCACGCCATACCCCTTGATCCCCCGAGTACTAAGGACTTCATCTAACTCCCTTTTGAATATATTTAGTGAATTGGCCTCAACTACTTCCTGTGGTAGAGAATTCCACAGGTTCACCACTCTCTGGGTGAAGAAGTTTCTCCTTATCTCGGTCCTAAATGGCTTACCCCTTATCCTTAGACTGTGACCCCTGATTCTGGACTTCCCCAACATTGGGAACATTCTTCCTGCATCCAACCTGTCCAAACCCGTCAGAATTTTAAACGTTTCTATGAGGTCCCCTCTCACTCTTCTGAACTCCAGTGAATACAAGCCCAGTTGATTCAGTCTTTCTTGATAGGTCAGTCCCACCATCCCGGGAATCAGTCTGGTGAATCTTCGCTGCACTCCCTCAACAGCAAGTATGTCCTTCCTCAAGTTAGGAGACCAAAACTGTACACAATACTCCAGGTGTGGCCTCACCAAGGCCCTGTACAACTGTAGCAACACCTCCCTGCCCCTGTACTCAAATCCCCTCGCTATGAAGGCCAACATGCCATTTGCTTTCTTAACCGCCTGCTGTACCTGCATGCCAACCTTCAATGACTGATGTACCATGACACCCAGGTCTCGTTGCACCTTCCCTTTTCCTAATCTGTCACCATTCAGATAATAGTCTGTCTCTCTGTTTTTACCACCAAAGTGGATAACCTCACATTTATCCACATTATACTTCATCTGCCACGCATTTGCCCACTCACCTAACCTATCCAAGTCACTCTGTAGCCTCATAGCATCCTCCTCGCAGCTCACACTGCCACCCACCTTAGTGTCATCCGCAAATTTGGAGATACTACATTTAATCCCTTCGTCTAAATCATTAATGTATAATGTAAACAGCTGGGGCCCCAGCACAGAACCCTGCGGTACCCCACTAGTCACTGCCTGCCATTCCGAAAAGTACCCATTTACTCCTACTCTTTGCTTCCTGTCTGACAACCAGTTCTCAATCCACGTCAGCACACTACCCCCAATCCCATGTGCTTTAACTTTGCACATTAATCTCCTGTGTGGGACCTTGTCGAAAGCCTTCTGAAAGTCCAAATATACCACATCAACTGGTACTCCTTTGTCCACTTTATTGGAAACATCCTCAAAAAATTCCAGAAGATTTGTCAAGCATGATCTCCCTTTTACAAATCCATGCTGACTTGGACCTATCATGTCACCATTTTCCAAATGCGCTGCTATGACATCCTTAATAATTGATTCCATCATTTTACCCACTACTGAGGTCAGGCTGACCGGTCTATAATTCCCTGCTTTCTCTCTCCCTCCTTTTTTAAAAAGTGGGGTTACATTGGCTACCCTCCACTCGATAGGAACTGATCCAGAGTCAATGGAATGTTGGAAAATGACTGTCAATGCATCCGCTATTTCCAAGGCCACCTCCTTAAGTACTCTGGGATGCAGTCCATCAGGCCCTGGGGATTTATCGGCCTTCAATCCCATCAATTTCCCCAACACAATTTCCCGACTAATAAAGATTTCCCTCAGTTCCTCCTCTTTAATAGACCCTCTGACCACTTTTATATCCGGAAGGTTGTTTGTGTCCTCCTTAGTGAATACTGAACCAAAGTACTTGTTCAATTGGTCTGCCATTTCTTTGTTCCCCGTTATGACTTCCCCTGATTCTGACTGCAGGGGACCTACGTTTGTTTTTACTAACCTCTTTCTCTTTACATACCTATAGAAACTTTTGCAATCCGCCTTAATGTTCCCTGCAAGCTTCTTCTCGTACTCCATTTTCCCTGCCCTAATCAAACCCTTTGTCCTCCTCTGCTGAGTTCTAAATTTCTCCCAGTCCTCAGGTTCGCTGCTATTTCTGGCCAATTTGTATGCTACTTCCTTGGCTTTAATACTATCCCTGATTTCCCTAGATAGCCACGGTTGAGCCACCTTCCCTTTTTTATTTTTACGCCAGACAGGAATGTACAATTGTTGTAATTCATCCATGCGTTCTCTAAATGTCTGCCATTGCCCATCCACAGTCAACCCCTTAAGTATCATTAGCCAATCTATCTTAGCCAATTCATGCCTCATACCTTCAAAGTTACCCTTCTTTAAGTTCTGGACCATGGTCTCTGAATTAACTGTTTCATTCTCCATCCTAATGCAGAATTCCACCATATTATGGTCACTCTTCCCCAAGGGGCCTCGCACAATGAGATTGCTAATTAATCCTCTCTCATTACACAACACCCAGTCTAAGATGGCCTCCCCCCTAGTTGGTTCCTCGACATATTGGTCTAGAAAACCATCCCTTATGCATTCCAGGAAATCCTCCTCCACCGTATTGCTTCCAGTTTGGCTAGCCCAATCTATGTGCATATTAAAGTCACCCATTATAACTGCTGCACCTTTATTGCATGCACTCCTAATTTCCTGTTTGATGCCCTCCCCAACATCACTACTACTGTTTGGAGGTCTGTACACAACTCCCACTAACGATTTTTGCCCTTTAATGTTCTGCAGCTCCACCCATATAGATTCCACATCATCCAAGCTAATGTCTTTCCTAACTATTGCATTAATCTCCTCTTTAACCAGTAATGCTACCCCACCTCCTTTTCCTTTTATTCTATCCTTCCTGAATGTTGAATACCCCTGGATGTTGAGTTCCCAGCCCTGATCATCCTGGAGCCACGTCTCCGTAATCCCAATCACATCATATTTGTTAACATCTATTTGCACAATTAAATCATCCACCTTATTGCGGATACTCCTTGCATTAAGACACAAAGCCTTCAGGCTTGTTTTTTTAACACCCTTTGTCCTTTTAGAATTTTGCTGTACAGTGGCCCTTTTTGTTCTTTGCCTTGGGTTTCTCTGCCCTCCACTTTTCCTCATCTCCTTTCTGTCTTTTGCTTTTGCTTCCTTTTTGTCTCCCTCTGTCTCCCTGTATAGGTTCCCATCCCCCTGCAATATTAGTTTAACTCCTCCCCAACAGCACTAGCAAACACTCCCCCTAGGACATTGGTTCCGGACCTGCCCAGGTGCAGACCGTCCGGTTTGTACTGGTCCCACCTCCCCCAGAACCGGTTCCAATGCCCCAAGAATTTGAATCCCTCCCTGCTGCACCACTGCTCAAGCCATGTATTCATCTGCGCTATCCTGCGATTCCTACTCTGACTAGCACGTGGCACTGGTAGCAATCCCGAGATTACTACTTTTGAGGTCCTACTTTTTAATTTAGCTCCTAGCTCCTTAAATTCTTTTCGTAGGACCTCATCCCTTTTTTTACCTATGTCGTTGGTACCAAGGTGATATATCTCCAGCGACTTGATGTGACTTCTGTACATCGTCCATGCCTCTGATCCATATAGGAGGGCGGATATTACTACAGCCCTGTAGACCATGAGCTTGGTGGTAGGTCTGAGGGCCTGGTCTTCAAACATTCTTTTCCTCAGGCAGTCGAAGACTGCACTGGCACACTGGAGGCAATGTTGAATCTCCGCATCAATGTCTGCCTTTGTTGACAAGAGGCTCCAGAGGTATGGGAAGTGATCCATATTGTCGCCGTCCTAAGCAACGGCATGGCAATGCTTGATTCCCGCGATTCAGGAGGTCAAGGGTCATCATGACATGCGCAGAAGAGGAGACAGAGAGAGAGGGACTGAAAGCGTGTGTGGCTGTGGTGTGTGCTTGTTTGGCTGTTGAGGGAGGCACGAGGGAGATTCACCAGCAGCAAAAAGCCTACTAAGCACCAAGAACATAATTGGCACCGAGATTTTGTCCAACAAATAAAATATAACATAGAAGGGATGGAGGAGGCCCTAGAGCTGGTAGCCAGGAACACTGCACCCCAAGATGCCGCACCCCCACTGCCAACGACACATGAGAGCCAGGGGTAATATCTTGCTTCTGGCTCGGAGCACGTTCCCACCTCGGGACCGTCCTCTCCCGTATCCGTCCAAGCAGCGGTTCGGCCATTATCCCCACTCCCCCCAATGAAGCATCACCTAAGGAGCTCCTCGGCCAGGCGACTTGGAGTCAGGAGGGGAAGGGGAAGGTTTAGAGGTGGGGAGGAGAAGCGGAGTGGGGGAAGGGTTGGCTTTTACAGAAATACTTATGATTTCAGACAAATGTTCGGTTTAAATGTTTTTTATTTAACAAAACCTTGTTGCGCATTGGCTCAGATAGCTACACCGTTACACGCTGGTGATTCCTTAACATCAATCAACTTAACCTTCAACTGTCAACAAGGTGATGAGCACCATTGATGTATGACCTGCACACCCAGCATTGTGTCAGCCTTGTAAATAACACCAATAACTGGCAAAGCGCTCATTTATGAGTTCCTGACGGAAGGCTCTTGCAGCTATCATGCCACCACAGGCCCTTTCATGCGGTCTACAGGGGGGCAGGGGCATGGCTTCAGCATCAGCCTGATCATCTGGCCCGATGTTAGCGTCCACCTCCTCGTCCTCCTCGTCCTCTCTCTGCTGAGTTGGACTGTCAGACTCAATTCTGGCAATTCTTGTCCCCTCCTGATAGCCAAGTTGTGCAGCATGGAGCACACCACCATGAATTGAGCTACCTGCGGAGACATCGTTGGTGATATATCTCTAGCGACTTGATGTGTCTTCTGTACATCGTCCATGCCTCTGATCCATACAGGAGGGCGCCTCCTGAGTGGTCCAGGCATCTAAAGCGCTGCTTAAGCACTCCAATAGTTTTCTCCATGATATTGCAAGTGGCTCTGTGGCCCTCATATCACTTCTCGGCTTTGGTGTGGGTGGTCACGCAAGGGATTCATCAGCCAGGTGGTGAAGCCATATCCTTTGTCACCAAGCATCCAGCATTGATCTTGTGACTGATTGTTAAACAAGTCAGATACAGTGCTCTCACACAGGATATGAGCATCATGGATGCTGCCCGGAAATTTAGCATTCACTACCATAATAATTTGCTGGTGGTCGACAACGAGTTGCACATTCAGGGAATGGAATCTCTTGTGGTTCCTAAAAACCTCTGCACCCTGAAAAGGTGCCCGCATCGCGATGTGCGTAGTCTATTGCTCCTTGCACCTTGGGGAAGTTAGCAATTCGGTAGAATCCTAAAGCCCTCTCAGTCTGAGCCTCCCTGGTCATAGGGAAGCTGATAATGTCCATCCTGCGTGTGTACAGGGCATCAGTGACCTGTCTAATGCAGCATGTTGAGACAGACCACAAATGTCGCCAGCTGAGGCTTGAAAAGAACACAACGTATAGAACGACAGTGTCACGTTGACTTTGACCTCGACGGACAGTGCAGTACTGATGGTGCTGGCAGGCTGCAGATCTGCCTTTATCAGCTGGCATACCTCAGTGATAACCTCTTTGTGGAAGCGCAGTCTCCGAAGGCAGGTGGTGTCAGGCAAGTTGAGGTAAGACTGCTCCTCCTTGTATTTGTGGGGCGTGTAACGTCTGGTCCTCCTCATCAGTCTGGCACATCTTACATTGGGCACATAATGCTGTTGAGTGCACCTTCTGCCATCTCAAGTCTGCAGTATGTAATTGGTCATCAAGAGAGGGTGAGAAAGAACAGGCCCCATTCCAATAGATATCTGTTTTCCACCGATTGGTCACAAAGAATGAATGTCAGGACAGAGACACCTATTAAATTCCAATCATTCACAGTATGATAAAGGTGTTTGTTCAGATGTTCACATCACCTCCAAAGACCTGCAGAGTAAACCCGAACTCCCCCGAGGTTGAAGCACAGCAGCCTTTTAAATGATGCGACATGTGATTTAGAACATGGCGTCCATAACGCTCTGAGTAGTTCCGGTTAGTTCCACTTTTACCCGGCGGTTTTTTGGGCGACCGATATTGTGAACGAGATGTGTGCGAAGTGGTGAAAGTGACGGCTGGGCGATCTCCTGGGCGTTAGTTTCGGCAAATGTAATCTTTACGACAAAATAAAGTGGGCGGTCGGTATTATTGAATCTCGGCATTAATTACATGCGGAAACTAACGCTGGGTGATATTATGGGCATTGGTTTCACCCATTCTGATGTTTCCGCCCAAAGGAAGTGGGCGGGCGGTATTATTTTTTCCCGGCGTTACACATTTGGGGAAAGTAACGCTCGCCGATAAGTGTCCCAAAAATGGGCATCAGTTTCCATTTTGTGGCTAAATGGGCGATATCTGAGCGTTAAGCATCATTTCACCGTTAAAATGGACGTTAAGTGGGCGTTATGCATGCAAAAAAAGTGGAAAATCTAGCCCAATATGTTTTTATATCTTTGATTAAGATGTATGTTTGGTCCTTAGAATTAATTTTTATCTTACTCGAAGCATGAAGTAGGGAATAGTTCACTTCTGGTGCTATATCTGTTTTATGGTACACAATGACTAAAAAGGATATAATAATATTTTGTAGTTTGCATTACTATTAAAGTATTTGTACAAAAGTTGATTAACATAAAATCAGACATTCGTGCTAATATCAATCCTATCTCTTATTGATCACTCCAAGTGGAAAATTTAGCCAAAGAAAATTCTATGGGGCTTTCTGGGCCCAAGATTTTTACCGCCCGGTCCGGAAATCCCGCTCCTAGCGTGCAATTGGGCTTTGCGCCTCTCAAACAATGCGAAGGGCTGTCTCAGGCGCTCCGACTTGATGGAGGGTCATACCGGGGTGTCAGCATGGCGCCGAGTTCAGTGCTGGGCTGAAGAGGTCAGCACTACGCGGAAGCTCTGCGTTGGGGCTGATGAGCGACAACACCCCTCCCCTTCAGTTAAAGGGGAGGGTCACTGCGCACTTTGCAGGCCCTTTGGTGTCTGTCACTGGGCCTGGTGGGCTGCATGATAGCGGCCCTCGCCTCAACCAGGCCATCATTGTCGGGCCGACCGAAGAGTCAGCCGTCAAAATAAAATGGCGGTGAAGGGCGCACATGGCCTTCCCTTCAAGGGGCACCCTGGGTGGATGTCAGTGCCCTGTGGAGATGATGGTGACATCCTGCAGGGCCAATCTCATGGCCCATGGGGCAATTTCTCCCGTGGGCTGCAAAGGTGTTGGCACGCACGGTGATGATATCATCGCCTGTCATGCGCCGACCTGGGGCGTTAATCATGGGACACAGTGCTACTGGAAATTCGCCCCCAAAATCTCGGGGGCAATTTCGCCAAGGTGCTCCGAACATCTGCCCCCTCGGGTGAATAGCCCATTGTCTGGAGGCGCAACGAGGCACAAAAAAGAACCAATTTCAGCCCCTATAACTGAGATATTCAAAATAAGATAGCACAGATTCTTTGATCATTTTGTTAAAATGTATGACATAGAATTATACAGAATGTATAGCACAGAAACAGACCATTCGGCCCAACTGCTCTGTGGTGGTGTTTATGCTCCACATGAGCCGCCTCCCAACCCTCTTCATTTAACCCTATCCGCATAATCTTCTATTCCTTTCGCCCTCATGTTTTTATCTGGTAATTAATAAATTTATAGCGTTCTTTATCTATAAATAGAACAAATTACTCTCAGAAAAAAAAGGTAAGTTACAAAAATAAATTGGGCAAAATTTCCAAAATATCAAATTTTCAAAAAGCCAAAATACCTTGCACAATTTTGTCACAATTTCTCATAATTATAGTATCCCATACTAATGTACCACCTCATTTACATCATGACTGCAACACAAAACATATATCTAGGTTTTAGCATGACCAAGATATCCCCGCAATTGTTCTTAATTTGGAATCTGTGCCTAAACTCGAAAGAACTGCCTACTCCAACAGAGTAATCACAATTGAACAATGGTAGCAGCTTTATATTACAGTCTCTTGCCCACGGAGAGCTGAGTTCAGATTCTCCGAACATCTATCACTTACGACTCTTACAACCAACAGAGGGAGGAAAATGTAATCACATTAACCTGACCTACGTTTGAACCCAAGTTATAGAGGTGAACAGACAGATGTTCTAACCTACAATGACATTCAATTTCTCAGTTTCTTTTTCCACATTCATGCCACAAATGGAGGATAACCCAGGGATAGCAGGATGTTGAGAACAAAATGTGAACAACTATTTTTCCTTAAAAAAAATATAATGCACCACCACAGACTACTGCTATACTTAATACCAAATGTATTATTTTCATTGGATATAGTTTTCCTTCAGATTGCACTTAAATTAGTACTAATGCAAGAACTCATGGGGGAAATCTAGAACTAGGGGGCATAGTTTCAGGGTAAGGGGTGACCCATTTAAGATGGAGATGAGGAGGAACTTCTTCTCTCAGAGGGTCGTGAATCTTAAGAATTCTCCACCCTAGAGAGCTTTGACACTGAGTCATTGAATATGTTCAAGACTGTGACAGACAGATGTTCGAATGATAAGGGAGTCAAGGGTTATGGGGAACTGACAGGAAAGTGGAGTGAAGGCCAAGATCAGGTCAGCCATGATCTTATTGAATGGCGGAGCAGGCTCGAGGGGCCATATGGACGACTCCTGCTCCTATTTCTTATGTTCTTAAGTAAAAAGGTAAAACACTGCAAATGCTGTAAATCTTGAAACAAAGTTATTGGAAAATGCCTGAGGGGAAAACCAGGGAGTCAGACATGAAAAGGGCAAAGCCCAGCCATTTGCTGAGCAACAACCTCCATTTAGTTGCAAATATTAGTTGCCCAATATCATCATAAAGAAACAATTAAAATACTACTTTGTTTCTCACTTGAAGAAAGATTTGCTTTATTCTGGTACCAGGCCAGAAAATTAATTAATCTTCATACAAACAGCAGTTGCACGACTGCACCAGTAAGCTGAACATTTGCTGGGAATTTCCTCTGTACCGCTCCCATTCTGCCTTTGTAGTCTTGCTGCAAGTGCAATGGATATGTCATTTTATGCACGTAACAAGATTTCTGCAAAGTTACAGCAGCAGAGAGAGACCAGCTCCATGGAAATTCCTGGATTATTTTACTCTTCTGTATAAAGAAAGTACGCGATTCTTAGTTCAGAAAATTATGCACAGTATACAGATTTTGCATGTCTATCTGAAGCACAGCCCATAGATTTATAATCAAAAGTATAATGATTATGTTCTGGAAAAAATTCTTTGAAAATATGGGACTTACATGTCAAAGGAAATTTGATAGGTCAAACAGATCCCCTGTAGGGCACCTGGTTGCAAGCTTGACTTTCAGTAAGGTTAAGAGTTGAGCTGAAGGCTGTCTATCATTCAGGTTTACTTCCCTTGCTTTGGTGAGTTCAATCAGCTCATAACCAAGCTGCAATATATTCGATGTTTCATAGTACCAAGGCATTCATTCACAGCGAAAGAGAAAAACTGTAGAATTCCTTATGCCCTGCTAGAATTTCACCATCTGTCACTCTGCCACTTGCTAGTCAGAGTAGAAATAGCAGGATAGTTAGGATGAATATGTGGCTTCAGGAATGGTGCAAGAGGGAGGGATTCAAATTCCTGAGATATTGGAACCAGTTCTGGGAGAGGTGGGACCAATACAAACCGGATGGTCTGCACCTGGGCAGGACGAGAACCAATGTCCTAGGGGGAGTGTTTGCTAGTGCTGTTGGGGAGGGTTTAAACTAACATGGCAGGGGGATGGGAATCTATGCAGGGAGAGAGAGGGAAGTAAAATGGGGGCAGAAGCAAAAGGTAGAAAGGAGATAAGTAAAAGTGGAGGGCAGAGAAATCAAAGGCAAAAATCAAAAAGGGTCACATTACAACATCATTCCAAAAGAACAAAGAGTGCGAAAAAAAACAAGCCTGAAGGCTCTGTGTCTCAATGCAAGGAGCATTCGTAATAAGGTGGATGAATTAACTGCGCAGACAGCTATTAACGGATATGATGTAATTGGGATTACAGAGACATGGCTCCAGGGTGACCAAGACTGGGAACTCAATATCCAGGGGTATTCAATATTCATGAAGGATAGACAGAAAGGAAAAAGAGGTGGGGTAGCGTTGCTGGTGAAAGAGGAGATTAATGCAATAGTAAGGAAGGACATTAGCTTGGATGATGTGGAATCATTATGGGTAGAGCTGCGGAATACCAAAGGGCAGAAAACGCAAGTGGGAGTTGTGTACAGACCACCAAACAGAAGTAGTAAGGTTGGGGATGGCATCAAACAGGAAATTAGGGATGCGTGCAATAAAGGTACAGCAGTTATCATGGGTGACTTTAATCTACATATAGATTGGGCTAACCAAACTAGTAGCAATATGGTGGAGGAGGATTTCCTGGAGTGTATAAGGGATGGCTTTCTAGACCAATATGTCGAGGAACCAACTAGAGAGCTGGCCATCCTAGACTGGGTTTTGTGTAATGAGAGAGGATTAATTAGCAATCTTGTTGTGCTAGGTCCCTTGGGGAAGGGTGACCATAATATGGTAGAATTCTTCATAAAGATGGAGAGTGACACAGTTAATTCAGAGAATAGGGTCCTGAAATTAAAGAAAGGTTAATTGGCTAGGATAGACTGCGAATGATACTTAAAGGGTGACGATGGATAGGCAATGGCAAACATTTAAAGATCACATGGATGAACTTCAACAATTGTACATCCCTGTCTGGTATAAAAATAAAACGGGGAAGGTGGCTCAATAGTGGCTAACAAGGGAAATTAGGGATAGTGTTAAATCCAAGGAAGAGGCATATAAATTGGCCAGAAAAAACAGCAAATCTGAGGACTGGGAGAAATTTAGAGTGCAGCAGAGGAGGACAAAGGGTTTAATTAGAGGGGAAAAATAGAGTATGAGAGTAAGCTTGCAGGAAACATAAAAAGTGACCACAAAAGCCTCTATAGATATGTAAAGAGCAAAAGATTAGTGAAGACAAACATAGGTCCCTTGCAGTCAGAATCAGGTGAATTTATAATGGGGAACAAAGAAATGGCAGACCAATTGAAGAAATACTTTGGTCTTGGCTTTATGAAGGAAGACACAAATAACCTTCCAGAAATACTTGGGGACCAAGGGTCTAGCGAGAATGAGGAACTGAAGGAAATCCTTATAAGTCAGGAAATTGTGTTAGGGAAATTGATGAGATTGAAGGCCGATAAATCCCTAGGGCCTGATACTCTGCATCGCAGAGTAATTAAGGAAGTGGCCCTAGAAATAGTGGATGCATTGGTGATCATTTTCCAACATTCTGTAGACTCTGGATCAGTTCCTATGGATTGGAGGGTAGCTAATGTAACCCCACTTTTTAAAAAAGGGAGGGAGAGAGAAAACAGGGAATTATAGATCAGTTAGCCTGACATCGGTAGTGGGGAAAATGTTGGAATCAATTATTAAAGATGTAATAGCAGCGCATTTGGAAAGCAGTGACAGGATCGGTCCAAGTCAGCATGGATTTATGAAACGGAAATCATGCTTGACAAATTTTCTAGAGTTTTTTGAGGATGTAACTCGTAGAGTGGATAAGGGAGAACCAGTGGGTTGGCGTATTTGGACTTTCAAAAGGCTTTTGACAAGGTCCCACACAAGAGATTAGTGTGCAAAATAAAGGCACATGATATTGGTGGTAATGTATTGACGTGGATAGAGAACAGGTTGGCAGACAGGAAGCAAAGAGTGAGAATAAACAGGTCCTTTTCAGAATGGCAGGCAGTGACTAGTGGGGTGCCGCAGGGATCAGTGCTGGGATCCCAGCTATTTACAATATACATTAATGATTCAGATGAAGGAATTGAAGGTAATATCTCCACGATTGCGGATGACATTCAGCTGGGTGGCAATGCAAGCTGCGAGGAGGATGCTAAGAGGCTGCAGGGGTCTTGGACAGGTTAGTTGAATGGGCAAATGAATGGCAGATGCAGCATAGTGTGGATAAATGTGAGGTTATCCACTTTGTTGGCAAAAACAGGAAGGCAGAATATTATCTGAATGGTGACAGATTAGTAAAAGGAGAGGTGCAAAGTGACCTGGGTTTCATGGTACATGAGTCATTGAAGATTGGCATGCAGGTACAGCAGGCAGTAAAAAAGCAAATGGCATGCTGGCATTCATAGCAAGGGGATTTGAGTACAGAAACATAGAAAATAGGTGCAGGAGTAGGCCATTCGGCCCTTCAAGCCTGCACCACCATTCAATAAGATCATGGCTGATGATTCCCTCAGTATCCCTTTCCTGCATTCTCTCCATACCCCTTGATCCCTTTAGCTGTAACGGCTATATCTAACTCCCTCTTGAATATATCCAATGAACTGGCATCAACAACTCTCTGCGGCAGGGAATTCCATAGGTTAACAACTCTCTGAGTGAAGAAGTTTCTCCTCATCTCAGTCCTAAATGGCCTACCCCTTATCCTAAGACTGTGTCCCCTGGTTCTGGACTTCCCCAACGTCGGGAACAATCTACCCGCATCTAACCTGTCCCATCCCATCAGAATCTTGTATGTTTCTATGAGATCCCCTCTCATCCTTCTAAACTCCAATATATAAAGGTCCAGTTGATCCAGTCTCTCCTCATACGTCAGTCCGGCAATCCCGGGAATCAATCTGCTGAACCTTCACTGCACTCCCTCAATAGCAAGAACGTCCTTCCTCAGATTAGGAGACCAAAACTGAACACAATATTCCAGGTGAGGCCTCACCAAAGCACTGTACAACTGCAGTAAGACCTCCCCGCTCCTACACTCAAATCCCCTAGCTATGAAGGCCAACATACCATTTGCCTTCTTTACCGCCTGCTGCACCTGTATGCCAACTTTCAATGACTGATGAAATATGATACCCAGGTCTCATTGCACCTCCCCTTTTCCTAATCTGCCACCATTCAGATAATATTCTGTATTCGCGTTTTTGCCTGCAAAGTGGATAACCTCACATTTATCCACATTATACTGCATCTGCCATGCATTTGCCCACTCACCTAACCTTAGATAGGTCTAAGTCACCCTGCAGCCTCTTAGCGTCCTCCTCACAGCTCACACCACCACCCAGTTTAGTGTCATCTGCAAACTTGGAGATATTACACTCAATTCCTTCAACCAAATCATTGATGTATATTGTCAAGAGCTGGGGTCCCAACTCTGAGCCCTGCGGCACTCCACTAGACACTGCCTGCCATTCTGAAAAGGACCCGTTTATCCCGACTCTCTACTTCCTGTCTGCCAACCAGTTCTCTATCCACGTCAGTATATTATCCCCAATACCATGCGATTTGATTTTGCACACCAATCTCTTGTGTGGGATCTTGTCAAAAGCTTTTTGAAAGTCCAAATACACCACATCCACTGGTTCTCCCTTGTCCACTCTACTAGTTACATCCTCAAAGAATTCGAGAAGATTTGTCAAGCATGATTTCCCCTTCATAAATCCATGTTGACTTGGACTGATCCTGTCACTGCTTTCCAAATGCGCTGCTATTTCATCCTTAATAATTGATTCCAACATTTTCCCCACTACTGATGTCAGGCTAACCGGTCTATAATAACGCGCTTTCTCTCTCCCTCCTTTTTAAAAAGTGGTGTTACATTAGCTACCCTCCAGTCCATAGGAACTGATCCAATGTCGATAGTCTGTTGGAAAATGATCACCAATGCATCTACTATTTGTAGGGCCACTTCCTTAAGTACTCTGGAATGCAGACTATCAGGCATTGGTGATTTATCGGCCTTCAATCCCATCAATTTCCCGAACACAATTTCCCACCTGATAAGGATATCCTTCAGTTCCTCCTTCTCACTAGACCCTCGGTTCCCTAGTACTTCCGGAAACATAGAAAATAGGTGCAGGAGTAGACCATTCGGCCCTTCGAGCCTGCACCACCATTCAATGAGTTCATGGCTGAACATGCAAATTCAGTACCCCATTCCTGCTTTCTCGCCATACCCCTTGATCCCCCGAGTAGTAAAGACTACATCGAGCTCCTTTTTGAATATATTTAGTGAATTGGCCTCAACAACTTCCTGTGGTAGAGAATTCCACAGGTTCACCACTTTCTGGCTGAAGATGTTTCTCCTCATCTCGGTCCTAAATGGCTTACCCCTTATCCTTAGACTGTGACCCCTGGTTCTGGGCTTCCCCAACATTGGGAACCTTTTTCCTACATCTAACCTGTCTAAACCTGTCAGAATTTTAAACGTTTCTATGAGATCCCCTCTCATTCTTCTGAACTCCAGGTGAATAAAAGCCTGGTTGATCCAGTCTTTCTTGATATGTCAGTCCCGCCATCCCGGGAATCAGTCTGGTGAACCTTCGCTGCACTCCCTCAATAGCAAGAATGTCCTTCCGCAAGTTAGGAGACCAAACTGTACACAATACTCCAGGTGTGGCCTCACCAAGGCCCTGTACAACTGTAGTAACACCTCCCTCCCCTATACTCAAATCTCCTCGCTATGAAGGCCAACATGTCATTTGCTTTCTTAACCGCCTGCTGTACCTGCATGCCAACCTTCAATGACTGATGTACCATGACACTCAGGTCTCGTTGCACCTCTCCTTTTCCTAATCTGTCACCATTCAGATAATAGTCTGTCTCTCTGTTTTTACCACCAAAGTAGATAACCTCACATTTATCCACATTATACTTCATCTGCCATGCATTTGTCCACTCATCTAACCTATCCAAGTCACTCTGCAGCCTCATAGCATCCTCCTCGCAGCTCACACTGCCATCCAACTTAGTGTCATCCACAAATTTGGAGATACTACATTTTATCCCCTTATCTGAATCATTAATGTACAATGTAAACAGCTGGGGCCCCAGCACAGAACCTTGCGGTACCCCACGAGTCATGGCCTGCCATTCTGAAAAGTACCCATTTACTCCTATTCTTTGCTTCCTGTCTGCCAACCAGTTCTCAATCCACGTCAGCACACTACCCCCAATTCCATGTGCTTTAACTTTGCACATTAATCTCTTGTGTGGGATCTTGTCGAAAGCCTTCTGAAAGTCCAAATAGACCACATCAACTGGTTCTCCCTTGTCTACTCTACTGGAAACAACCTCAAAAAATTCCAGAAGATTTGTCAAGCATGATTTCCCTTTCACAAATCCATGCTGACTTGGACCTATCATGTAATTTCTTTCCAAATGCGCCGCTATGACATCCTTAATAAATGATTCCATCATTTTATCCACTACCGATGTTAGGCTGACCGGTCAATAATTCCCTGTTTTCTCTCCCTCCTTTTTTAAAAAGTGGGTTTACATTGACTACCCTCCACTCCATAGGAACTGATCTAGAGTCAATGGAATATTGGAAAATGACTGTCAATGCATCCGCTATTTCCAAGGCCACCTCCTTAAGTACTCTGGGATGCAGTAAATCAGGCCCCGGGGATTTATCGGCCTTCAATCCCATCAATTTCCCCAACACAATTTCCTGACTAATAAGGATTTCCCTCAGTTCCTCCTTTTTACTAGACCCTCTGACCCCTTTTATAGCTGGAAGGTTGTTTGTGTCCTCCTTAGTGAATACCGAACCAAAGTACTTGTTCAATTGGTCTGCCATTTCTTTGATCCCCGTTATGACTTCCCCTGATTCTGACTGCAGGGGATCTACGTTTGCCTTTACTGACCTTTTTCTCTTTACATTTCTATAGAAGCTTTTGCAGTCCGTTTTAATATTTCCTGCAAGCTTTCTCTTGTAATCTATTTTTCCTGCCCCAATCAAACCCTTTGTCCTCCTCTGCTGAGTTCTAAATTTCTCCCAGTCCCCGGGTTCGCTGCTATTTCTGGACAATTTGTATGCCACTTCCTTGGCTTTAATACTATCCCTGATTTCCCTTGATAGCCACAGTTGAGCCACCTTCCCCTTTTTATTTTTACGCCAGACAGGGATGTACAATTGTTGTAGTTCATCCATGCGGTCTTTAAATGTCTGCCATTGCCCATCCACTGTCAGTATCATTCGCCAATCTATCCTAGCCAATTCACGCCTCATACCTTCAACGTTACTCTTCTTTAAGCCATGATCTCTGAATTAACTGTTTATTCTCCATCCCAATGTAGAATTCCACCATATTATGGTCACTCTTCCCCAAGGGGCCTCACACAACGAGATTGCTAATTAATCCTTTCTCATTACACAAGGTTATTTGCGTCTTCCTTCGTGATGACGGAACCAAAGTATTTATTCAATTGGTCTTCCATTTCTTTGTTCCCCTTTATAAATTCACCTGAACCCGACTGCAAGGGACCTACATTTGTCTTCACTTATCTTTTTCTCTTCACATATCTATCGGAGCAGGGAGTACAGGAGCAGAGAGGTCTTACTGCAGTTTTACAGGGCCTTGGTGAGACCACACCTTGAGTATTGTGTGCAGTTTTGGTCTCCTAATCTGAGGAAGGGCGTGCTTGCTATTGAGGGAGTGCAGCGAAGGTTCACCAGAATAATTCCCGGGATGGCAAGACTGACATATGAGGAAAGACTGCATCAGCTAGACTTATACTCACTGGAATTTAGAAGAATGAGAGGGGATCTCATGGAAACTTATAAAATTCTGACGGGACTGGACAGGTTAGATGCAGGTAGTATGTTCCCAATGTTGGGGAAGTCCAGAACCAGGGGTCACAGTCTAAAGGTAAGAGGTAAGCCATATAGGTCCGAGATGAGGAGAAACTTTTTCACCTAGAGAGTTTTGAACCTGTGGAATTCTCTGCCAAAGAAAGTTGTTGAGTCCAGTTCGTTGGACATATGCAAAAGGGAGTTAGATGTGGCCCTTACGGCTAAAGGGATCAGGAGGTATGGAGAGAAGGCAGGAGTGAGATACTGAGGTTGCATGATTAGCCATGATCATATTGAATGGCAGTACAGGCTCGAAGGGCCAAATGGCCTGCTCCTGCACCTATTTTCTATGTTTCTATGTAATCTATGGTCCCCAAAGCAGCCAGTTCACCACACTGAGGCAAATCTGGTGGGTCAAAAATGCATCACTACATAGGTTTCCTTTTCATTTATTTTTCTTCCCTACATCCCACCCACATATTCCATTCTTTTCTTTACTCTGGCTTACTGCATGTTTTCCACTGTCTCTGCTCCACCGTCAAAGGCCAGTCATTTAGCCATTGTGCCCATACCTGCTGGAACTCAGTTTCAGACCACTATTCTCGCTACCTCGTTCCCTTCCTTCAAATTCTTTTGTAATCTTTTGGAATATCCATCAATTTGACTATGACTTCAGTCTTTCCCCTCCCTCAAAATTACTTCACTACCTGCTCGGTGTAAGACTGAGGCATTCAGTTGTCTACGATGTCCTATATAAAAACATAGGAGGGTACAGCTTCCTCTCATTTACATTAGTAGTATCGGCACCGTCTGGAATCAGCTAAACCACAGCATGAGATCGAGGAATTTTAAACAGAAGTACGTTGCGGCCAAAACCACATACGTTCGTGTTTTCCGCAATCTTTTACGCTGCTTTAAGATTCAATTCTTTGGATCAGGCCCTGCCCACAGACCTGGCCACACCCCCAGGTCAAAATTGCGAGATTGCACTGGACAGGGAAGGCTCTTCAAATTTTGCATATTTTCTTAGGCGCACAAGCACTAGACACATTTTAAAGTTTTTCATAGCAAAAAATTTTTGTGATTTTGAAAATGACTTTTATTGGAAATTTGAACTGTAACCTAACTAGTGCAACTTCGAGCACATCTCGAGTGCAATTGCCGGAATGCCCCCAAAGCAGAAACTTAACCCCAAGTTGTTTTCCCATCATTTTTTTTTTACTACTCTATTATATCTCCCTGATAAGAGAGGGTGGAAAGGAGACCCAATCTCTGTGGTGCTCTGCAGCTGTCTACTAAGAGTTACATTGAAGCAACTAAGAATTACTTCTAATTTCTTCTCTTTACTGTAGGGAATGCTTAGTTTCCATTCAATAGTTATTCCTGCTGGCAGAGCTGAGGTCAGGAACTTTCCACATAGAGAATTATGTGCTTCAACCTGCCTCCTACAATTCTGTGGAATTGTGCTGTGTGAACACTGTGTTGTGTGACCATAATGCTGTGTGAACACTGTGCTGTGTGACCATTGTTCTGTGTGAACACTGTGCTGTGTGACCATAATGCTGTGTGAACACTGTGTTGTGTGACCATAATGCTGTGTGAACACTGTGCTGTGTGACCATAATGCTGTGTGACCATTGTGCTGTGTGAACACTGTGCTGTGTGTGACCACTGCGGTGTGTGACCACTGCGGTGTGACACAGACTAGGATTGGAATATAGTAGCAGGAGATGGGTTTCTTTAGGATAGATAAAATAGGGTTGTGAAGAAATTTGCCTCAGCAAGAGATAAATCAGGAAGAATTGGGTTAAATTATTTATCCTCAATAGGCTGATAGGGGTGCATCAGTCTGGGCTATGACTGAAACAATCAGAATCCCAAGTACATGCAGTGAGCTGATTGTATCAATTCTAATTTCAATCTTTTCTTTCATCTATCCCATGATAAACTATACCTCTTCTATGGGCAATGTTGCTATTCAAGACCTTGAGTTTCTAGATCACAAACAGAAGGTAGCCGTCAGACTCCAATCAGACATTAGCGACCCTATCAATCAAATGCAGTATCTGCTTGCTGGTGCTTGACAGTCTACCTCACAGCTCACTGACTCAACCTTCTGCAAGGCTTTGCCTTTAACCATTCACCTTGCTAAGCTAAACACTCAGCAGTAACCCTTTATAGCTTTTGTCAATTATGTGACACCACACGCAGAAAATAAAGATACTGAATTCATGCCATTAACAATCTGGATTAAAAACATGCTTTTATAAGTACAAAGAAGAATGTGATGATCAACAGACAGGATTGTGTAAAAAGCATTGACTTAGTGAGGTCTGTAAATTATATCACTCACTCTGATATTTATAAACGAAGAAGGTAATTACAAGCCATCCATTTTCTGATAACAACCTGTATGACCACAGCAGTAGTGTAATAGATTCAAAGAGGTCTGCAGAAATGAAATAGCTGACCTAAGGAATGGCATATGTAATTTAAAGTAGAAAAACATGAAAGTTAGAAACAAAAAGGAACAGACACGGATTGCAAATGGCACTAAGCATGTTCAATGATGTTGCTTGAGGATGTTGTGCAGTAAAAAACTGAAGCCTTTTTTTTAACTCTTGATTTTATAATGTGTGGAGTTTTGGGCACCCATCTTCAACAAGACATTGATGCTTTGGGGATAAGGTTTAGAAAAAAACAAGAAGGATGCCTCTGGAACACAAACCACTCATCTATGAAAACCTCATTAGAGAATAAAAGATTGAGAGGGGACATGATCTTCCCCTTTACAGAGAGTAACATTTATGGATAGCCAATGTAAGCATTGTTGAAAAGGGCATAATTAATTTTCAAGCAACTTAAGAGTCACAAAGACATTTTTCCCATGAAGAAGCAAATTATGTGGAACAGGCTCTGATAAAAGGCAATTAATGCGATGTCAATTATGCCAATTCATGGGATATGTAGCATAGTGGTTATGTTCGTGGACTCATAATCCAGAGGCCTGAACAAATGATCTGTCAACTCAAATTCAAATCGCACCACAGCAGCTGGGAAATTTAAATTCAATTAATTAAATAAATATGGAATATAAATATAAGTGTCAGTAATGGTGACCATGAAACTATCAGATTGTCGTAAAAACCCATTTGGTTCACTAATGTCCTTTAGGGAAGGAAATCTACCATCCGATGGATTAGCTGGCCTATATGTGACTACAGACCCACAGCAACGTGGTTGATTCTTAATTGACCTTTGGAATCGCCTATCAAGCCACTCAGTTATATCAAACCGATGGACTACAGTGGTTCAAGAAGGTGGTACACCGCCACCTTTTCAGGGGCAATTAGGATGGGCAATTAATGTTGGCCTTGCTGGAGACGCCCACATCCTGTGAATGAATAAATGTTTAAAATTGATTCCTTTTTTTTAAATTCTGGACTGTGAGGGTTACTGCCGCCTCGGCCAATGGAACCATACTGCAGCGTCTGTCACTTCCTTCAAGATTTCAAGATGACCAAAAAAGCTTTACATCCAATGAAATACTGTGTAATATAGAAAACATGGCAGCCAATTTGCACACAGCAAGGTCCAATTAACAGCAATGAGATAATCATAGAATTATAGAATGGTTATAGCACAGAAGAAGGCCATTCAGCCCGTTGAGCCCGTGCCGGCTCTCTGCAAGAGTAATTCACTTTAGTTCCACTTACCCGCCCTTTCCCCGTAGCCCTGCAAATTTTTTTTGTTCAGGTTCTTATCCAATTCCCTTTTGAAAGCCACGATTGAGTCTGCCTCCACCACCCTTTCAGGCAGTGCATTCCAGATCATAACCACTCACTGCATAAAAAAGTTTTCCCTCATGTCGCCTTTGGTTTTTTTCCCAACCACCTTAAATCTGTGTCCTCTGGTTCTCGACCCTTCCACCAATGGGAACAGTTTCTCTTTATCTACTCTGCCTACACCCCTCATGACAGGATAACCTGTTGTTTTTAATGATGTTGGTTGAGGGAGAAATATTGGCCAGGACACTGGGGGAACATCCCTGCTCATCTTTGATATAGTGTCACGGGACTTTTTTTGTCCATCCAAGAAGGTGAACTTCGGTTTAATATCTCGTCTGAAAGACAGCACCAATGACTGCACTGAAGTGCCGGCATAGATTATTAGGGCTGGATTTTCGGTTTTGATGTTTTTGGGGCAATAATGATGGCAGAGCGGGAAAGTTAGCACCCGGGGAATAGTTTGAGCCTCAGTATTTAAGTTTGGGCAGCTGGGCCCTGAGTCAGGGGGCGCAGCGTTAAGGGAAGCGTTGTGCACCTATCTTGGGCACGAGCATAGGAAACTCCTGAGCAAAAGCACTCCGAGGTTGGATAAGAACCTGAACAAAAAAAATTTGCAGGGCTACGGGGAAAGGGCGGGAGAGTGGAACTAAAGTGAAGTACTCTTGCAGAGAGCCGGCACGGGCTCAACGGGCTGAATGGCCTTCTTCTGTGCTATAACCATTCTATAATTCTATGATTATCTCATTGCTGTTAATTGGACCTTGCTGTGTGCAAATTGGCTGCCATGTTTTCTATATTACACAGTATTTCATTGGATGTAAAGCTTTTTTGGGGGAGAGGAGGGGGGAGAGGAGAGGGGAGAGGAGGAAACCTAAAAAGAAACCACAAAAACATTTCCAAAAGATTGCCCACAAAACAAATCTCAAAAAAAATTAAAAGAAAAAACCATGACACTTACCTTAAGAGTCCATTACTTACCCCTTCATCGACGGGATGGTTGGACTGCCCTGATTTCCCAGGTGGTCAGTGCAAGGTGCGCTTTCCGGCAGACGGGTCGGGCAATAGTGAAAACACGCGCCGGTGTCACAACCAGGGGCTGAGCACACCGGCGGCAGCTCTTCCGAGCAGTGTTGCTCCTCGCCGTCACAAAACCGGACCCGAGGATCGCTGTGGGAGCACTGGAGGTTGACCGCCCGGATGAACCACCTCACCGCCGCCATTGCCGCTGCTCCGGGGCAAAAAACAGAGCGGAAGAGACCTGAAAATCCAGCCCTTAGTACTCAAGTCTCTGGAATGGAACTCAGTATTACTACCGAGCCAAGACCAGCACCTTAATAGTTATAGGGATAATAGACAAACAAAGACCTTTTGCAGCACAACTGCCCCAGTCTTGCTGGAACCATGAAAATATCTGTCAGAGTTGAATAATGCAGATTGTAATATTGTTTCAATTTCTTAGAATTTCATTCAATTACCTTCAGAGGTCAGAGAGACAGTTCTTGGAAGAGATGCATTGTGCCCCTGTTCAGTGTCTACCACAGATGGCCCAGTTGATTATGTGCACAAATATGATCTACAGTTCCACAGCACAACATATTAACACATCATTGTGCTAAGAACATAAGAATTAGGAACAGGAGTAGGCCATCTAGCCCCTCGAGCCTGCCCCGCCATTCAAAAAGATCATGGCTGATCTGGCCGTGGACTCAGCTCCACTTACCCGCCCGCTACCCGTAACCCTTAATTCCCTTATTGGTTAAAAATCTATCTATCTGTGATTTGAATACATTCAATGAGTTAGCCTCAACTGCTTCCTTGGGCAGAGAATTCCACAGATTCACAACCCTCTGGGAGAAGAAATTCCTTCTCAACTCGGTTTTAAATTGGCTCCCTGTATTTTGAGGCTGTGCCCCCTAGTTCTAGTCTCCCCGACCAGTGGAAACAACCTCTCTGCCTCTATCTTGTCTATCCCCTTCATTATTTTAAATGTTTCTATAAGATCACCCCTCATCCTTCTGAACTCCAACGAGTAAAGACCCAGTCTACTCAATCTATCATCATAAGGTAACCCCCTCATCTCCGGAATCAGCCTAGTGAATCATCTCTGAACCCCCTCCAAAGCTAGTATATCCTTCCTTAAGTAAGGTGACCAAAACTGCACGCAGTACTCCAGGTGCGGCCTCACCAATACCCTGTACAGTTGCAGCAGGACCTCCCTACTTTTGTACTCCATCCCTCTCGCAATGAAGGCCGACATTCCATTCGCCTTCCTGATTAGCTGCTGCACCTGGGCCAATTGTGGAGCAGTGGAGGCATGGCCTAAACAGTTGGAGCTGTGAGCAGTGAGAGAAGGAGCTGCTGCTTTTGCTCCTGGCTGGGCCTGTGAATCAGCCCAGGAAAAGAAGGAAGGAAGGAAGGGGCTTCACCACCAACTTTCACCCAGAGGGAGAGGAGGAAAAAGCAGAAAACTTGAACAACTTCACCATTTCTACAAAGAGTTGGAGAGAGGGGGAAAGACCAACAACAACATCCAGTGTGGAAGGAGGGAGACTCTACCATTCTACAGGTGGGTGTATTGGTGCAGTCCCTAAAAGACTTTGCTGTATCGGTGGGGGGAGGAAAGAAGACCAGTCGGGGGCCGGAACATCGCGGGGGGTGGAAGTGTGGAAGTGTGTGTGGGGGCCTTGCTTACAACTAGGCCCCACACACCTTTGAAGTACCCCTCCCCCATTGCCTAGCCTGGGCTAGCTGGAGCTACCAGGCTGAAGAAACAATTAATCCACCCTAATTAAACATTGTTGGGAGTGTGTGCCTGTGTGGCTCCAGCTGCACCAGGTGAAGACATCTTCTCCCCTCACCCGAAGACACCCCAAAGACTATTTTTGTTTGCCATCTGGGGATTGCACCCACCCACAGCTGCGAGGGGAGACCTGCCCTCGCAGTTTCCCCCTTCCCACCCCCCTCTCTCTTTCTCTGTTACTCTCTGTCTCTCCCCTCTCTCTCTGAGAGCCCTTTTCCTCCCAAATTGATTGGAAAAATATAAAACAATAAGACAACTGAGCAGAGGGAGCAAGGCCCCTCCCCAATTGTCAACTAGGGGAGAGGTGTGCCTCGTTAAGAGCTCCTCTGCTCAGTCTATTAAACGAGGCCATTTAAAGACCATTAAGGCCTGTGACTTTGGGGTGGGTGTAGCCCTTAAAGGGACCCCGTGATGGCGACCCCATCTACGCCGGTTGCAGGGCCAGCTAGGACTTATGCGCAAGCGGCATCCACATCCACGGCACCTCCTGCGCGACTTGCTGCCCTGCCACCATTCAGACTTATAACTACGAAACACGGGGTCAAGAGCTACACTCACCCCACAATGAGCATTGAGGAGTGCGTGCGGGCGATGGCTGGGGTAGTCGGCCCCTCGGCCATTGTCGCAGCCTCCAAGATGTCTGGGAAGGCCGTGTTCTTCCTGGGGTCGGAGCGGGCGGTGTCCCTGGCCATTGAAAAGGGGCACACGGTGGGCGGGGCGTTCCTGCTGGTGGACCCTCTCGAGGCCACCGCGCAGAGGGTCATTCTATCAAACGTCCCGCCCTTTGTTCCCGCTGAGCTCCTCCTCCCTCACCTACACCAACTGGGGGAGGTAAGGTCGGGGATCAACCCCATACCGCTTGGCCTCAGGGAGAACAGCCTGCGCCATGTGTTCTCCTTCCGCCACCAGCTCTTTGTCCAGCTGGCGCGGGAAGAGACGACAGAGGACAATTTTAATGTGGTGCACGAGGGGACTGCCTACCGCGTCTTTTGAACGTTGGACGGCGTGCGGTGCCATGCCTGCAGGGAGGTGGGGCACGTTCGCCACCCCTCCCCCTAGTAGCGTCCGCGTGCCGGGAGCTGTGGGTGCGCGGGCATCGTCGGGGGCCTTTGTTTTCATGGCCTCCGGCGGGGGGGGAGGTAGAGCGTCCGGCTGGAAAGAAGGCGCAGAAGAAGGCGAAACACCTAGAGGCGGGTCCCCTTAGTGCGCCAAACAAGCTGTTCACCGCGCTCGGCCCAACCCCGTCACCGGCGAGCACGGGGTGCCCTGAGCCTGTGCCCGAGCCCTTGACTAATACCGCAGAGGGGTTCGGGCGCGGGCAAGATAAGAAAAAGGGGGGAGTGGAGCGGGAGGCCTCGGCAGACACGGGTGTCTCCCTGTCGCCGTGCCCCCCCAGGAAAAAAAGGAGGCGCCGCTCCAATGAGGTGGGGGGGGAACAGCATCCCTCCGCGGAGGAGTCGGTGCCCGCCGCGTGTCCCGCGTCCCCCACCGGCGCCCCCAAACTGCGCCGTAGGCACGAGGAATCTGTCCCCGGGGAGGGTGAGGCAGTCGAGGCTGCCCAGCCGCTGCCTCCTGGGGATGGTGTGAAAGATCTGCCTGTCGTGGGGGGCGTGGGGCCAGCAGAAGAATGCGTAGCCGCCGGGTCGAGCGTCCCGGGGACTGAGGCGGGCGGGGCCGAAAAGGCCGAACCTGAGCCCGCCCAGCCAATACCCAACTTCCCCTGGGAGTTGCTCGACTCGGCAGAAATACAAAGTATTAACACTTTTAATGAATCTGTACACACTGGGCCGGGGGGTGGCGGCGGGGAGGGGGAGGAACACCCACCCTCGCCCCCTACTTTGGAGCTGGAGCACTTGGAGGGCCTGGGGATTTTCTATGGCCGGGTCTCTCCTTGTTCCCCGGTTCCTGGGGCGGAGGAGGAACCCCTTCCGCTGTCGCTTCCCGACCCAGCACCAATTCTAAAAGAGCCCAGTGGGGACTCCTCTGCCGACGATCCTGGGGGTGGGATAGGGGCAGAACCAGGGCCGGATGGAGCGGCCGGGCCGTTTGCCGTACCTCGTGCGGTCGACGGGCCAGCTGATAGCGGCGACCTCCCGGAGGAGGACGGGGACTCGGTGGAGGACGCGGGTGAAGATCTCGAGTCCATCGCCAGTGAGACGGTGGATCTCCTCGTGCCCGCCGCTGAGTCCCCCCTCATTCCCGTAGAGGATCTCCGGGACTTTTTGGTCGAGAGCCAGGGTCGCCGCAACCAAGCCCATCTGGCCCTGGAAAGATGGTCCGAGCCGGGGCTGCTCATCGCTTCCGTCCGCGTCGCCGCTAAAACCATGGCCGCGGGCGGGCCCTTATCAAGGGCGCAAGGCCTTGAGCTGCGCCAGCTCAAAAAGTTCCTCGCTGGGCTGCTGAAGGAGTGGAGGTCAACAAAAGACTCCGCTCCCTCCCCCGCAATAGGTTAAGGTAGAGGTTGCACTATGCTTTTGCCATGAAGATAACCATAGCCAGCCTCAACATCAACGGCGGCAGAGGGGCACGCCGTAGATTTGACAATTTTTCGCTCCTGCGGGAGGGGAAATATGCAGTGTGCTTCCTGCAAGAAACCCACACCGTTCCGGGAGACGAAGCCACGTGGCTCCTGGAATGGCAAGGAGAGGTCCGCATGAGCCACCTCACCGCCACTTCTAGTGGGGTGGCCATCTTGTTGGGCCCGCATTTTCAGCCGGAGATCTTGGGGGTCGAGGAGCCCGTGCCAGGCCGCTTGCTGCACGTAACGGTTCGCCTGGGGGACGTGCCGCTCCATCTCGTGAACGTGTACGCCCCTCAGCCCGGCCCGCAGCAGGCGCGCTTCTTCGAAGAAGTGTCCGCTCTTTTTGGCTCCGTCGACGTCGGCGACTACATTGTCCTCGGGGGGGATTTTAACTGCATCCTCGAGGCGAGGGGCCGCTCCGGTGCCCCGCAGAGCATGATGGCGATGGAGAAGTTGAGAGACCTGGTCGGGTCCTTCGATTTGGTGGACGTCTGGCGAAATCTCCACCCCGACTCCAGCGCCTTTACTTGGGTGAGGCCTGGAGTAGGATGGTCCAGAGTCGACCGCCTTTACGTGTCTCAGGCGTACGTTTCCTGCGTCCCGGCGGCCTCCATGCGGCCGGTGCCGTGTTCGGACCACCACCTGGTGTGGGCGGAGCTCGCTTCGCTCCGCGCGAGGACGGGGTCCGCGTACTGGCACTTTAACAACCGGCTGCTGGAGGACGTGCGGTTCCAGGACTCGTTCCGTCGATTCTGGGCCGACTGGAGAAGGAAGCAAGGGGGCTTCCCCTCCTTGAGGCTATGGTGGGACGTGGGCAAGGCTCACGTCCGCGTCTTCTGTCAAGAGTACGCAAGGGGGTCGACCAAGAGGCGGGCGGCCAGAGTTGGGCGTCTAGAAAAAGAGGTGCTCGACCTGGAAGCCCGTCTCGGTCAAGTCGTTGGGGACCCGGCCCTGCGGACGGTGTATGAAGCTAAGAAGGCCGCGCTGAAGGACCTGCAGCTCGTCGGGTCCTGAGGCGCGTTCGTGAGGTCGCGGATCCGGTTCCTGCGGGATCTGGACCGCGGCTCCCCCTTCTTCTACTCGCTGGAAAAAAGGCAGAGTGTCCGTAAGCAGCTCTTGACGCTGCTGGCCGACGACGGCTCTCTCGTCTCAGATCCGGAGGGCGTCAACTACAGGGCCCGTGAATATTACGGGGCTCTGTTCTCTCCGGATCCGTCCAGCGAGGAAGCGCGTAGAGTTTTGTGGGAGGACCTGCCGAAAGTCAGCCCGGAGGGCGGTGAAAATTTGGAAGCTCCGCTAAGCCTGGTGGAGCTGACCGGTGCCCTCGACTGGCTCGCGAGGGGAAAATCTCCAGGGCTGGACGAGCTGACCGTGGAGTTCCACAGGGCGTTCTGGGACGTCCTGGGGAGCGACTACGCGCGGGTCCTGGGAGAAAGTCTGGCGACCGGGGAGATGCCCCTCTCTTGGCGCAGGGCAGTCATCGTCCTGCTGCCTAAGAAGGGCGATCTCCGCCTCCTTAAGAACTGGCGCCCGGTCTCCCTCCTCAGCACGGACTACAATATCTTCGCCAGGGCGATGTCTGCTCGCCTTGGCACCGTGCTGGACCACATGATCCACCCCGACCAGTCCTACACGGTCCCGGGCCGGACAATCCACGATAACATCCATCTGGTCCGGGACCTCATCCATCATTCCCAGGAGGCTGGTCTGTCGGTCGCCTTCCTATCTCTCGACCAAGAGAAGGCGTTCGACAGGGTGGATCACGACTATCTGCTCGGAACTCTGCGCGCTTTCGGGTTCGGGACGCATTTCGTCGCCCGGATCTGACTTTTGTACGCCGCCGTGGAGTGTCTGATTAAGGTTAACGGGTCCTTGACGGCGCCCCTTCGCTTTAGGAGAGGGGTGCGCCAGGGATGCCCCATGTCCGGCCAGTTATATGCCATCTGCGTGGAGCCTTTCTTGTGCCTCCTGCGGACGAGGTTGATGGGACTGGCTCTGCAAGGGCCGGGCGTGGAGGTCGTCCTCTCGGCTTACGCCAATGACGTGCTCCTCGCGGTAGAGGATCCCGCTGACCTGCGGAGGATGCGTGAGTGCCAGGAGATTTACTCGGCCGCATCCTCCGCCAGAATCAACTGGGAAAAATGTTCTGGACTCCTGGTAGGTCAGTGGCGGGTGGACTCCCTGCCGGAGGAGCTCAGGCCTTTTGCCTGGAGCACGACCCATCTCCTCTATCTGGGAGTCTACCTTAGCCCCGACGAGGAAGCCTGGCCGGCGAACTGGCAGGAGCTGGAGGCCAAGGTCGCCGCTCGCCTAGGGCGCTGGACAGGACTGCTCCGAGTGCTAGTCATAAACCAGCTGGTGGCCGCAATGTTGTGGTACCGGCTGGTTACTTTGACCCATCCCCCTGCGTTTGTCGCCAAGATACAGAAGAAGCTGGTGGACTTCTTCTGGAACAACAGGAAGCACTGGGTCTCTGCCGCGGTCTTGTGTCTCCCACTTGAGGAAGGCGGTCAGTCGTTGGTGTGCGTCAGCGCCCAGCTCGTGACTTTCCGTCTTCAGACCCTGCAGAGATACCTTTACGTCGAGCCCCCTCCTAGGTGGTGTGCTCTGGCGACGTATTTCTTCCGCCAGCAGCGCGACCTCAATTACGACACGCAGCTCCTGTTTGTGAACTTGGGGGCTGTCAGAACCGCCCTCCAGGAGCTGCCTGTCTTTTATAAGGAACTTATCAGGGTCTGGAATAAAGTCTCCACCAAGCGCAGCTCTCTGCCGGCTGGAGTGGCGGCTGTCCTGCAGGAGCCGCTGCTCGGGAATCCGTACCTCCACGACCGAGGTTTTATGTGGCGGTCGGAAGAGAGGGCTGTGGCTGGTGAGGTGACCAGGGTCGGCGACCTGCTCGATGGCGGAGGAGCGGGCTGGATGGCGCCCGGCACGCTGGCGCGGCGCATAAATTCAGCCAACGTTTGCCGCGCGGCCGAAGCCATCGAGTCGCTAAAAACAGCTCTGGGCCCTGACTTTGTTAGGTGCATCGAGGAGGCTCAAGCACGTGAGGAGATCCCGTCCGAACTGACCCCCGTCCGGACGGAATTCCTCATCGGCGCCAAACCCCGGAACCTCCCTCGGGAGCCGGTGCCTCACAACTTGAGCCGCCTCGAGGAAAACCCTTCGTGCCTTTCAGTTCCGCGCAGAGGGGTTTCCTGTACGGGCTGCTCCTGCACACTCTCAACTTTGCCATCCTCGCCGGCCGTTCGGACACGCCATAGCGTACCATCTTGCCGTCCGGAGGAGGCGGGGGTCCCCGATGGAGGGCACTCTATGCGGGAGTCCTCCCATTATTCATCGGGGACTTGGCCTGGAGGGTGGTGCATGGAGCAGTGCCGTGCAACAAATTTTTAAGCCGGTTCACGGACTCCCAGGCCGCCTGCAATTTCTGTGGTCTGGAAGAGTCCGTGTTCCATGTTTTTATAGAATGCACGAGGTTGCAGCCCCTGTTTTATTATTTAAAGGGGCTGCTCATGAAATTCTGGCTGCACTTCAGTCCCACTCTCCTGATCTTTGGGCACCCTGTGCGGAGGGGAGCGGGTAGGTCCGAGGGCCTCCTCGTAGGACTGCTCCTGGGCACGGCCAAAGGTGCCATCAGCCGGTCCAGGCAGCGGGCGGTCGAGGGGGTCGTTCAACCTGACTGCCTGCCTCTCTTCCGCGCGTACATCCGCGCCAGGGTGTCCTTGGAGATGGAGCACGCGGTGTCCACCGCTACGCTCGCGGCCTTCCGCGAGAGGTGGGCACCGGAGGGACTGGAGTGCATCGTCACGCCCGGCAACCAAATTTTAATTTGATTTTATGTTTTAAAGTTTAATTTGTTTTAATTGCCGGTGCTTTTAGTGTCCCCCTCCCCTTCTATAGGGGGCACTGGAGGAAAAAATGTGATTTTAGTGCCCAAAAAAAAAACCCCCAAAAAAAGAAAAACACAAAAGCAAAACCACAAAAAAGAAAAAAAGGGCCTTGTAAATGTCTGGTGTGTCATCCAGGGCGGGTGGCACGGTTCAATGTTTATGTTTTTTCAGGTAAACTCCAAAAGAGTTTCATGCACAAGTACCCCCAGGTCCCTCTGCACCACAGCATGTTGTAATTTCCCCCCATTCAAATAATATTCCCTTTTACTGTTTTTTTTCCCAAGGTGAACGACCTCACATTTTCCTCACATGTGCTTACATTTTCTATTTATTCCTTGGCATATTTCTCCTGATTTTCTTTTTACTACATGCAGCATTGTGTAAAGTGTTGTCTGAGCAGTCACTGCATGTCCAATCAGGCACGAGCAGAGGTCTGGAAATAAATTGCTACCTGCCCTCTCTGTCAGGAAAGCTTTTTTGGTTTTGGTGTTGTGGGCCTTCAATAACATTCTGTGTCAACTACATTCACAGGACATATTTTGAAATAAGAGGAACTCGGGAGTTAGTGGTATCCACATAATTTAACTGCTATTGTCTAATATCATCCAGTCCGGTATCAGTGGTGCTGGATAGCTTATCAGGCCAATAGTAATTAACACTTTATGAGTTTGTGGTTAGCTTAAAATGAAAGGATTCACAGGGAATGGCTTTGCTGTATTTTTCAATTAAGTGCAGTGGGGATAAAAGGTACTTGTACTATTAAATATTTCAGTGGTAACTGATATATTTCACTGAGCTAAAACTGTATTTGCATTTTTTTTTACTGGTTCACTATCAGATCATTATATTGAAGTTGTCAGGTTTTAATGACCTAATTTGTGCGTGTTTAATTCAGAAAGTTTTAAGGGCAATCATTATGTGTAAGACATGTTACATTATTTATCACTGATTCATAAGTTTGGCCTTTTTCTTTGTTCTAACCTGATGATTTACTAGTGATGGAAGTTTGCTGCATATGATGATGAAACAATGCTAATTTACCACCTTAACCACTTGGAAATAATCAGTTAACATTCCTTAATAAGTGTGGCTGGCAGTGAATTCGCCAAAACTGCAAACTGCACAAAATTCACCAGGAAGTTATGCTTCAGGAAAAGAGAATCAAAAGTTTTGGAGAAAGAACATATTAAAACATAAGAACACAACTTGAGCTTAGATGGTAACTGTAGGCATCACAGCAAAAATTGATCCTGTCATCACCTGACATTTACAATGTACATTTTTCAACTTGGGTCATTGAATAGCAATCAAGAGCAGGAACTCTGATTTATTTTTCCTTTCCCCTCCATGACCCAGGATTGACATTATTGCTGCCTCAGTTAAAACCAGCTTACAGTATAGAGTGAGGTTGAAATCTGGGATCTTGCTGATCTGTATGGCTTATGATTGACTTCACCTGTGTAATTTTAAAGCACTGTGTATATGCCAGGTGAAAACAAGGGCAGAGGATGAGTGGAATTTGGTGCAGGATAGAATAGAGGCAGTAGCTCATGTGCCAAATCTAACTGTTGCCTTAACAAGAAAAGCATGTGTAATGGCAGGCTGCCATTCTTTAATGGGAGCTTCATGAGATGATATGGCACTGCACCTCTTGGTATTGGGTCATCAATCTGCAACTCTGCCAGCAGCTGAATCATATAGCGGCTGCCTGCAGCTGCCCGCTACACAACATTCCTTCAGTCCTCTGAGGGAACTGGCTGTGATAGTCAAACAGTTGACTTCAGTTACAGCTGACTCATCTATTCCTCCTTCTACTATTCCTCATCTTCAGGATGACCAGATTCTGCATAGGGACAGCCTGTAAAACGTCACAGAAAAGTGTGAAATCTGCTCTCAAGGTTTTCTCAAGCCAATCTGGTGTCTGTCAAATCCAGAACTGAGAGACTCCTGTAAACTGGAACCCAGAGGGGGACATTTTAACCCCCAAAGAACGGGTGAGTAAAACAAGTTATTTTTAGATCACGACCATAACTTTAACGGAGGTGCGTTTGGATGCCTATGGGTAACTTGCTCGTTGTAGTCAGGTCTTTAATTAGTGCAAGTAGGCGAGTACTTATCACAGCAATTAACATCCTTATGAGATGTTAATTAAGTCTTTTTGCATTGAATTTTACTTATCTTTTAATTTAACGTCTCCAGCACAGGTTTACCGGGGCTTAAGAAACCCGGCAGCTAAAGAAAGGTGTGAGGGGCCGGATCCAGCAGGTAAGTGCCGTTCCCATAGTGTCAGCTGTGGCTCAGTGGGTCACACACTCGCCTCTGAGTCAGAAGGTTGTGGGTTCAAGTCCCACTCCAGAGACTTGAGCGCATAAATTTAGGCTGACACTCCAGGGTAGTGCTGAGGCAGTGCTGCACTGTTGGAGGTGCCGCCTTTCAGATGAGACATAAAACCGACGCTCCATCTGCTCTCTCTCAGGTGGATGTAAAAGATCCCATGAAACTATTTCAAAGAAGAGCAGAGGAGTTACACCTGATGTCCTGACCAATATTTATCCCTCAATTAACATAACAAAAACAGATTATCTGATCATTACCACATTGCTATTTGTGGAAGCTTGCTGTGCTGCCACATTTCCCACATTACAACAGTAACTATACTTCAAAAAAAGTGCTTCATTAGTTGTAAAGCGTTTGAGACGTCCGGTGGTCGTGAAAGGTGCTATATAAATGTAAGTCTTTCTTTATGTCTTTATAATGCATGTGGGCCAGGAGGTGCAGGAATGCTTCCCCCGGTCCCTCAAGAAAACGTGCTTCCTTCCCTGGGATCAATCTTGCTCCCACCCCAACCCTCCATCCACAATCTCTCCTGACCTTCCATCTATGTCCATTATAGTGCAGCATGCATGTAGTTTCTTGCAGCAGTGTTGACATCTGGCACATTTAGGAGAAATCTGGATAAGTGCAAACCATTTTATTGGCACACACAAAGTGTACTCTGCAGCAATATGGAGGCATGTGTGGAAAAAAAATGAATGTAGTTTCCATATGTTGCATGTTTCCTTGCTGATGGTACAGGCTATGACCCTATATTGGCCTCAATTTTGGCCGAGCCCTTACCGGAGTTGCGGCACTTGTCTGCGTTCAGAGGTGCGGTGAAAAATGTTGTTGCCACTTTGCCTGCTTTCCGGCCTCTTCACTGCAGTCGCGCAGCGTGGCCAGTCGAGTCAGGGGAGGAACCAGTGTTCTGCGCCAAAAACTTGCTGGGGCGTCTGTACATGCGCAGTGGAGTCTGCTGGTGATATCTGCGCATGAGCAGTAGTGCTGCGAGTCTGCACAACAGTAGGTCTCTGCGTGGCGATGGGCTCATTCAGGTAAAGTTCTCTGCATTTATTCTGCCTCCTTTGTTGGGCTAGGGGCGGGCAGGAAGAGTTATGAGGTTGATCTTTAGTGTCAGGGGTCTGAGTTGTGAGGAAACAGTTGAGAAACAGGCTTTTCACGGGTTCAAACTGGTAAAAGATAACTTTTTGGCTGCTATCAAAGTTCTTTGCACAGTGCGTGATCAACACTTGGAATTGGACTCCCAGCATAGTGATGGAGGTGAAAAGTCTGGGTGGCAGGCAGGAGCACTATCAGTTCTCCTGCCCGCCCCTAGCCCTGGCTGAGTGGCCTCCCGGTGCGATCGATCTCTTAGAAATCACCAGCAGGTAGGAGCACTAAGAGATCAATCGCACCAGGAGGTCACTCGGTCAGGGCGAGGGGTGGGCAGGAGAACTGATAGTATTCCTGCCTGCTGGTGATTTCTATCAGTTCTCCTGCCCACCCCTCGCCCTGACCGAGTGGCCTCCTGCCTCGGCCAGCCCGCTGCTTTCCTAGGCTGAGTTTGAAGATGGAGGTAGGACATAATTCAATTTTTTATTTCTTATTGAATTCTCTTTGTTTGTAAGGTTTGGTGGTTTGTAAGGCTTGGTGGTTTAGGTGCAGGCAGGTCCTCTCCACTTCCCACCCCTATCCCAGGCCGAATGGCCTCCGGTGTGCCTACCTGCGCCGATTTCTTTAACTCTCTGCAAGGGTTTTCTGAAGTGGCCACATACGCTGGCCTCAGTCTAAATGGAGTAACTATTAGCTGGCCAAAGTTGCCTAAATGGGCAGAACTGGCATAGGTGGCTGGTAACGCCCCCTTTTGAGAAAAAAAACAAGCCTAAAAAAATCGTAACTAACTCAGTTACATGGTGCAAATTGATTGGGGAAAATGGGGATTTTTAAGTTACGCCAGAAAAACCAAGTTACTCCAAAAAAAAACAGAGCAACTCCTGGCCAAGATTGAGCCCATTATTCGTCTACCAAATCTAGGTTGCCTCACCTGTATACTCCTCTTGATGCCTTGATACATTTCATCTTCAAATGGGCATCTGTCCCACATCTTCCATTTCGCTTGACTTACTGCAATACTAATTGATGAGCAAAATACTTCTCCCTTTTAATTGTGAACTGTTGCCTCACTAGGTTCCCCAACCCCAGCCAATCAACATACTCCCTGAGGATGAACAAATGTCCAGCTTAGCATGCCACACCAGGCTGGGTGCCAGCATTGACGTCTCGCAATTTGATCAGCACAAATTCAACACAAATTCTACTGGTGATACTAGTATTGCTGTTTGCTATTATAGTATAAGATACAGAGTTAATAAAGTTCTCAATTTTTTAGACAATGCCGTCAGTGTTTGCTTGATATTCTTCTCTGCTGAGTCTAGTGGCACACGAGGCAACCCATTTCCTCTACTGCTTTTACATCCAACAGATTATGCTCTGGGTTGTTTCCATAATGGAGTACTGTGTACAGTTTTGGTTTCCATATTTACAAAAGGATATACTTGCTTTGGAGGCAGTTCAGAGAAGGTTCACTAGGTTGATTCCGGAGATGAGGGGGTTGACTTATGAGGAAAGATTGAGTAGGTTGGGCCTCTAGTCATTGGAATTCAGAAGAATGAGAGGTGATCTTATCGAAACGTATAAGATTATGAGGGGTCTTGACAAGGTGGATGCAGAGAGAATGTTTCCACTGATAGGGGAGACTAGAGCTAGGGGGCATAATCTTAGAATAAGAGGCTGCCCATTTAAAAATGAGGAGGAATTTCTTCTCTCAGAGGGTTGTAATTCTGTGGAATTCGCTGCCTCAGAGAGCTGTGGAAGCTCTCTTGAATAAATTTAAGACAGAGATAGACAGTTTCTTAACCAATAAGGGAATAAGGGGTTATGGGGAGCGGGCAGGGAAGTGGACCTGAGTCCATGATCAGATCAGCCATGATTGTATTAAATAGTGGAGCAGGCTTGAGTGGCCGTATGGCCTACTCCTGCTCCTATTTCTTATGTTCTTATGTAATGAAGACTTCTTGTCATGTGTCCAGGATGTTGGCCTGACCAGGGGTACTGGCTAAATACAAAGGGGGAGAGTCACCACTTTACTCCCATTGGAAATGAGTAATCAACTCAATCAAATCAGTATTCAGAGGCTGGATCACCGGTCTCCTGCTTGATGGTGCTATTGTTGTTAGCTTGGCAGACAATACGAGTGGCTTTCATAATATGTAACAAATAAATAGAGTTTGAACACAACAAATAACACTCCCAAACCCGCACATAGCCTGGGAAATGACCCGATCCCTAAAAGATTAGACGAGGTCATTTCCCCTGCTGCTCTTGGAAAAAAGTAAAAGCAGTGATGTATAGATACAAACGTAAAGTGAGCTTTTATATCAAAATGGTATCACTCTCAATTGCATATTATGGCGGAATAGAGATTGACCTTAGATGAGACACACAATTACTATCAGTAATTCAATGCATTGTTAGTAACTTTGAGTAAGTAGATATAAGTATATATTTAAGCAAAGATAATCATAAAACAAAATAGAATGCTTTCATTAGAGGTTCAAAAAAATATGTGCTTCAGAAATATATCACCGTTACACAGAAATGAGCAGAAATATCATGTGCAAAGCATCCTAGATTTTTCAAAATTGATTTGATAGTCAATTGGGTACAGCAAAGCTTGCAACCAGAAGCACACGGACACCCTCCTATGATTCATCCTCTTTTAGAAGTTCTAGTGCGAGTATTGTTCTATCTCAACCTTTCAAATGCTCATGCATACAACAAAAGAGTCACACTACAAAGATACATTTTGAATTGGTTAGGAATATTTGCTACAGGCTGTCTGAACATTCTGGTTCAGCACAGTGCCGGCAGGATTGGATTCGCACATGCACGCTGCATGGGTGTTTGACAGAGAGCTAGCTGACTCATCGGAAATCCCAAGATTTGACTCATTTGAATAAGTTCTTCATGCTCCCTGTGCACATCAGACCAGCTGCAAGGAGTGCACTGATGGAGCAGGTAGGATTTTTGATGAATTAATTAATGCTACTCATAGTTAAAATGGAGCTGGAAGCAAAATTGCCAATGGCAACAATAAACCCGTGGGATAAGAACAAGTGTTAAATGACATTTAAAAAATGGCAAAAAAAAGGCCCAGCAAAAGCGTAAGCGATGCAACAATCAAAATTGGCAGCAATAAACAATTTGAAAACAACTGTTTTCATCGTACAACATACCTTTTCCAATCCACCTTTCAGTAGCTTAACCATTCAGTGGTGTCCATTTTAAATGAGCTTACAGTTCAATTAGTGCATTCCCATTGGAAATCACTAGAATACATCTGTGACAGCTATTTAAATACATTTATGAGATTCTACCCTTTGATAAGCCTCTTGCATGCTTTCTGCAAAAGCTTGCATTACATATTTCCAGGTTTCACCAGAAAAGACTGTTACAATGAATTGGGAGAAATTTAGATCTACTGGATATTTATCCTATTTCCTGGTCCCTCACATCCATTGTGAACTGGTGCAGGGGACTTCACTTCACCGTTGGAATTTCGACCATATTATGTAAAGTGTCAGCCAAGGCTCAGTTGGTAGCACTCTCACCTCTGAGTCAGAAGGTTGTGGGTTCATTGAACCACTCCAGAGACTTGAGCACAAAAAATCTCGGCTGACACTCCAATGCAGTACTGAGGGAGTGTCGCACTGTCGGAGGTGCCATCTTTCGGATGAGATGTTAAACCAAGGCCCTCTCTGCTCTCTCAGGTGGACGTAAAAGATCCCTTGGCACTATTTTGAAGACGAGCAGGGGAGTTACCCCCAGTGCCCTGGCCAATAGTTATTCCTCAAACAACATTGCTAAAACAGATTATCTGATCATCATCACATTGCTGCTTGTGGGAGTTTGCTGTGTGCAAATTGGCTGCCGCGTTTCCTACATTACAACTACAATGCAAAAAGGACTTAATTGGCTGTAAAGTGCTTTTGGGATGTCTGGTGGTCGTGCAAGGTGCTATATAAATGCAAGTCTTTCTTTTTTAAAAGATGCATATCCCACCAATACAATATTCACCTTGGTTACTGTTAGAATATTTTAACATTGGTTTAAATCTAAGAAAGTAGTCAAGTATTCCAGCTCGCATTGCACCAGCAGTGGAAAGGGGAGAAGCTGAGTTGTACTTTTGTGTGTGAATAAGATACAGTTTGGAATTTCAAAGATAGAGAATAGATAAGATGGTAGGTTGCTAAGAGACCCACACACCTAAAGGCTTAGACTTAGAGGCTCCTGCGTGGTTACTGTACTAATAAGTTGGTATTCTGATAACAGAAGCTCACACCTTTCTGAGAAAGAAACATAGAAACATAGAAAATAGATGCAGCAGTAGGCCATTCGGCCCTTCGAGCCAGCACCACCATTCAATATGATCATGGCTGATCATGCAACTTCAGTACCCCATTCCTGCTTTCTCTCCATACCCCTTGATCCCTTTAGCCGTAAGGGCCACATCTAACTCCCTTTTGAATATATCTAATGAACTGGCCTCAACAACTTTCTGTGGTAGAGAATTCCACAAGTTCCTAATTCTCTGAGTGAAGAAGTTTCTCCTCATCTTGGTCATAAATGGATTACCCCTTATCCTTAGACTGTGACCCCTGGCTCTGGACTTCCCCAACATCGGGAACATTCTTCCTGCATCTAACCTGTCCAATCCCGTCAGAATTTTATATGTTTCTATGAGATCCCCTCTCATTCTTCTAAATTCCGAGTCGATCCAGTCTTTCTTCATATGTCATTCCTGTCATCTCGGGAATCAGTCTGGTGAACCTTCGCTGCACTCCCTCAATAACAAGAATGTCCTTCCTCAGATTAGGAGACCAAAAATGTACATAATATTCAAGGTGTGACCTCACCAAGGCCCTGTACAACTGCAGCAAGACCTCCTTGCTCCTATACTCAAATCGTCTCGCTATGAAGGCCAACATACCATTTGCCTTCTTCATCGCCTGCTGTACCTGCATGCCAACTTTCAATGACTGATGTACCATGACACTCAGGTCTCGTTGCACCTCCCTTTTTCTTAATCTGTCACCATTCAGATAATATTCTGCCTTCCTGTTTTTGCCACTAAAGTGGATGACCTCACATTTATCTACATTACACTGCATCTGCCATGCATTTGCCCACTCACCTAACCTGTCCAAGTCACCCTGCAGCTCTTAGCATCCTCCTCACAGCTCACACTGCCACCCAGCTTAGTGTCATCTGCAAACTTGGAGATATTATATTCAAATCCTTCTTTTAAATCATGAATGTATATTGTAAAGAGCTGGGGTCCTCTTGCGGTACACCACTAGTCACTGCCTGCCATTCTGAAAAGGACCCATTTATTCCTACTCAAGGATATTGTGTTTCAGTCCGATAAGTGATGAGGTTTGGCAATACATGGCACCTCTGAAGTTAGCCAACACAAAGTCAGCCTGGGGATGGGATTAATGACTAAGAGATAGGAACAGAGATGTGTATATGCAGCCCAAGGCAGCTGAATAATTTAAAGACTGAGCCTATTCCCTCCCAAACTTTGGAGCTCTCAGAACAGTTGGAAGTCCCTTGCCTTGAGGCAGCCAACAAAGGTCAAGTCTGATCATCTTGAAGCTCGCGGAAAGAGCAGGTTGTATTAATTGCTTGTCATTTAATGTGATATTGTAGAACAGATGTATAAGGAAACTACTGTTACTGGTCAATATTTTAAAGTTTGTTGTTTTAAACCACTTGAGCCTGACTCAACGCGGAAGTTATTGTTGCAGGACTAATAATCCTTTATTGCGGTGGTAACCAGGGGCAGAAATCCGATTTCAGTTACTCATGCGAATTCATGTTTGAAATCAATTCCAGTTTAGAGGTTTAAAGAAAAAACGTAATTGGTGTAGAAATTAATATGCATTGCCCCTGGTTTTTAGGTGAAAACTGATGCAACACTGACCAATTTAGCAGTGGGACAGACCAACCCCAATCTGCGCATGCATTCAGGCCACTGCTAAATTTATTGGGCCATTTAGGCATCCCAGGCGGCTGCCTAAAACATGCATTAGGCCCCTTGCATATGTTAATTAAGGGCCCAACATCTGTTGAAAGGCCTCTGAGAAATCTGTTTACGATGAGAAGAGCCGGTGCCAGGCCTTCCACACACAGAATTCTTCAGCAAGGTATATATTTTTTAATTTAAATTTAAATTAAAAAACTAACATTCAGCATCTTCAATGAATGAGTTGCCTGTATTGGTGCAACAGGAGCCGGTAGCTCATGCATAAAACATTAATGAAGCCTGAGGCCCAATTTCGGACAGGACTCAACCCTCTCAGTTGGCCCTCGCTTTACCTGTTGCAGCCTGAAAACGGGCCCAAATTTACACTCTGATGTGTAGTATTGGTTCCTGCTAATGATGAACCAGACACTAAAACCACGGAATGGATTTCAATGAGATTTAAACAGAATACATACATTCATAGAATGTTTACTGCACACCAGGGGGCTATTCGGTCCATCGAGCCTGTGCCAGCTCTCTGCAAGAGCACCTCAGCTAGTCCTACTCCCCCACCCTTTCCCTGTAGCCCTGCAATTATTTTTCCTTCAGGCACTTATCTAATTCCATTTTGAAAGCCACAATTGAATTTGCCTCCACCAGTCTTTCAGGCAGTGAATTCCATATCCTAACCACTCATAAGAACATGAGTGTTATATATGCAGACTATAGATATACTTTCTGTGTAGTCACTGTATAATTGCATAAGATGGAGACTTGTTACCTGATGAACTTTCAATAAGGTTTACACTGTGTATGTACTATGCTGGCACCACTAGAGGGTGCAACTGGTGGAGACCGGGGTTTCCTGCCCCTGTGGCAGAGGCTGTCCACCAGAGGGCACTGCAGTGGGAGACCTGAGGTTCACCTGCATAGGTGTGCAGGGCCCAGTATAAAAGGCTGCCCACCATACTTGTGACTTTCTCTGGAGTTACGAATAAAGGACCAAGGTCATTACAGTTTGAGTACAATACATTGCCCCTTGGAGTCATTCATAAGTGCATTACAGATATAACAATAAGAACATAAGAAATAGGAGCAGGAGTAGGCCATACGGCCCCTCGAGCCTGCTCCGTCATTTAATACGATCATGGCTGATCCGATCATAGACTCAGGTCCACTTCCCTGCCCACGGCCCTTAACCCCTAATTCCCTTATCGGTTAAGAAGCTGTCTGTCTCTGTCTTAAATTTATTCAATGACTCAGCTTCCACAGCTCTCTGAGGCAGCGAATTCCACAGATTTACAACCCTCAGAGAAGAAATTCCTCCTCATCTCAGTTTTAAATGGGTGGCCCCTTATTCTAAGATTATGCCCCCCACCCCCATTCTAGTCTCCCCTATCAGTGGAAACATCCTCTCTACATCCAGCTTGTCAAGCTCCCTCATAATCTTGTACGTTTCGATAAGATCACCTCTCATTCTTCTGAATTACAATGAGTAGAGGCCCAACATACTCAACCTTTCCTCATAAGTCAACCCCTCATCTCTGGAATCAACCTAGTGAACACTCACTATGTAAAAAAGTATTTCTTTATGTTGTTTTTGTTCTTCTGCCAATCACCTTAAATATGTGTCCTCTGGTATCTCGGCCGGAATTATAGACTGGTTAGCCTGACATCAGTAGTGGGGAAAATGTTGTAATCAATTATTAAAGATGAAATAGCAGTGCATTTGGAAAGCAGTGACAGGATCGGTCCAAGTCAGCATGGATTTATGAAAGAGAAATCATGCTTGACAAATCTTCTAGAATTTTTTGAGGATTTAATTAATAGAGTGGCAAGGGAGAGCCAGTGGATGTGGTGAATTTGGATTTTCAAAAGGCTTTTGACCAGGTCCCACGCAAGAGATCGTTGTGCAAAATTAAAGCACATGGTATTGGGGGTAATGTATTGATGTGGATAGAGAACTCATTGGCAGACAGGAAGCAGAGAGTCAGGATAAACAGGTCCTTTTCAGAATGGCAGGTAGTGACTAGCGGGGTGCCGCAGGGCTCAATGTTGGGACCCCAGCTCTTTACAACATATAACAATAATTTGGATGAAGGAATTGAGTGTAATATTTCCATGTTTGCAGATGACACTAAGCTGAGTGGCAGTGTGAGCTGTGAGGAGGATGCTAAGAGGCTACAGGATTAGGTTAGGTGAGTGGGCAAATGCATGGCAGATGCAGTATAATGTGGATAAATGTGAGGTTATCCACTTTAGTGAAAAAACACGAAGGCAGAATATTATCTGAATGGCGGCAGATTAGAAAAAGGGGAGGTGCAACGAGACCTGAGTGTCATGGTACATCAGTCATTGAAAGTTGGCATGCAGGTACAACAGGCGGTGAAGAAAGCAAATGAAATGTTGGCCTTCATAGCTAGGGGATTTGAGTATAGGAGTGGGAGGTCTTACTGCAGTTGTACAGGGCCTTGGTGAGGCCTCACCTAGAATATTGTGTTCAGTTTTGGTCTCCTAATCTGAGGAAGGAAGTGCTTGCTATTGAGGGAGTGCAGCAAAGGTTCACCAGACTGATTCCCAGGATGGCAGGACTGACATATGAGGAGAGACTAGATCAACTGTGCCTGTATTCACTGGAGTTTAGAAGGGTGAGAGGGGATCTCATAGAAACATAGAAAATAGGTGCAGGAGTAGGCCATTCGGCCCTTCTAGCCTGCACCGCCATTCAATGAGTTCATGGCTGAACATGCAAATTCAGTACCCCCTTCCTGCTTTCTCGCCATACCCCTAACATATAAAATTCTGACGGGACTGGACAGGTTAGATGCAGGAAGAATGTTCCCGATGTTGGGAAGTCCAGAACCAGGGGTCACAGTCTAAGGATAAGGGGTAAGCCATTTAGGACCGAGATGAGGAGAAACCTCTTCACTCAGAGAGTGGAATTCTCTACCGCAGAGAGTTGTTGATGCCAGTTTGTTGGATGTATTCAAGAGGGAGTTAGAAATGGCCTTAAAGGGATCAAGGGGTATGGAGAGAAAGCAGGAAAGGGGTACTGAGGTGAATGATCAGCCATAATCTTATTGAATGGTGGTGCAGGCTCGAAGGGCTGAATGGACTACTTCTGCATCTATTTTCCATGTTTCTATGTTTCTATGACCCTTCCATCAATGGGAACAGTTGCTCATTGTCTGCTTTGTTGAGATCCCTTGTGATTTTGAAATATCAGATGATCTCATGTACCAAAATGAAAACACCTCCAAAAAAGATCAGATTGTGAATATTTCTGTAAGCAGTACAATTAAACTCAGTACTGTGTTTAGGCTGGGTATAAGAGCTGGAACAGCCATAAACCTTTGTCATCATCAAGGCTCCTATATTGCTCCCCCACCTTGGTTGGGTACTGGACATGCTGAGTGGACCAGAAGTGCTCTCCATCTATCCTGGCCTCAAGACACTTGAATTTGCTGGTCCAACTCATTAAAATGGCTCGGCTACATCAGGAAACCTGGATCAGAACACTGACACAGGTGTCGCCCCGAGAGACCCGCAGGTTTTGTTCTGGCTGTCAGCTTCGGGGCCTTCTGCTGGCTGTTAGAGATCTAGTAGTTCCCTCCGAGGAGGAAGGTAAGATTTACCTTAGGGGCATTCTTTGCCTTGCTGCATGGCCCTCCAAGACCATCAGATCTGAGGGGGCTCCCAGACACAAGACACCCCAGCTTCCTGAGGCGACACTGGAATGGAGTCCCCCTCGGATGGAATTAGAGGAAGCTGATGCTGGACAGAATTGCCCCCTCCCATCTCACTAAATCTCCATTTCCCTGGCACCAGGGAGAGCAACATCGGGTGTGTGATACTATTATGTTGTTGTTATACAATAAGTTTTGATGCGAAGTACACCCTGCCGAATGTTTGGCAAATTCTCTTTATTTATCCAACAGTTTTGAATGAAATATTCATCCTTTTATCATATGGCTGAGCATTGCTGCCTTAAATCCACCAAAATCTGTCTTAATCGCACTGATTATAAAACCACCTGTCTCCCACACTCTCAATGTTTCTCGGATCCCTGCATGAATTAAGCAGACACCTGCTGATGTTTTCACAGCTTCTGATAACAAGAGACTCTCAGTGTAACAAAATGGGAGCTGCTTCTACACAGAGGAACCATGTCTAAAAGCAGTCATATGGTTTTATTCAGGACATCAACATCTATTTCGCCCATGACACAACAGTGGACCTAGACTAAACAAAACTGGCACATTGTAACTAATGTTCCCTTTAATATATATGTTTTTGGGTACATGGCTCCTTTAACGGGCTGGATGGCCAATTCAAATTTCTGCCCATGCATGGTTTTTCCATTTAAAAGCCAGTGCATGGGACCTCCAGACCCCTGCATGGCCCTGTGGTAGCACAGCTTAATGGAAACATGGATTGTAAACTTTGCCCACATCACAATGGCAGTGGCATGATGATGGTACAGATGGTACAGAGAAATAGCTTATTCAAAACAGATAAAATCTTGCAAGGCTGTTAAATGAATCTTTATTGCATGGAACCGATTTTTTTGAACAAAACTTACAGATTAGTGATTCAGTTTGCGAGCTTTTGAATAACGGGTAGCTGGTAGTGATTACAAGGCAGTAATCTCTTTCAGGGGTTCAGTTGATGCCATTAATCGCAGGATCAAAGCTGTAGTGGTTTACAACTCATCTCAACTTCAAGATTAGATTATAGCATTGAAATCACACAGGTTATCTATTATTTTTCGTATTACAGACTGTCAAGTGCATGGTCCTCACTTTATTTCTTTAGATTCTTCTATCTACTGATAATGACTGTTACTGATGTTTATTGAAATCTATGTCATTAATGCATAAAGAACTTCATGATGAAGGTTAATGGATGGTGACTGAATCATTACACGTTACTGACTCTGGAGCTGATTATCTAAGAATAATTCAGTCAGTATGTATTTCTAGATATTTTAGTTTGTTCATCTTACATAAAAGTTACAACAATAAAGGTTTTGCTTTAAACTATATACAAAAGATAGTGGTAATGAATAAAATCCACACAACTGGATATTAACAGCCAATAGCATTGTGTATGAGTAGTTTGTTTTCCAATATAATACCTTCTTCTTACAAGAGAAGGCCATGTATTTTGCACTAAATTTTTAAAAATTACTATTACTACAAATAAATTATCGTCTTAAGCAAAACTTTCCAGGAAATCGGCACCCATACCGGCGGCAGTAGTAGTTAAGGAGATAATCCTCCAAGAGCAAAACTCATTTATGGCAAAATAAAGTATGTGATGATATATAGTCAAAATAATTATTTACCTGAGAGTGTCTTCAATGATATCATACACTCATGGGGTTCAAAAGACATTGATAAACTGCATGAGAGCCAGGTGTACGAGTTAGGAATCAGCATTCAGGATTTGGCTTTGAGTTTGTCCTTAAAATTTAGCTCTCAGTTCAGTCACGTTCAGGTTGTCGGAATGCATATTTAGAGTCTTCTTTGATTGTTTTGTCTCTCTGAAGACAACTTTCATATCATCAGATGCCTGGATGCTGCCCTATCTCTGCTGGCTGAGCCCTTATTGTTCCTGCAAACATATGCGGCAGGAGTACTTTCTAAATCGAAGTACACTAGTGGCCTCTACTGGACAAATTTCTGGGCGCAACGTCTAAAGTATTGTGCCCTCCTTTACTTCCTCTAATGTGTCTTCATATCTTTTCAAATCTTATCTTCTCTCATTCCCTCTCCCTGAAATTTCCCTGTGCTTTGCATGTTCTTTGGCTAAGCTGATGGGCTAGACACAAACTCGTAAAAATCTGCCTCTAACGGGCTGGGGTGACAAGCCTTCAGTTTTTTTTCCCTTCTTGTTGAGGGTTGCCTGCCTCTATTTGACCCCCTTCGCATGATTGAAAATGGAAACCAGTGAATTGTGTTACCATTCAATAATATTTTCAGTTGAAAGCTCTTCACTGTCCTGTCTCTTTCTTCGTTTTTGATACCATGGGATAGAAATTGGTCATCATTGGATCCATTTTCTGTGTGGAAACGGAGGGGCAAAGAGGACAAATTTCTGGGCGTAACGTCTCACACCTGATGTGGGCCTGTGTTACGAATGCCACCATGTTGGTAAAGGCACGTACTGGGCGGCAATGTTCCCTGTAAGCTGCAATGGGAAAGGTTCCACGCAGGCCACTCACCGACTTCTATGTTGTAAATACTGCACATGCATGGAAATTTAAAGGGACCACGCACTAAAAGAAACAGGCCGTGCAGAACAAAGCACAGCTTACAGAGAGTATTGCAGGGCAGTTGCCTACATCAGGCATTAGGCCCCTCACATAGATAAGTGAGTGCTCCAATACTTGTTTTAGGCCCTCTTGCAAAAATTGGTTTGAATTGAGTGGAACAAATGCCAGGCCTGCCCTGCTCAGGATTCTTTAGTGTCCGGGACAGTTTAAGCAGCGGCTGCCACCAGCAGGTAAAATGTTTTAATTACAATCCATTTCTGGGACGACAGGAGGAGCAGGAGCACTCCCGCGACTCCACAGTCCTTGCAATCGGTCTCCCCACAGCTCTCTCTACCCACTTCTGGGACGTACCTTTGGCCCGCTGCTGGCAAGGCAAACAATCTGAATGTAATCTTTGTAAAATGCGCAAGCTGCCCATGCAGGCATGGCAGATGTGGGTGGTCTGTACAAGAAATGTTAATGAGGCCCAGGGACCAATTTCGGACCAGCCTCCAGCCCCAGGCCAGAGCTCGGCCACATACTATTGGCATGCTGGTAGTTATGGATCCAAAAATAGGCAATTTCCACCCATATACTGGGTTGCTGTGATTAAAATTCTTGCACTGTGAACAGTTACAGGACACCGATGCTTATGTTGTAATTGTCCATTCATTTAATTATCAATTGTATTCAATGAATACACACCCAATCATTAAAAAAAGTCATTCTTAAAAGAAATAAATTCCCACAAATTGATATATTTACCTTAGTGATTTGAGAGTTAATGAACAGCAGGGAGAGCTTGCTGGAGGAGTAACAAGATGGTGCCCATTTATTTTTTAAAAGGTGGCAAAACAGACTCTAGAAATGTAAGACCATCAACCCCATCAATGCCAGGTAAAATAATAGAATCAATGATCAGGATTCTGGATTAACTGTATAAAAATAACCCAGTAAATAGCAGATTAAAGAATGGAAAGTTCCTGCCCGACCAATATTTTAGACTTTTTGAGGAGGTGGAATCCCGAGTGGACTATGGACAATCTTGCAATAAGGTTTACTTCGTTTTCCTAATGTAAAATGCCACATGAGAGGTTGCTATTTATTCCTTTATTCCTGGATTGACCAGGCCTGTATTCACTGGAGTTTAGAAGAATGAGAGGGGATCTCATAGAAACATATAAAATTATAATGGGACTGGACAGGTTAGATGCAGGAAGAATGGTAATGATATTGGGGAAGTCCAGAACCAGGGGTCGCAGTCTAAGGATAAGGGGTAAGCCATTTAGGACCGAGATGAGGAGAAACTTCTTCACTCAGAGAGTTGTTAACCTGTGGAATTCTCTACCGCAAAGAGTTGTTGATGTCAGTTCATTAGATATATTCAAGAGGGAGTTAGGTATGGCCCTGACAGCTAAAGGGATCAAGGGGTATGGAGAGAAAGCAGGAAAGGGGTACTGAGGTGAATGATCAGCCATGGTCTTATTGAATGGTGCTGCAGGCTCGAAGGGCCGAATGGCCTACTCCTGCACCTATTTTCTATGTTTCTATTGACTATTAGATTACTATTAGATTGTTCACCTGCTCATTTTATAATAAATTTGCGTAATATTTTAAAGTAAAAATGAAGTCTAGAGGGAGATTTTGACCGGCTCTGCAGGTGGGAATCGGGACTGGGGTGCCCTGAGAGACGCAGAGACAAATTTACCGCCCGTTCTGATCCTGGGTATCCAGAACGATCCCTTTAAATATGCAAATTAGGGTACAATGCTTTACAAAGGACCCCGAGTGTCATTTTGGGAGACGACCAAGCGGAATGTGTCTAGTTGAAGAGGACCAAAAATGGAAAGTTTAAAATTATTTTTGTTAGGCTAGGAAGAGCAGGAGTGCTTCTCTGGGGCTGCACCAGAATAATGTTGATGCTGCTGCCCCGAAAAATGGCCCCACTCCCTCCCTGAGCCTACCTTGCTGGCTGGCTGCATTGGCATCCGAGACACCCAATATTGCACCGGCCCGGAACTGGCAATCTGCAGCGGGTGGTCGGGTAATGACGTCCGGCTCTCAAAATGAACCAGGCCTCCTGCCAGCACTTTCGGGTGACTAGCTAATGTCATGCTTTCTCATTTTCAAAGACTGAAGTTGTGAAGGCATAAGATTGTCCTGTACCCTATAATAATTAACAAACGGGTTTGTTGTTCACATTCCCGGGTGGTCATGGTGGTGGGAGGGGTTTGGGGAAAAGCAAACCTGGATCTCAAAGATGAACACTTTCAAAAGGCTTGGGAATTGGGACTCACCTATGAGAGTGAGCTGAAATACAAGAGCAAGATAATGTAAGATATGAAGATTTTAAAAGACCCAAAAATGTAACAAGGAGATTGCAGGTTCTTTCTGGAAGGGTGAGCCAGAGTTTGCCGAATGATTGTCCTCATTTGCATGTATTTTGTGTGTTTGTGCTCTTGTGACTAAAGTGGAATTACATTAGCTCACAATGTAAACATAATTGGCAGGATTTTCCTTATCTTTCCCCTGGTTTAGTGATTTTCATGGAGGGTGGGGTGGAACTGGAATATTGGGTGGGGTCTCCTCACACTGGATCCTGCTTAATTTTGCACTTGTTCCAGTTTTCTGGCATCACTTCTACCGGAAGCAGGTGCATTTAAATGAGGTGATAATTACCAAGGATCTACAGTCAATGGATGGAAGACGGATTGTCAGACATTGCCGTATTTCTGGGCACTTTATCGGGAGCTGTGATGTTTTGTTTTCCCTTCTTCAAAGCCGCCTGCCCCTTTAATGTGCAGCTGACAGCTGACTCCCACAGCAGCAGTCATTTTGTCCCCTACCCGCTGCCCTGTGGGATCTTCCCATGCACAATCAGGAGTGCCACTGGGAGCCTGCCAAAAGAACTCTGACCTGCCCGACATCCTCCGACAGTTAAGCCAAGGGCAAAATCTCAGCCATCATTTGCTAAAGGTTCTTCATATGTTTTGTGATTCACAGCGTATTTCCCTTATCTCTCTCTGAATCGCTTTCCTTATTTTCTCATATTCTCTTTTTTTCAAAGAAATCATTTTTATCATCCCTATATACCCCCTCTTCAATTTTAGTTTGCTTTTAACCTCTTTGTTTATCCACAGCATCCTGAAAATTGAAATAGTCTCCTTTTTTTAAAATATATATTCTGCACCTTTTGCAATCTACTTTTTTATTAAAAAAACAATCCCTCTATGTCACCACTGCCATTGTGTATCATGAGGATATCAAAATTCAGCTAACAGAGCTTATTTTGAATTGAACCAACATGTTTATAACCAGAACCAGTGACAAGAACTTGAGAGAACATTGGCCAAGTCTGCAGATACTTTAGCTGGTGTAAGAATAAAAGTGTTCAGTAATAACATTGATTCTGTGTATGTATAAATGTTGAAAATGTAGACTATACGAAAAGATTTTGAAAGATTCACCATGGAAGCTCACAGACCTCCAGCATGCTATTTATGTATTGTGTTCATTGGAAAGCCACTAAACCGAATCAAGGGATGGCTGGGCCAGTCCAGCAGACACATGAGTGAGGAGAGCTAATAAGGAACTGCCCTGGAACCAAGGTCCAATCATGAGGCTTTTGGAGGAACAATGGACTTAAGGGATATAAAAACCCAAGCACAGACTGCTCTATCTCTCCTTCTCTCCTGGGCACACGGCAGACTCCTGCTGAAGACCAGCCGAAACAGCAAGCCATGTGTTCAGCCAGCCAGCCAGCCAACCAGAGGAAAGTGACGTATACCTTTTTCTAAATCATTATTGTAACATTGTATCTGTTGTAACTAAGTAAGATCCGTAGGATAGCCAACGACTGCTGATAAATGTGCATGTGGTGTGTGATTTAATAAACTGTTCCAAATTGTTTTAAAAGAATCAGTCTCATTGTTAATTTAAAGCCAGATTTAGAAATCTTACAGTGGATTTCTTTATACAGTGTCAATTTATGGATTTGTAGAACGATAAAGAAATCTAATGAAATATCTGTTTAACAACCAATTCCCTTAATGGCTTTAATGGCTGTAATCCTTTAAACTCATTTATAGCTGGATACAATAGCAGAAATGTTATCTAATATTGGATTGCAAAGCTAATAATGATAAGGCAGGTTTTAGAACTATATAATCACATTTACAAACTGTCAGATTCTTGTGAAAACCAACTTGTTCACTGATGTCCTTTAGAGAAGGAAACCTGCCGTCCTTACCCGGTCTGGCCTATATGTGACTCCAGTCCCATACCAATGTGGTTGACTCTTAACTTCCCTCTAAATGGCCTAGCAAGCCATTCAGTTGTATCAAAGCGCTCACCTTCACTACACAAACTGCAGTAGTACAAGAAGGCAGCCCATCACCACCTTCCCAAGGCGACGAGGGATGGGCAATAACACATCCCAGCGACACACACATCCCGAGAAAGAATTAAAAAATGAAGGGGAGCAGTAACTTTTGCACTCATACAGTGCTCAGATTCAGCAACCCAAAAGGGCTTCTGACAGCCAAAGAATCAGGCACAAGATTTCTCTGTAATTAATGGATCGTTTATTCACAGAAATTCACTGTTTTAAAGTGTATGATATGCAGCTTCCTTGGTGGGTGGATAATTAGCGAAAAACAAATATTCTCTTGACTTTATTGAAAGAGTGATTTCAGATCTTCCCCTTGAACGTTTTATATTTTTTCTATGCCCTGTACAAAGTAAACTTTGTCTAATACAAGTAATTGCAGATGACAATTTTGAGTAGTAAATTCAGTTGTTCATGAAACAAGTGACTCGTGTTGCAGAGCTAGAAACCATTTTAAATGCAATGATTGGCAGCCATGTTGAATGGGAGGAACTACAGGTCATTTTAGATTAAACAAACCAAATGAATAAATAAAACCATGCATACAATTTAAAGCAGCACAATTTATATAAAAAGTAAGTTTAGCAATCCTTTTTCTCTCCATTGTTTACTCACACATGGCACAAATCCTGTGAAATTCATTAGTCTATAATTTAAACATAGCTTATCAGGCTTTTCTCCCTCCCTTGCTATATTAAATAGCTTTCAGGAGACAGAATATGTTCCAATTGACAAGGTCCCGCACAAGAGATTGGTGTGCAAAATCAAAGCGCATGGTATTGGGGGTAATGTACTGACGTGGATAGAGAACTGGTTGGCAGACAGGAAGCAGAGAGTCGGGAAAAACAGGTCCTTTTCAGAATGGCAGGCAGTGACTAGTGGAGTGCCGCAGGGCTCAGTGCTGGTACCCCAGCTCTTTACAATATATATATTAACGATTTAGATGAAGGAATTGAATGTAATATATCCAAGTTTGTGGATGACACTAAACTGGGTGGCGGTGTGAGCTGTGAGGAGGACGCTAAAAGGCTGCAGGATGATTTGGACAGGTTAGGTAAGTGGGCAAATGCATGGCAGATGCAGTATAATGTGGATAAATGCGAGGCTATCCATTTTGGTGGCAAAAACAGGAAGGCAGATTATAATCTGAATGGTGACAGATTAGTAAAAGGGGAAGTGCAAAGAGACCTGGGTGTCAAGGTACATCAGTCATTGAATGTTGGCATGCAGGTGCAGTAGGCAGTAAAGAAAGCAAATGGCATGCTGACCTTCATAGCGAGAGGATTTGAGTCTCGCAGCAGGGAGGTCTTACTGCAGTTGTACAGGGCCTTGGTGAGACCACACCTTGAGTATTGTGTGCAGTTTTGGTCTCCTAATCTGAGGAAGGACGTGCTTGCTATTGAGGGAGTGCAGCGAAAGTTCACCAGACTAATTCCCGGGATAGCAGGACTGACATATGAAGAAAGGCTGGATTGGTTAGGCTTATATTCACTGGAATTTAGAAGAATGAGAGGGGATCACATAGAAACCTATAAAATTATATAACGGAACTGAACAGGTAAGATGCAGGAAGACATTGGGGAAGTCCAGACTGTGACCACAGTCTAAGGGTAAGGGGTAAGCCATATAGGACCGAGATGAGGAGAAACTTCTTCACCCAGAGAGTGGAGAACCTGTGGAATTCTCTACCACAGAAAGTTGTTGAGTCCAGTTCGTTGGATATATTCAAAAGGGAGTTAGATGTGGCCCTTACGGCTAAAGGGATCAGGGTATATGGAGAGAAAGCGGGAGTGGGGTACTGAAGTTGCATGATCAGCCATGATCATATTGAATGGCGGTGCAGGCTCGAAGGGCTGAATGGCCTGTTCTTGCACCTATTTTCTATATTTCTATGAGGAACACAGGAAATAATGGAAGGCCATGTTTACAATTATTAGCAATAATGTGGAAAAAGAAAGTAATACAATTGCTATCCAAAAAGTGTTTTATTACCTCTTCGTTATAATTATGTGAAATGCTCTGTTATATCAGTAACCTCTGTGTGCTTTGTGTTTTTATGAATCGTTTGAGAACATTTGGAAACTGAGCAGTTTTCCACTTTCTTGCCGCGATCTTTCATATCGGGTCGGGAGCAAGGTGGGTGACTTTGGGTGCGGACTGGAACCTCACTCCTGGTTGCAGCCCACTCTACAAGTATTTTTACGTGGATGGGGCTTGTTAAACCCGAACTGCGAGCTTCCTGGCCAATTTAAAGGAAGCGGTTCTGATTATGTCATTTGATGACACGTCATCAGCCAGTTTCCTTAAAGGGACCATGCCAACATTCATTTTGACAGTTGTGCTGTCAGTGTTCTACGGCATTGAGGTGCTGCAATCACTGACAAGCACTGCACAAAGGTGCACGATTGCATCCAGGCTCTCCCATGACTCCCTCCAGATGCTTATGGAGGGAGTCACACCACGCAGGAAAGTTCTCTTCCTTTCCAATGGGTGGAAGAGACCTCCCCAGGAGATCAACACAACTTGGTTGGAGATTGTATAGGAGGGCACAAGCAGGGATGTTGTCAGGAGGACCTGGCTGCAGTGGTGCAAACCTTTCAATGATCTCAGTGTATCATAAAACGTTATTGCAAAGCTATACCGAATACCGAACCTCATACTGCTGTGCCACTCATTACATCCCCATCACTCTGCCTTCCCTATCCTACTCCTGCACATCCTTACTCACACCAACTTACCTTGTACCACGATACTTCCCTTTCTCTCTATCTATCTACATTATCACATCCCCATATCACCAGCCATCCCTCACACTCAACCTCATTCTTCTCCAATCATACCAACTGACAACACACTTGGGTGTTTTTTGTTAATGCTGATGTAAAGTTTCTGTTAATGTGTTGTAAAACATTGAAATCTTTATTTTCAACACTTTACCATCTTGTGTGCACCTTTGGAAGTGGCTTAGTGAGTTGCAGTGAATGGTGAGACATAACGGTACCCCCCAATGGTGATGAGTGTGAAAGAAATAGCTTGGGCATTGTAGGGATGCTTCATGGTGTTGGAGTGGGTGGTGCCAACCTGGTGTATCATGTGCCAACCTGGCACATCATGTGTACAATGTCAAGTGAAGTAAATCTGGCATCCCAGACAGAAGTGTGGTTAGGTGCTGATGACCTGTGTCCTGTGCAGCATCAGTTGATTGCGGCAAAGGCTGGTGTTTTTTGTTGGTGATGCTGGTATGCCTGGTGATGTTGGTGTTGGGGCTGATCGTGGTGGAATTCTGAGGATCAAGGTGAGATTTATTCAAGGGCACCAATGTTGATGGAATAGATGGCAGCTGAAGTTGACATAAGAACCTAAGAACATAAGAAATCGGAGCAGGTGTAGGTCATTTGACCCCTTGAGCCTGCTCTGCCATTTAATAAGCTCATGGCTGATCTGATCATGGACTCAGCTCCACTTTCTCGCCTGCTCCCCATAACCCTTTATTCCATTATTGCTCAAAAAAATGTTTATCTCCGCCTTAAATATATTCAATGACACAGCCTCTGGGGCAGAGAATTCCATAGATTTACAACTCTGAGAAGAAATTCCTCCTCATCTCAGTTTTAAATGTGCAGCCCCTTATTCTAAGACTATGCCCCCTAGTTTTAGTTTAAACTATGAGTGGAAATATCATCTCTGCATCCACCTTGTCGAGCCCCCTCATTATCTTATATGTTTTGATAAGATCACCTTTCATTCTTCTGAACTCCAGTGAGTATAGGCCCAACCTACTCAATCTATCCTCATAAGTCAACCCCCTCATCTGCAGAATCAACCTAGTGAACCTTCTCTGAACAGCCTCCAATGCAAGTATGCCCTTCCTTAAATATGGAGACCAAAACTGTACGCAATACTCTTAGTGTGGCTGCACCAATACCCTGTATAGTTGTAGCAGGACTTCTCTGCTTTTATACTCTATCCCCATTTGCAATAAAGGCCAACATTCCATTTGCCTTCCTGATTACTTGCTGTACCTTGTGTTTCACGCACAAGGACTCCCCTCACTGCAACCCCCCCCTCCCCCCCACCGCACCCCAGGTCCCTCTGTACTGCAGCACTTTGCAATTTTTTTCATTTAAATTATAATTTGCTTTTCTATTTTTTCTGCCAAAGTGGATAACCTCACTTTTTCCCACATTGTATTCCATCTACCAAATTTTTACCCACTCATATAGTCTGTCTATATCCCTTTGCAGATTTATTGTGTCCTCCTCACAATTTGCTTTCCCACCCATCTTTGTATCGTCAGCAAACTTGGTTACATTACACTTGGTCCTTTCATCCAAGCCATTAATATAGATTGTAAATAGTTGAGGCCCCAGCATCGGTTCCTGCGGCATCCCACTAGTTACCATTTGCCAACCAGAAAATGATCCGTTTATCCCGACTCTCTGTCTTCTGTTTGTTAGCCAATCCTCTATCCACGTGAATATATTACCCCCAACCCCGTGAACTTTTATCTTGTGCAGTAACCTTTTATGTGGCACCTTATTGAATGCCTTCTGGAAATCCAAATACACCACATCCCCTGGTTCCTCCTTAGTCACCCTGCTCGTTATATCCTCAAAGAATTCCAGCAAATTTGTCAAACATGATTTCCCTTTCATTAAACCTTACTGACTCTGCCTGATTGAATTGTGCTTTTCCAAATGTCCCTCTACTGCTTCCTTAATAATGGACTCCAGCATTTTCCCAACTACAGATGTTAGGCTAACCGGTCTATAATTTCCTGCTTTCTGTCTGCCTCCTTTGTTATATAAGGGCGTTACATTTGTGGTTTTCCAATCTGCTGGGACCTCCCCAGAATCCAGGGAAATTTGGTAGATTACAACCAATGCATCCGCTATCTCTGCAGCCACTTCTTTTAGGACCCTAGGATGCAAGCCATCAGGTCCAGAGGACTTGTCCATCTTTAGTCCCATTATTTTACCGAGTACTACTTCTTTAGTGATAGTGATTGTATTAAGTTCCTCCCTCCCTATAGTCCCTTGTTTAGCCACTATTGGGATGTGTTTAGTATCTTCTACCTTGTAGACCAATAAAAAATATTTGTTCAAACTCTTTGCCATTTCCCTATTCCCCATTATTAATTCCCCAGTCTCATCCTCTAGGGAACCAACATTTACTTTAGCCACTCTTTTCCTTTTTATATACCTGTAGATGACAGAAGTGATCTGTCACTGATGAGATAGGTTGTTCCAAGGAGGTAACAGTGGATAGAGAGTTAACTGCAAACACTTCAAATCTGCATACAGCTGAAAGGTGTTTTCCAAATCCTGAAGGCTCCAGCTTCTAAGATTGGAAATTGAAGAGCTGTGAAATGGTAGCTGTTATACCACTTTTGCAGCTGTTAATTATTAAAACCAATCCAGATTTGTTGAGAACCCAACACACTTACCTGACATGATCCCTGAGGAATGGGAACCACGTAAAAGACTTGGAAAAATTGTTAGGAACTGGTAAAATTCTGCTTAAATAGCTTTAAGCAGCTTCTTAACGATCTCAATTGCCTGACACGTTGCTTAGTGCCGGGTCTGCAAAACGCAGGCAGAACTTGAGAAATTCACAAGGAGGCGGGTTCAGAGTGGACTTCTGCCCCACTGTCAATCAAGTCCATTTTAACAGCAGATCCGTCTCCACACTCACACTCGCAGCACCAGTAAGGTTCTGGCCTTCGAGTCAGATAACAGCAAAGTAGTACAGACTCCCCTTACTGGATCTTAAAGGCTTCATTTCAGAATACATCATTATATACCAGAGCCATATTTCCACCGATCTCTCGTTCCAATTCCCATGGTTTTCTTTCGCAATATTGTTTTACTGGTGCTGATTAATGCCAAAATTGTGTTGAAAATACCCTACTTAAGAATACCCATGTTGTGATCCGGGCAAAAGTGGGGCTACACACACCTGTGGCATGGGCTCACCAGAATCTGGAGCATGGTGGGCAGACTGTGACGAATATTGCGCTATTAGTCCGGCTCTATACTTTCAGAGAATCATAGAAAATTACAGCACAGACGGAGACCATTTGGCTCATTGTGTCTGTGTTGGCCAAAAAGGAGCTACCCAGCCTAATCCCACTTTCCAGCTCTTGGTCTGTAGCTTTGTAGGTTACGACACTCCAAGTGCATATCTAAGTAGTTTTTAAATGTAATGAGTGTTGCTGCCTCTACCACCTTTCAGACAGTGAGTTCCAGACCACCAACACCCTGTGGGTGGAAAAAGTTCTCCTCAGCTCCTCTCTAATCCTTCTACAAATTACTTTAAATCTATGTCCCCTGATTATCGACCTCTCTGCTAGGGGAAATTTTAATATTTGAATATCGAAAGGAGCACAGCCTACAGCACATGGGCTGGGGAGCATAAAATATGGCAATGCAGCGGCTTCTAAACTCCTGCAACTCCACATTAAAGGACAAGTAGTGGCGATGGTGCAAACATGGACTCGCTGCTCACAATAGCAGAGCAGAGACAGGTAGGCAACACAGTTTCCTTTGAAATAAAAACAGAAAATACTGGAAATCTCAGCAGGTCAAGCAGCATCTGTGGAGAGAAACAGAGATAAGGTTTCAGGTCTGTGGCCCTTGACCTGCTGAGATTTCCAGCATTTCCAGCATTTTCTGTTTTCATTTCCGATTACAGCATCTGCAGTATTTTGCTTTTGCATTACTGTTCCCCTTGATCTGGAAGAGCTTCTGCAGAAAGGGGGGGCCAAAGACAGGTGGCCCTATTTGGGCTGAATTTTACCCTCCAGTAAGAACACAGGTGCCAGCTGCATGGAGGGTCATTGCCGACCGAGTCAAGGCAGTTTGTTTCTACCTCGTACCAGGCTGCAGATGAGCAAGAAGTGTACTGGTCTCAGGAGCAAGGGAAAAGGGAGCGTGATCCTCACTGTGCTACTGGAGGCCATTTCAAACATTTTCTGCAGAGGGACCCGCTCCCTCCCTTGCCCAAAACAACAATCTTCAACTTGTGGTTCAAAGCGTTTGCCCTTGATGTACCCCGAGTTGCATAGGCACCACTTATGGAGTTTAACTTAAGGGTACTTCCCTTTGACCCCATGAATTCTGCCATGGGTAGCTATAAAGGTCCTGAACATGGCACACACTGATGACAGGAAATGTTCTTCCCCAGATTTTTGGCTCCAAAATCTCAGTATTATAATAGCTTGTGCCTGATGTGGACCAACTACCAATCATGCAGCACTAATATTCTTTCAGATTAAATGCTGCCAGAGTAATCATATGTTGCGGGGACAATTTTTAGTAAAACTTGAAATCTTTGTTAGAATATAATCTTGCATTTGAATTTGTACCAATGGGGCCATTTTCAAAACCTAGGCTAATGCCCCTTTTTTAAAAGATTGTAACGCTTCGCAATCAAAATAATGTGCTCAATTTTGCCCTGGGTAATTCTGTGCAATAAAAATTTAGTTTTTTTGGAACATCAGAAAATTGGCGAATGAAAATCCACATGTAGCAATGATTTTTTTTTAAGCAGTTCTCAAACATCTATGCTACATAATTAGTTTAACTGATGAAAAATTTGTCATTTCAGCCGTGGAATGTCTGAAATCTTTACAAAATGGCTGAGTGACAAATCCATATAATTCATTTCACCGGCTCGGCCACTGAGGTCCTTGTTGACCGTGTAATGGAGAAATTGAATGACCTTTTTGGCCCAGAAGGCAGTCCACAAGTATGCTTTCAAAGCAAAAAGCATGGCAATATGTCACAGAGCATGTCAACTTGGGGTTAACTATAATGAGGAGCTGGAGGGCGATCAGAAAAGAATGTCATGACTTCAAAAAGTACAGCAAGGCCAAGAGAAAATAATATAAAGTGGGAGCATAGAACAGATATGGAAGTGAAGTTAAATGGTGGTTGCTAAAGAGATATATACCGCACATACAGAAAGAAATGTTAAGGAAGGTGCAGAACAGAAATGAGCTTGAATGAAATAGCGAACTACCATAAATTATATTACACATCTCATGAGGACAAAAAGAACACACTGAGGGAGTTTCTACAGGCCAAATCACCCTCCACAGCACTGTTACTGCAAAGGCAAAAGTTGCACATAATGTTGTCAATTTTCACTTCTATCCCTTGGCATTAGCAGTAATGCTCTCAAAATTGAGTCAGTCGCTTTACTGCCCTGTTAACACCAGCAAAGAGGTTGGCAACATTTAAAAAAAAAAAATCCCATTGCTGAGTGCCCAAAGTGTCTCAGGCAGTAGACCCCTTTTAATATGCAAATTGGAGTCTGAGGACCCTGATTGCCATTTTTGGTCAGAACTGGTTGGACTGTGCACCAGTTCCACAAGTGATAAAGTCAAAGAGGCCCGGCTGAGGTCCGTTTGGAATTATTTTTGTGGGGCTCCTCTGGGCTCCACAAAATAATCTGGGCTGCCTTCCCGTGATACCAACCCTCCTCGATAATGTCTCACCCCCATACTATATTGGGAGGCCTTGATACAGAGAGCTGCACCAATACGTCCGCTTGGTGCCTTGTAGCTTGCCGGTCCAATGTTAGGGAGACCAGTGCCTCAAAAGGCAGCTGCCACTTCCCTGTGGGTATGGGTGACTGGCTGTATGGATTATATGGAGCAGGTCAAGGAGAAGGCAACTAGGGATGGGCAATAAATGTGGCCTTGCTTGCATTGCCTCCATCCTGACAGTGAATAAGATAAAGGGGAGGAAAGCTCTTAAATATACTGAAGAAGGTGAAAAGCTGCATAGGCCAATTGTGCCACAGTAACCATCTAACTAATGTAAAAAGTCTTGCATATGACACACACTTCCTGTACACATTAACCTCACAATCTGTGTGACCAATTTTAAATAACTTTTTATTGAACTAATTCCTCCGTGATGTTCTCGGAGATTGGCTGCATATCGCACACATCCTGAAGAATCAGGCAGGTAGCCTTCAACACACTTGGCACTGAGCTCCCGATTCTAGAGGATCAATTTTGTTTAAGCTTTTCAGGAGGTGTAATGTGCATATGCTGGCTTCATTCGCCCCCTGAAAAGATATGCAAATTGTTGCAAAGTGGTTCCCCTTCCAGATTCTTCATGTTGTTCTGCAGACCAGCTCTTGATTTGCTGAGTACCCATGTAAAATGGAGGCCTGCAAACTGTTTGCTGAAGAACTTCACCAGTTAATGCCAGGTTGCTATAGTGTGAGGACTAGATTCTGACTGCTAATTTGACAAAATGAACACAATTCCTATTGCTTGCTGCGGTTTCTCCTCAAATCAGCAGTCCTTTTGGGCACATCTCCGACAACAGTGCTGCTGTTATCACCAGTTCGCTCCTGCAGCTGCAGGCAGTGCTGACCCATGGGTGTCCCAATAGGCCCGCCAATGGCTGTTAGCTGGAGTTAGGAAGGGAAAAGGAATTCCTGCAAAGAAGGAGAGGCAAGCTGAACGGCAGTTGCCCATCATCCATTTGCAAGCAGCCTCGGAATGATGTCATACGGTCTAGGTACAACTAATTTGGCATGTCAGAAGAGATCTACCTTTGCCTTTATGATTCAGTAGGGTGACTGTCACCAACCTGTGCCATCTACTGGGGCCTGACATTCAGCTAGCATGCAGCACAATGGCAGTTAAAGTCCCCACCACATTGAACTTTTATGCTTGTGATATTTGGCAAATTTCTCAGTCAGTCATCCATACACCAATGCATTCTCCTTCATGGCAAACAAGCCAAAGGTGGGCCGAGGAAACGTTTCAAGGACACCCTCAAAGCCTCCCTGATAAAGTGCAACATCCCCACTGACACCTGGGAGTCCCTGGTCAAAGACCGCACTAAGTGGAGGAAGTTCATCCGAGAGGGCGCTGAAAGAGTGTGCGGCAAACCAGTCCCACCCACCCTTTTCCCTCAATGATTGTCTGTCCCACCTGTGACAGGGACTGTGGTTCTCGTATTGGACTGTTCAGCCACCTAAGGATTCATTTTTAGAGTGAAAGCAAGTTTTCCTCGATTCCGAGGGACTGCCTATGATGATGATGATGCATTAAACAATTCACCACAACCTCATTCGCTTATGTCATTTCCCACTGGAAAGCCTGGAGCAACAGGCCAAGTGCCAGGTAACTGCTTTATAAAAGTGCAGGGCTTCATTGTTGCCATTACAGTGCCAAACAACAAACATGTCACATACCATAAAGTTTTTCATTCAATCAAAATACAGATGATCTCAGACCACCACATCTGAATAATCTAAGATACTTTGATAGTAATTATGGTGCTTTTATCTTTTGATAATTAATAGTGTCGCATCACAAATATTTGAAGGGATAGGCTGAAGAGATGAATAGTTGTTACCCGAGCAATTGACATCAGTGCAGAAACCCCACATTTAGATAATAGAAAATACAATGAGAATCTTGCCTCCTCCTGAGTTCAGGTGAAACATACTTTTAAAATATTGTCAGAAAGCATCAATATCTGGATAAGTCAGGTGGGCTCCTATCTACAGACCTGACAAAATGTCAAAGATCATTTATGCTTGCTGAGTCCTGGACAACTTGGCCATTAGAAGAAAGGAACTCAAGCAGACATAAGCCTGAAAGGTGAGCCTTTCTTCTTTTTGTCTTTCAGATAAAGATGGACAGAAAAAGCCCAGCTTGTCCATTGCATCTTTTCTATTCATCCATGTAGCAACTAGAAAAATGGCCCCCATTACTCCTGACTAACAGCAGCCTTGTAAATCTCCTGGGACAGGCAAAAAAACCACAGATAATACTGGAGTTACTCAGCAAGTTAGGCAACATATGTAGATAGAGGAAAGTAGATTAATGACCATTGTCAGAACCAAAAGATGTGACCGATGTCATCTGCCTGATACAGGCACATTCCTCCATCTTATCCAGATCTGATCGTAATTATTTATCACCTCATGGGTTCTGACACCAACACGGATATTCTATCATCTACACACATGGGGACAATACACTCAATGCTTTCATCCAGATCATTGATATAGATCAAGAAGACTAACAGTCCTATCATCAATTCCAATGGGTCTCCACTTGTAAACGGTCTCCACACCGAGTCACGACCATTAATGACAACCCTCTGGCTATAAGAACGCAACCTATTCCCTATCTAACACAGGATCTGCCCTCTAATTCCACAAGACTCCATCTTATATAGAAATCTTCTGAAAGTTCAAATATACAGGGGGTAAAATTGAACTTGTTGCATCCCTCATCCAGGTGTAAAATGGGAGCACTGAGATCCAATTTAAAGGGCAACATCCTGTGCCCAAACAGCATTGAAAACATGCCGGATGTTATATTTGTTCAGGCATTGCAGAGACGCCCCTGGTGTCAGCCTAAAACAGACATTAGGTCCCTTGAATATGCTAATGAGGCCCAACACCTGTTTTCGGCCCATTCCTAATGTCTCAAAATTACTGGACTGTGCACAGACTAACCAGCAGTCCTTAAAGGGAGTTCTTTAAGTGTTGAACTTACTTCCTGTGCATTTTTCCATTCCATCTGCTTACCTCCTAATGAATCCTTCCAACTCCATCTTCAAGGCAGGTGGCACAGTTCACCACAGCAGCACATACCTCAGGCCTACTAAAATTAGACCTGTCACCCATTGGTTCCCTCTGTTGCCCTATTTTCCCCAAAGGAGCCTTTCACCCCTCCCTGCTCTGTTTGTCATCACACCTGCTCCAACTCAATCTTTCTTCTGACCTATTTGTCCCTGTGTCCCACAAAAGCCATGTTGCTAACCAGGAACAGGCATCAAGTTGTGCATTCTACACAATCATAGTAAAATTGCAGAAAGGATTTCAACAACTTCATTCCAGATAAAGACCAGAAATGTGGCTTTTGAAGTACAGGGGCTGGATTCCCTGATGAACTTCTACACAACTGATCTGGATAAACTTGTACTATTTTAATAGCAAACGGTGCTTATATGGTATTCCTAAGCACTATTTGAGCTTAAAGCTTTCATCAGCTTCGTGCTAGATAAACCATTTCCTTTTTTACACATTCTGAGAAAACACAGGAATGTAATGAAAGCTTATCGTTTACATCTTCAGCAATTTCTCTCGCACTGCCCACCTCAAACATTATCATCATCATAAACAGTCCCTCAGGGTCGAGGATGACTGGCTTCCACACTAGAAATGAGTATTCAGGTGACAGATGAACTCATTTTAAATGGAAGATGCCTGTGAATAAATAATTTTATTGTGTGGTGGCCATTGCACACCAGCCACCACATGGGCTTGACGGAACAAGGTCTTGGTCCACTGGCGAGGGGGTCCAAGACGACTGGAGACCAGGCAACGCCTCTGACAGTGGCGCAACGCCAATACATACACACAAACTCAAACATACTCCTACTGTCCTCCTTACTACCTCCTTCCCACAGGACCTCTGTCTACGTGGAATTCATAGTACGCAATGTTAGCCTCACAGCCTCGCTATTGGCCGTGCTGCGCCTTCCCTTGGTCTTATTCATGCTGCTCCATCTCTGGGCTCTGACCTCTCTGCTCCTCTGTGCCTCGTTCATCCTCTCCCTGTGCCTTATACCCCTCAACTTCCTCTTGCTGAGGTGGGGGCAGAGGTAGGTGTTGTGGTGGTTGTTGTGTATGCAATAACTCAATAGACTGAATACTGTAAACTCTGAACAGGTACAAACCTGGCTGTACTTTATTAGGGTCCAAAGTGATTACATTACAAGATGGGGGCCTTTTATAACTGGGCAGCACACATGTGCACACAGCCCAATGACCTCCGACAGTGGCGCAACCTGGTGGCTAGTAAATCCAAGCATACATACATGACAATAACTCCCTTTAAGATATTAGTGACGGTCTATTTACAAATTGAGACAGTCTGGAGCTTTCCGCTCCCGAGTTGAACATCTCAGTTCAACTCCAGCCTTGGGTGAGCAGTCTGAGTCTGAGTCTGGTGGCTGGGTAGCCGATCTGACGGGAGTGACAATGACCACGTCAGGGATTGAAAGTGCTGATTCATTGACCATGTCAGTGATTGAAAGTCCAAATTCATTGATGACAGCGGAGTCCTCTGATGACTGAGGGTAGGTTGGTTGGTCACTGATTGTGTCTTCTTCAGTCTGTTCCGGTTCATCCGTGTGCCACAGCTTTATCTGATCGACATGTTTCTTTCATCTCTGCCCATTCTTGAGCTTAACGATAAACACTCTGCTATCCTCCTTGGCTGTAACAGTATAAGCGATCCATTTGGGACCTTGACCATAATTCAGTACTTACACAGGATCATTGACAGAAACGTCGTGTGACACAGTAGCGCGATCATAATACCCTTGCTGGCTTTGACGTCTGTATTTGACATGATTATTCAAGTCAGGGTGGACAAGAGAGAGCCTGGTCTTGAGACCTCTCCATCAATAGTTCAGCAGGGGAGACCCTGGTAAGCGTATGGGGTCTTGTCCTGTAACTAAGCAATATGCATGACAAGCGAGTTTGCAATGAACCTTGAGTTAAACGTTTCATACTCAGCTTGATGGTTTGGACCGCACACTCTGCTTGTCCATTGGATTCGGGTTTGAATGGTGCTGAACACATGTTTGATACCATTGAGTTTCATGAACTCTTGAAACTCCATACTGGTGAAATAAGATCCATTGTCGCTTACAACGATGTCAGGCAGACCATGCATAGCAAACATGACATGAAGGCTCTCAATGGTAGCTGTGGATATGCTGGATGACATGATTGTATACTCTATCCACTTGGAACAAGCATCCACCACAACTAAGAACATCTTTCCCAGAAAGGGACCTGCAAAGTTGATGTGGATCCTGGACCATGGTTTAGATGGCCATGACCACAGACTCAGCGGCGATTCCGCTGGTGCTTTACTAAACTGCATGCAAGTGTTACATTGATGCACACATGATTCCAGATCAGAGTCAATTCCAGGCCACCATCCATTAGACCTGGCAATGGCTTTCATCATGACAATACCGGGATGCGTGCTATGTAGATCATGCACAAATTTCTCTCTACCTTTCTTGGGCATAACAACACGATTACCCCACAGTATATAAAATGATTGAATGGATAGTATGTCTTTGCGATGGATGTAAGGTTTGGTCTCCTCACATATTTGCTTGGTATGGCAGACCAATCACCACTAAGGATACAACGTTTCACAACCGATAATATCGGGTCCTGGCTGATCCAGGTCTTAACTTGTTGGGCTGTGACAGGGGTTCCTTCACTTTCAAAAGCATCCATGACTAACAGTAGGTATGCCAGTTGTGGCGTTTCCACCTCCGGTGTGGGCAACAGCAGAAGGCTCAATGCATCGGCTCTATTCTCAATGCCAGGTTTATGGCGAATGACGTAATCATAGGCAGATAATGTCAACGCCCACCTCTGGATGCGGGACGATGCATTGGTATTGATACCTTTGTTTTCCGAAAACAATAAAATAAGTGGCTTGTGATCTATTTCCAGTTCAAACCGAAGACCAAACAGATACTGATGCATCTTTTTAACCCCATACACACAGGCTAATGCTTCTTTCTCTATCATGCTGCAGGCTCTTTCCGCCTTTGACAAACTTTTTGAAGCATATGCAACAAGTTGTAATTTGCCCGACTCATTAGCTTGTTGGAGCACACAACCAACTCCATATGACGAAGCATCACAATACTAGACACCTACATGGATCATAATGTACCAGCAGCTTGTTAGAGTAAAGCAGATTAGTAGCTTTCTCAAAAGCTCTATCTTGAGGCGCAGCCCAAACTCAGTTGTCGCCTTTTCTTAGCAGCATGTGCAATGGCTCTAATAACGTGCTTAATCTAGGTAAGAAATTACTGAAGTAGTTGAGTAGACCAAGGAACAAACACAGCTCCGTCACATTCTGAGGCTTGGGTGCATTTTTGATGGCCTTGGTTTTCGAGCCTGTAGGATTGATACCGTCAACAGCAATTTTCCTCCCCAGGAATTCGACTTCCGGTGCCATGAAGACGCACTTCGAGCATTTCAGTCTGAGTCCCACTTTGTCCAGACGATGTAGAACCTCTTCCAGGTTGTTCAGATGTTCAGCGGAGTCATGACCTGCGACCAGTATGTCATCTGGGGACGGACTTCAGTAGACTCTCCATGTTCCTCTGAAATATGGCTGCAGCTGAGCGAATTCCAAAAGGGCACCTGTTGCAGATAAACAGTCCTTTATGAGTGCTGATGCACATAAGTTTCTTCGACGTGTCGACCAGCTCCTGTGACATGTAGGCCGACGTCAGATCCAGTTTTGTGAACGACTCCCCCCCCTGGCTAGCGTTGCAAACAGGTCATCAGCCTTCGGTAACGGGTATTGATCCTGCTTCGAAACTCTGTTGATTATAATCTTGTAGTCTCCACAAATCCTGACAGTGCCATCACTTTTCAACACTAGAACAAAGTGGCTGGCCCATTCGTTAAATTCGACCGGTGATATGATCACTTCACGTTGGAGTCTGTCCAGTTCGATTTCGACCTTCTCCTTCATCGTGTACGGAACTGCCCAAGCTTTATGATGGATGGGTCTTGTGTCCGAGTTCACGTGGATCTGCCTTGGCTCCCGTGAAATTGCCAATGCCTGGTTCAAACAGCGAGGGGAACTTGCTCAGTACTTGAGCACATGGAGTATCCTTCTCCGACGACACGCTTTGATCTCATTCCAATTTCATTTGATTTTTTTCTAACCATTTTCTGCCAAACAGTATTGGACCATTGCCTGGAACAATCCATAACGGTAAATCATGAAACGCACCCTCATACGACACCCTGATTATTGCACTGCCAATCACTGTTATGAGTTCTTTCGTGTACATACGCAACTTGGCATTAACTCGACTCAGCTTAGGCCTCACAGCCTTATTATCCCACAGCCTGTCGAATGACCTCTGACTCATTATTGATTGACTCGCAGTGAACCCATGTCCAATTCCATCGATACCAGCATAACATTAAGTTTTACATTAATCATTATCGGTTGGCTCTTTGTTAGGAACGAATACAGTCCATACACTTCCTCCTCTGGTATTTCAGATTGCATATCCGGATCCGCACTAGACTGGTCATCATCCTCCACATGGTGTGTCACAGCACAATTGCTCAGTTGCAGACACATGCGCTGGAGAATGCCCCACTCTCGAACAGCCTTTACAAATATACTGTTTAAACCGACACTGATGAGACCGATGATTGCTCCCACAACGCCAACACAGTGATATCGGATTCATTCCCGTTGGCGGACTTTGAGCAGCCACAGGTTTCGCATACACAGTTGGTAGGCCCTGCCATATGCAGCTCTGCCAAACGACGATACTATCTTGCTTACAGTACTTGCCGAGTTCCGATTTTTAAATGATATCTGCTTTAAGCTTTTGTCCGTCGTCATGCATGGTTGGGCAATCATGATGCCCTTGCTCAAATCCAGCTTATCCGCCACCAGTAGCTTACGCAGCATTATCTCGTGGTTGATGCCAATTACAAAGAAGTCCCGCAGCATGTCTGCCAACGCAGTTTTGAACTTACACGGTCCAGCTAGTCGTCTTAGGTCGGCACCGAATTCCGATACATCCTGGCTCTCAGAACGAACGTGCATATAGAATCGATATCTTGAGATGATGATGCCTTCATCTGGTTTGAGATGGTCACGTACCAAAGCACACAATATTTCATAGTCCTTGTCCATTGGACTTATGGGCGAGAGGAGATTCTTTGAGTCCATCGATTTTCGGACCGCAAACTGTAAGGAGGACCGCCCGATGCCGAACTGCATCTGCCTCTTTCTTCATTTTGTTGGCCACGAAGTACTGATTCAAACGGACTACAAAGTCTACCCATTCTTCTCCCTCCACGAATCGCTCCAGAATTCCAATTGAGCTCATTTTTGCATGCGAAGGTTTTTGTTACCTCGTTGCCAAATGTTGTGTATGTAATATCTCAATAGACTGAATACTGTAAACTCCGAACAAGTACAAACCTGGCTCTACTTTATTAGGGCCCAAAGTGATTACATTACAAGATGGTGGCCTTTTATACCTGGGCCGCACACACGTGCGCATAGCCCAATGACCTCCAACCGTGGCGCCATCTGGTGGCTAGTAAACCGAAGCATACATACATGACAGTGATGGAAATAAACAATCTTGGGGGACATGGTGCAATCTAAGCATATGCAGGATTTCAGGTTAAGCATCTATAGGGTTCTATCAGGATGTGTGGCAGATTGATTTAAAACTGGGAGGATAGATCTTTTCATGGCATAGGAGTTTCTTTCTGAGTTTACAAATTATTTGATAGCAAGCTGCAGAATTCATATTTTGGGTAAAGTGTCACATCAGCTGATAATGTTTTAGTTCAAAGAGACTGATAAAGTCAGACAGGTAGTGAGTCATACTGAGACATATATAAACAAAGACAGAGACAGCTAGGCAGTCTCTTACCTCATCCTAATTTTAGCTTTTACACAGAGAAATACCCAAATGAATTGAATTTTGAAAAATTCTCAGCAAACATAGAGGTTTTGATTACCTTCTGCTGTCTTGTATTGATGGTCCAAAAATATAAAGGTTGTAATTAGTAACCATTGTGTCAGAGATAGATAGAACGGAAGAGACCATTATACTATATTTGCTAAATTTGGCCATAGCCATTTCATTTGCCCTAAAACTTTGTATACTTGACAGCTTTTTGGCACCAAGAGAAGGAGGTCCACAAAGACTTGATCTAGGCCCAATGGAACGGGATGACCTTGGCAATTTTTTCCAACTCTAACAACTGCACATTGCTGCTCAATGCCAACATCCTCGCCAAACAAGTTAAAATAAGGGGAGACAGTCATAATTTGAACCAATGGAATGTTAGAAGCATCTTTTGCATTTCTACCTTGACCCCCTCTATCTTTAACACCATTTACTCGTCTCCTGAAATATTCATGCCTTATGAAATATGCAAGCCTACACTTAACCATCCTTCTGTTCCAAGCCTACATGTAGAGAAGCAATGAAAAACTCATGTGATATCTATTTGCTTGTTTCCTGCACCTGTTCCAATTTATTAATCTTAATCGGCATCCTATTTATGTCACAGGACCCCAATTTCCATATTCCTATCGGAATAGGAGAGCGCTTTGGACATCCGGCAGTAGGCCCCTTTCAAAATGGAGCCAGCCGTATTGCCGGTGTTAATGGAGCAGTGAGGCTACTGACCCTGTTTGGAGGCTGTATCCGCCCCATTAATTCCAGGCAAAGACAGTGAAAATCGGCCTGGGAGTCAGGACTTTGAATCCTCTGAACCTGAATGTACATCACACATTGTAAAAACTTAAGGTATTTCCCCAACAACTCATTCAACTCTATAGCATTTCTAAATCCCAGAAAGATAGTGTTCAAAAATATGTTGGGGGTCATTTAGGATTTCAGGCAGAAATTCTAGTTATTTGGAGAGTTTGAATCCAGTATGATTAAATGGGAGATTGTTCCAATCAACAAAATGGGGCTATTAAAGTGTTACTTGATTTACGATAATAATGATTTGCTTATACCATTGTAGTGTGTCCATAAATAACTTTCTATTCTTAATGTTTGGAATTTCAAAACTATTAGCATTAGCTCAGCAGGCGGCCCGAGACTGAATTGTTCATTCTGGCATCTGTCCAATCCTTTTTACTCAGATACAAATATAATAGTTAGATTTGTGAAAGAGTTACCTTGGTAACAGGTTGACATGCTTTCTTTCCATCTGACTCGTTGAGAAGTCACAGCTGAAGTCAAACAAATGCATTCTTAATACAGAGTGAAAGCCCTGAAATGGACAGGTCTTTTGTTTCTTTCTCGCAACACTATTCATGTACTAATTGCCTTTAAATCCACAAAAGCAAGAAATAATGGGCAATCTCCTTCAAGAAAACAGCAATTTTCAAATCCATAAGATAGATTTTAAAAACATCCAGCTGATTTCTATGTTTATCTATTGACTCCTTAATATCTGGTTGCTGAAAGAAAGCATCGCATATTTATGCCAATAATATAATCAGTACTGAAGAAATTGAAAATAATTCTAATGTTACTTGTAAATGCAGTCAAATCCACATTTATATAATACGGATAATGTGGAATAAAATTCATTGCAATGTTCGGATAAACGGAAATTGTTTTCAATTTCCAACTTTATTCCTCACATAATCAGTAATAGTACCAGGCATTTCAACTAATACAATTGTACTTAAGGGACATTCTGCCAGAGGCGTTTTAGCACCAGCTACCTCAACTGCCATCATACAATATTATATACTCAAGTGGATGTGTTGGTGCATCTGTGCGGAACACTTTCTATCCAGGCTGCCTGATTAGGGACAAAGGGATGGATAGAGGCAGAACATGCAGCAAAGTTGGTCAGTGCGCCCTACTGCTGCCTGACCGCCCTGACCTGAATTTTCCCCCTTCTGCCCCTGCTAGACTGCCACTGTCTACTCCTTCCCTTCCCATTGCATGAATGTGCTAGCAGAGGTGGAGGGGAAACTGTGTGCCTGGCCCAATACTCTCTCATGTCCCCTTTGCCCGCTGCTCTCCAGGACTGTCAGGTGAACCAGGATAAGCCCAGGGTACTGGCAATAATAGACCCAAATGTTTCTAATGTTAGGAGAATACCCAGTAAAGGTCTTCTCCCCCTCCAGCCTGTTGTGATGCCTTACCGGCTGATGCTTTCGGGCTCAATTTCTTAGAGTCCTTGAAGTTCTGTCACCCCTTTATAAGTCTTCTTCAGGCCTTTTCTGTCGACATGGCAGTCAGCCAACAAAATAAATAAGATGGCGGCCACGGCAGTAGGTACTCCCCTTTAATGGCAGCCGCACCGCCGTTTTAGAAGCACTCCAAACACAGTGCACCGACAGAAAGGGCTGTCGGTGGCATTGAGCGGCGGCAGCAAGATTTTCTCGGTGGAATTTCGCGTTCAGTGGGGCACATCGGTGGTGCATGCTCTGATGGTGCACTGAGGACGAATCGGCAGCAGCGGAGCGGTAGGAGAGGGAGCGGGTTACCGCCGGGATATCGCAGGAGCGGAATTTTCAAAATGGCGACCATTCCACTAAAAATCGGCAGCCATTCCATTCCATAGCATGGCCGCGATTTCTGGCGGTAACCGGCCTGAAGGGAAGGGGCAATTTCGGCCCCTAAATCTAATCTTTCAAAGAAAATAAATCAGATGGACATGGAAGAGCAATTTTAACAATCTATGTGAGGTCTGACTTGGCATGCGATATACGTTCCCCATTACTAATCTAATGAAGACATGGAGGGATTTAGATAAATGGGTGATATAATTGACTGGTTAAGTTGAAGTGTTCCAGTCAGCAGTGGAAATGTGTCTTCCAGCTCTAGTGAATGGATCAGCAAATCTATTTGCTTTATATGCAAAGCTTCAGTGCTTCTTTCCCTGCATTGCTCCTGTCTGTGATGTGATGTGGACCACCTCAGCTCTTCCCACCTCCCTGTTGACAATAACAACCAAAATTTTGTGCTTTTAACATAACTAAACATCCCAAAGAGCTTCACAGCAGGAGAAGGGAGAAAGGAGTTGCAACTAAATCGCATTGCACATCATTTTAGGGGGAAAAATGACAGATTTTCTCCAGTTAAAATCTACTTTCATATAAACTAACTTTCAGCGATTGAATAGCTAATAAATTTTGGCATTTGGTTTTTTACATTTGCTGTGCCGCAAGCAGCATTTTATTAAAATCCATACGTTAGAACCATCAGGTCGCAGACAATTCCAAATGAAGGACGACATTTGGCCCTTACAGCTAATCCTTCTGTAGAAACCTCCATCTCTCCCGACACAGCATCGAACTATCTCCTCAATTAATCTGGAGGTTTTTTTCCTCCACACCGCTACGCTGAAGAGCATTTCAAGAATCATTCATCCTTTGTGGGAAGAAGTGCTGCCCCTCGTGTCAATACTGAATTTGCCATTTACCGGTTTATAACTGTGCTCTCATCCTGCATACATAGTTTAACTTGAAAGAGTGCTCTGGATTAACCTATTCTGTTCTACTTACTATCCAATATAGATCTTTAAGTTCCCCTCCCCCATTTCAAGGCTAATTCTAAGTTTTTTATTACCTTTTCTCATAATGCAGTCCTCAGACACTTGAGGCCAGAACCTTCCCCCAAAAAAAATGGGTGGGTTTGGAGCGTGGGGGCAGTTAAATTGTTAAAAATGGGATTTCTGACCTGATCCCGCCTCCAATCCGCCCACTTCCAGTTTTGATGGAGGCGGGATGGGGACGGGATGGGGAGGCGGCTAACCAACCTGCACCCAGAGGGCGGTACATCAATTTAAATATTGTAATGAGGCTGGCAGCCTCTTTTCCTCACCTCCATTTTGAATTTAAATGCCTGTGGACGGGTTTCACACAATTCGTGACACCCGGCAGTTAAACTGAGGCGGGGACTGCTGGATACAGGAGGTAAATGTCTTCATCCCTATCTCCTGGATCCAGGGTTCCTCCCTAACCCACCCCCTGTGATCGGAGACCCCAACACCAGGCCTCCGATCACCTTCCCAGGCCCTCTCCCCAACCGGTCTCCGAACTCCTCCATGAGGACTCTGATGCTGAGGCCAGCCATAATCATCTGGTGGCCAGCACCAATCCTCTCTTCCCCCGCTGCCAAAACTCACGCACATCCGTCAACACCCCGACCCATCCCTTGGCGATTCCCAAACCCCCACCCCCACCCCCACCCCCCCCGCAACCTGCCGATCCACAATCGATCCAATCTCCGGCTGACACCATTCCCCCCCCACTGCCCCCCCCCCACCCCATTGACCCTCCAACCCCCTCCAGATCCCCAATCATCTGCTGATCCTCCAATCCGTTTCTGATCCCCAATCCCCCGCTAATCGCCTGGCCAACCCTCTGCCCCTGACAACCCCCTCCCACCCCCGACCATGCTGACCCCTGAACCACCCCCCTCTGATCGCCAACCATGCCGACTCTGCAAACCCTTCCCCCGCCCTGATCCTTGACCATGCCAACCTGGCGATCCCTCCCCCGGGTCGACCTCTCCCATTCTGTGGCTGCCCTGTCTGCAGCCAGCCACCCTCGCAATCCAAGGCCTCACATTCAAATCAGACCCTGCCATTAACGTCGGCAGGGCCTGCGGGAAACCCTGCCTCAGAGGCCCCCCCCACCCCAAAAACCACCTCCCTTGAGAAAATTTCAGCCTGATCAACTTTGCGGCCCTTCTGTGCACCCATTCCAAGTCTTGGATGTTTCCTCAGTGACCAGAATATTGGTTAGACCTTTTTGTAACTATTTGGCTGCTTTGTCAGAATCTATTGTCCCCCCACCCACACCCACCCCCCGCCCTTTAGTTTTATATCATCTGCAAGTTTTGTCAAATTGCATTGTGTTTCTGAATCCAGATAATTTATATCGTGCTAAAATGTCAGGGCCTGAGCATTGATCGCTGGGACACTCAACTCAACATTTCTCCCTAACTTGGCATCACTTCCCGAACTATTTATCTGCCTCCATGTTTCAACTAGGATGTTCACTATTTTAAGCTTGTGTAGCCCTCTTTTATATAGATCTTTATTGAGAAATTGCTGGAAGTCGAGATTCACTGTGCTGGATTGTCAGGGCGCTCGCGCACACGTATATCTGCCTCCTGAATATTTACGGCTGTCTCCCAGTGGGATAACAGTCATCCAGAGTGTGCCTACAAGTGACCAGCAGTGCTGTACTGGGACAGGACATGGCAGCCTGATATCTAAAGGGGAAAAAATGCCCTGGAAATCAAGGGACAATAGCTGTGTAGACTTTGACAGAGATGAAAGCCTACATAGATTAGTGAGTGGGGGTCTACTTAGAGTTAGAGAAGGCCTTTTCTAGGCCTTATCCCATCACTCCCTGATCTTTGGGCCACTACCACTGCTACCCTGGGCCTTCCGGCACCTTCTGTATGGCGGCCCTGTGAAGCAGCAGTGACCTGATTTTGCCTGATTTTCCGCAGCTATCCTGCCCGGATTGATTCCTTTAGTCAATATCTGTTATTAAAGACATGCCTTTTGTTGTGTCCTTACACACTACAGCAAATCAACACGAGGCACATACATAGAAATATAGAAACATAGAAAATAGGTGCAGGAGTAGGCCATTTGGTCCTTCTGGCCTGCACCGCCATTCAATGAGTTCATGGCTGAACATGCAACTTCAGTACCCCATTCCTGCTTTCTCGCCATACCCCTTGATTCCCCTAGTAGTAAGGACTTCATCTAACTCCTTTTTGAATATATTTAGTGAATTACACTCTGTGACCTGTACCTTTATTCACAGGACCAAGGAGTGTTGACCCTGCGTGGGACCTCCCTTTATAACCTGGATGACCAGGTGAAGAGTGTTTCCCACAAGTTCACCCCCTGTGGTCAAGGTGTGCATTACTCAGGTGTACACAGTGTACAGTGTTGTTACATAAAGGTTACAGTTATGTGAGGGTTACAAACATGACATCACCTCCCCCCAACATCTTTGGGTCAAAGATTGAGTCTTTCAGGCGGTCTGCGCTCTCTAGTGGAGCGCCGCAGTTAGGGCTCTGGTTGTTGAGCCTTGGCATGCGTCTTTGTCACCTGTGGTGATTCCAGCCTGTCCGGGCTGGCCGCAGGGACTGTCTATGCTGCTGAATGTTCTTGTTGCTCGTTCTCTGACAGTGGTGTGGGCAGCATCTCATGCTGTTCCTCAGGTTCCTCAGTGTCCATGCTGAACCTTTTTTTTTAACTTGGTCCAGATGCTTACAGCATATCTGCGCATTGCTGAGTCTGACCACTATGACCCTATTCCCCTCTTTACCAATTACAGTACCCTCGAGCCACTTGGGCCCCACAGCGTGATTAAGAACAAATACAGGGTCATCGATTTCTATCTACTGCCCCTTTGAGTTACGGTCGTGGCACTCATTTTGGGACTGGCGCTTGCCCTCAACAATGTCTGAAAAGACTGGATGAATGAGGGACAGCCGGGTTTTAAGTGTACGTTTCATGAGTAGTTCCGCTGGCGGGACTCCCGTGAGCGAGTGCGGTCGGGACCTGTAGGCCAGCAGGAGGTGCAATAGACGCTATTGAAGGGATGGTCCTTGAATCCGGAGCATGCCTTGCTTTATGATTTGGACCGCACGTTCCGCCTGGACATTGGAAGCCGGCTTGAACGGCGCTGTCCTGACATGTTTGATGCCATTACCCGACATGAACTCCTAGAATTCATAGCTAGTGAAACACGGGCCGTTGTCGCTGACCAGGATGTCCGGCAAGCCGTGGGTCGCAAAGACCGCACACAGACTGTCCACTGTGGTGGATGTCGTGCACGAATTCAATACGATGCACTCGATCCATTTTGAGTATGCATCAACAACAATGAGGAACATTTTTCCCATGAACGGGCCCGCGTAGTCTATGTGAATACGTGACCATGGCTTGGTGGGCCAGGGCCACGGGCTGAGTGGGGCCTCCCTGGGGGCATTGCGCAGCTGGGCACACGTCATGCACCTGTGAACACAGTGTTCCAGGTCTGAGTCAATTCCCGGCCACCATACATGTGACCGGGCAATGGCCTTCATTAACACAATGCCTGGGTGCTCGCTGTGGAGTTCCATGATGAATGCTTCCCTTCCCTTCTGGGGCGTGACTACTCAGCTGTTCCATAGTAAGCAGTCGGCTTGGATGGAGAGTTCATCCATCCGTCTGTGGAACGGTCTGACCTCCTCAGGGCATGCTCTGTGTGCGGACGCCCAATCCCCAGTCAGGACACATTTCTTAATCAGAGATAGGAGGGGATCTCTGTTTGTCCAGGTTTTGATCTGGTGGGCTGTGATGGGGGAGCCTGCACTGTCAAAGGCATCGACAGCCATGACTATCTCCGCGCTTTGCTCCGCTGCCCCCTCAGTGGTGGCCAGTGGAAGCCTGCTGAGTGCGTCAGCGCAATTTTCGGTGCCTGGCCGGTGCCCTATGGTGTAGTCATACGCAGCCAGCGTGAGAGCCCATCACTGTATGCGAGCTGACGCATTGGCATTGACCGCTTTGCTGTCTGACAACAGGGATGTTAACAGCTTGTGGTCCGTTTCTAACTCGAACCTTCTGCCAAAAAGGTACTGGTGCATCTTTTTCACCCCGTAGACACATGCGAGTGCCACCTTTTCAAACATCCCATATCCCCTTTCTGCTTGGGAGAGCGACCTAGAGGCATAAGCCACAGGTTGGAATTGGTCCTCATCATTACTCTGCTGCAACACGCACCCAATCCCATAGGATGATGCATCACATGTCAAAACCAATTGCTTACAGGGGTCGTATAAGGTCAATAACTTATTAGAACAAAGCAGGTTCTGCGCCCGATTGAAAGCCCGTTCCTGACAGTCCCCCCCAAAACCAATCGCAACCCTTACGCAGGAGCACGTGTAGCGGCTCCAACAATGTACTTAAGTTCGGCAGAAAGTTCCCGAAATAGTTCAATAATCCCAGAAATGAACGCAACACCGATGTGTTGCCGGGCCTGGGCACGTGACGGATCGCCTCCATTTTGGATTCGGTGGGCTGGATCCTGTCTGCGGCAACCCTCCTGCCCAAAAACTCAACCTCTGGGGCCAAAAGCACACACTTGGACTTCTTTAGTCGCAGGCCTACCCGGTCCAGTCGGCGTAGCATCTCCTCCAGGTTGTGGAGGTGTTCCACAGTGTCTCGGCCCGTGATAAGGATGTCGTCCTGAAATATGATTGTTCCGGGGATGGATTTGAGCAGGCTTTCCATGTTCCTCTGAAAGATAGGCGGCTGCTGAACGAATGCCAAACGGACACCTGTTGTAGACAAACAGCCCCTTGTGCGTGGTGATGGTGGTCAGTAGCTTGGATTCTTCGGCCAGTTCCTGGGTCATGTAGGCCGAAGTGAGATCAAACTTGGTGAACAGCTTGCTGCCTGCCAGCGTGGCAAAAAGATCCTCCGCTCTCGGAAGCGGGTATTGGTCCTGAAGGGACATTCGGTTGATGGTGGCCTTGTAGTCGCTGCAAATCCTGATCGAGGCAACCGTTTTTAGAACAGGGACGATGGGGCTTGCCCAGTCGCTGAATTCAACGGGCGAAATTATGCCCTCTCTTAGCAACCTGTCCAACTCACTGTCAATTTTCTCCCGCATCACATATGGCACAGCTCTGACTTTGTGGTGCACTGGTGTGGCGTCCGGGGTGATGCGTATCACTACTTTGTTGTCTTTGAAAGTCACGACGCCAGGTTGAAATAATGATTCAAACTTTTGTAGGATCTGTGAGCATGAACTTCACTCCACAGATGACATTGCGTGCACATCCCCCCATTTCCAGTTCATCTTGGCTAGCCAGCTCTTCCCCAAAAGCGCAAGACCATTTCCCGGGACAACCCAGAGTGGCAGCCGGTTCTGAGACCACCACTATGTGTGACTACCAACATTGCACTGCCTAGCACTGGGATGATCTCTTTGGTGTACGTCCGTAATTGCATGTCAATGCGTTCTAGTTTGGGTCTGCTAGCTCTGAGTGGCCACAGTTTCTCGAATTGTTGGACACTCATGAGTGACTGGCTGGCTCCTGTGTCCAGCTCCATGCGTACCGGGATGCCGCTTAACAGTAGTCTCATCATCATAGGTGGCGTTCTTGTGTATGAGCTTTGGATGTTTGCCACCTGAACCCGCTGAACTTCAGCGTTCATTGATGTGTCCCAGGCATACCCCTGCCTTGCAGACCCCTCTTGTGGTTCATCCACTTCGTAAACCAGCCTCGATGCGGGTTTCCTGCACATCCTGGCTAAATGTCCACTCAAGTTACAATTTCTGCAGATGAATTATTGAAACCGGCAGGTCTTCACAGCATGTCTGTCCCCGCACCTCCAGCATGAGCTGAGATTGTTGTGACAAAAAGGACTGTTACCAGGCATTCCTCTCTGATTGTCTCTTTGATTACTCTTGAGCACTCTGTTTGTGGGTGTCAATGGTCCCATCCCGGGACATATTGTCCCTTGTGATGGTGTAAATGTCCGTTCAACCTGCCATTGTCTGTGTTGAGGACCCACTCTAGAGTCTGTTACTGCCTGGTTGGTGTCGAATTGCCCTTGCCTGCCTGCGAGGTTCTGAGTCGCGTTTACAATGTTAACTCCCTGCTCCATCGCCACGTTGGGAGCAGAGTTACGCATATATATGAGCTTGGTTTCCTCCTCCCCTGCCATGAAGGTTTGAGCTATCAACGCCACTGCTTCCAAGGTCAAGTCCTTGGTCTCAATTAGCTTCCTAAAAATCCCGGCATGACCAATGCCCTCAATGAAGAAATCCCATAACATCTCCCCCCTGCATTCGTCTGTGAACTTAGAGGCTGGCCAAGCGCCGAAGGTCCGCAACGAAGTCCGGTATGCTCTGCCCTTCCCAACGTCAGTGCGTATAGAATCGGTGTCGGGCCATGTGTATACTACTCGCCGGTTTGAGGTGCTTACCGATCAGTTTGCTGAGCTCCTCGAAGGTCTTGTCCGCCGGCTTCTCAGGTGCGAGCAGGTCTTTCATCAGCGCGTACGTCTTAGGTCCACAGCTGGTCAGTAGATGCGCCCTCCGCTTGTCAGCCGCTGCCGCTCCCAGCCAGTCCTTCGTGACAAAGCTCTGCTGGAGCCTCTCAACCAAATCGGCCCAGTCCTCACCAACACAGTAACGTTCCTCCGTGCTACCGGTGGCCATTCTCTTGAGTCGTTCATTCCCGTTTCTCGTCGCCAAATGTTGTGTCCTTACACATTACAGCAAATCAACACGAGGTACATACTGGAGACAAGGTCACTCTGTGACCTGTACCTTTATTCACAGGACCAAGGAGTGCTGGCCATGTGTTGGACCTCCCTTTATGTACCTGGATGACCAGGTGAGGAGTGTCTCCCACAAGTTCACCCCTTGTGGTCAAGGTGTGCATTTCTCAGGTGTACACAATGTACAGTGTTGTTACATAAAGGTTACGGTTATGTGAGGGTTACAAACATGACACCTTTGTTACCTCTCGAGTTGATTATCCCAATGCTGTCCATATCTTAACTCACACCAAGTCTCATTCACTCATCACCCTGTGCTTGCTGACCTACACTGGCTTCTGGTCCGACAACACCTCAATTTTAAAATCCTCATCCTTGTTTTCAAATTCTTCTGTGGCCTCGACCCTCCCTATCTCTGTAATCTCCACCAGCCTACAAGCCTTCGAGATCTCTGCGCTCCTACAATTATGGCACCTTGCGCATCCCTGATTTTAAGCGCTCAACTATTGGTAGCCGTGCCTTCAGCTACCTTGGCCCTAAGCTCTGGAGTGGAGGAAGTGCATCCGGGAAGGCGTTGGGCACCTCGAGTCTCATCGCCAAGAGCATGTAGAAATCAAGCGCAGGCAGCGGAAAGAGCATGCAGCAAACCTGTCCCACCCTCCCTTACCCTCAACGATTATCTGTCCCACCTGTGACAGGGACTGTGGTTCTCGTATTGGACTGTTCAGCCACCTAAGGACTCATTTTAAGAGTGGAAGCAAGTCTTCCTCGATTCCGAGGGACTGCCTATGATGATGAAGCTCTGGAATTCCCTCCATAAACCTCTCCACCTCTCTACCTACCTCTCCTCCTTTAAGATGCTCCTTTAAATCTATCTCTTTGGCCAAGCCATTGGTTATCTGCCCTGATATCTCCTGCTGTGGCTTGGCGTAAAAACATTTTTTTTTGTTCTTGTTTGATAACGTGCTTGTTAAGCGCTTTGGGTTTTTTGGCCACATTAAAGGCTATATATAAATGCAAGTTTTTGTTGTCATTGTAAAAGTTTTTAAAAGTAAATGAAAAGTTCTGCAGCAGCCCAAGCATTTGTACGCATATTTTGAGGCTTTTAGAACATAAGAACATAAGAAATAGGAGCAGGAGTAGACCATACAGCCCCTCGAGCCTGCTCTGCCATTCAATAAGATCATGGCTGATCTGATCATGGACTCAGCTCCACTTCCCCGCCCGCTCCGCATAACCCCTTATCCCCTTATCGTTTAAGAAACTGTCTATATTTCTGTCTTAAATGTATTCAATGTCCCAACTTCCACAGCTCTCAGAGCAAATTCCACAGATTTACAACCCTCCGAGAAGAAATTCCTCCTCATCTCTGTTTCAAATGGGCGGCCCCTTATTCTAAGATCATGCCCTCTAGTTCTAGTCTCCCCTGTTATATATGCAGACTATAGTTATACTCTGTGTAGTCACTGTATAGTTGCATAAGATGGAGACTTGTTACCTGATGTACTGTCAATAAGGTTTACACTGTCTATATGCTATGCTGGCACCATTACAGGGTACAACTGGCGGAGACCGGGGATTCCTGCCCCTGTGGCAGAGGCTGTCCACCAGAGGGCACTGCGATGGGAGACCTGAGGGTCACCTGCATAGATGTGCTGGGCCCAGTTTCAAAGGCTGCCCACCATGCTTGTGCCTCACTCTGGAGTTACATATAAAGCACCAAGGTCACTGCAGTTTGAGTACAAAACATTGCCTCGTGGAGTGATTCATAAGTGCATTACAGACATAACATCCCCCATCAGTGGAAATATCCTCTCTGCAGCACCTTGTCAAGTTCCCTCATAATCTTATACATTTCGATAAGATCACCTCTCATTCTTCTGAATTCCAATGAGGAGAGGCCCAACCTACTCAACCTTTCCTTATAAGTCAACCCCCTCATCCCCGGAATTAACCTAGTGAACCTTCTCTGAACTGCCTCCAAAGCAAGTATATCCTTTCGTAAATATGGAAAACAAAACTGCACACAGTATTCCAGGTGTGGCCTCACCAATACCTTGTATAACTGTAGCAAGACCTCCCTGCTTTTATACTTCATCCCCTTTGCAATAAAGACCAAGATACCATTGGCCTTCCTGATCACTTGCTCTACCTGCATATTATCTGTAAAGTCCTGTCCCCTCAGTACAGATTCACACGAGGCATGTAGTGAAGTCAAGGTCACTCTAGACCTGCACCTTCGTTTCACAGCTCTGGAATGCTGCACTTGCCTGAGACCTCTGCTTATATCCCTCTCTCTTGCAAGTGCACCCCTGGTGGTAAGGTATGCTGGTGGTTCCAGGTCATATCTAATTACAGTCATGTATAGCATGTTAGGATACAGTTATATATAATAATGTAAGATACATGACATCATCCTTTTGTGTTTCATGCATAAGTACCCACAGGTGCTGCTCTACTGCGGGACTTTACAATCTTTCTCCATTTAAATAATAACTTGCTCTTTGATTTTTTTCTGCCAAAGTGCATGAACTCACACTTTCCAACATTATACTCCATCGGCCAAATTGTTGCCCACTCACTTAGCCTGTCTATGTTCTTTTGCAAATTTTTTGTGTCCTCCTCACACATTACTTTTGCTCCCCTCTTTGTATTGTCAGCAAACTTGGCTACATTACACTCAGTCCCTTCTTCCAAGTCGTTAATGTACATTGTAAATAGTTGGGGTCCCAGCACGGATTCCTGCAGCACCCCACTAGTTACTGGTTGCCAACTATATGTCCTCTAGCATTGCAGAGACTTACACTGCCAGAATAATAAAGACAATAAAAGAGCAGGCACATTTTTTAGACATGGGTGCCAACATCAAATAAAATTGAGTGTGAGCATGAAATTCACTGTTGCTTTTATCTCAAGTTGTATTCAACATTCCACAAGGACAACCAGCATTTTATTATTTTAAATTAGCATTCTGAATGTTTTTAATATTACTGTTAGGTCCCAAATTGAAAAGAAGCCACAACATTAAACAAGCTTAAACAGTAACTGCTTAACTTGATGTGCAATAGTTTGTAAATTAATGATTATCCACAATTTTACTCTGTGAGCTGTAAAATGCAGAACAGAGGTGGTAAATATTTTCACTTCATTGGTGTTTGATCTTAAGAGTTGACAGTTCTTTAGAAATCTCATATAGAAGAATGCACTGACACAAAGACCCCAATATTAATGTGCAGGTAGCTTCCAAGCGGAGGATGGAATGGCGTGGGCAGAAGTCAAATGAACGCGTCGGAATCTGCGATCTCAACTCAATTGCACAAATTAATTTTGACTTCTGGGTTTCGTGTCTTCAAGCTGTGTTGTACACCGGCAGGACGTGATCTCAGCTGTATTTAAAGGGACGATGCACAAATGGAAATTGGAGGTGATGGTGGTCCTCACTACCACTGGAAATGCATGTCAGCCCGGTCCAGCAGGTAGCAGCTCTTTTTCCAGAAGGCTGCTGTTGTCTCCCATCACCTGATGTGACAACCTTAGCCTGCGGAAGCACTGCTTTTCCAAGAGGTCACAGTAGCTGAGACTGTCTGTAACCTCTGATGTGGGTAGTGCCTCATGTGACCTCAGCCTCTCTCCCCTCCCCCTGTGCCCTCTCCCCCTTGTGCCCCTCCCCCCCTTCCCCCCTGTGCCCCTTCCCTCCTGCGCACCTCCCTCCTATGCAACTCTCTCGTGTGCATGTGCTGATCCCACCACGGCACCTCTTTGCCACCATGGATGGTGATGGTTTTCCTCTTCTGATGTGCCATCAAACACCTCCAATGTGCCTTCTGTGGTGTATGTAGCACACAAATCACTGACTCCACACGGTCTGGTGGAAATCTAACTGCTGTGACCTTCGTCCTTTATTGTTCAGCTCCAGAGTGTCTCTCAGGTGTGGTGGTCAGCCTTTTATAGTGCCTGTTGCAGGTACTTCCAGGTTTCCCACCACAGCGCCCTCTGTGGTGTACCATTGTGCTTACATTACATTTAAGGTACCAGGACGATACACACCGAAACATAACATCACACTTCCCCCCCCACCCACCAGGACGCAGGACGACGATACACACATCAATACATAACATCACACTTGTCCAATGGAAGGCAGGTAGGCATAGACAGTGCATTAGTATAGTACATGCTATCTGGTACATTAACTGGTTACTGATCCCTGATTTCCTTGTTAGCTCTTATCATTATTGTACTTCATATCCATTATTTTACACATACAGTGGTCATTCAGCATTAAAATATTAATTCTTATTATAAATTCGCCATCTCACATTAACATAGCTCATTTTAGACTCGCTCTGCCTTACAGAAGTCCTTTGTGGGGATCACCACATGGTAAGGCCCTTTTAAGACTCCCGGGTGCATTTCCTTTTTAAGACGCCATCTTTGATGTAGGAGGATTCCATGAGGCTTCTCCTTGGGCGCCGCCATCTTTGATGCTCTGCTGCTCTGGACCGAGGCCGCTGCCACCTTGCTCTCCGCCGCTCCGGATGCCCTCCGCCGCCGCAGCCTCTGCTCCCCTCCGCTGCCACCTGACTTTCCACCTCTCCTGCAGCCGTCGTCGTCGCTTCTCTGGCGGCCACCATAGCCTCTCCAGCGGCCGCACTTTCCACCTCCCCCGCGGCCTCCCCTGCGGCCGCCGTGGCCACCGACTTCCAGTTGCTGCCGCCGCCCGACTCTCCCTCTGCTTGGGCCCCCCCCGATCCGCCGGCCATCCTGGATCCCTTGCACCCCGCTCGCAGTGCCCCGCCGGCTCTCCCCCCCCCCCCCACCCCCATTAGGCCCCTATCTGCAGGGCTGCTTGACTGTGGGGGCTGAGCCTGCAGGATCTCTGCGTGAGGTCCGGGCCTGGGGCTTGCCTGTGGGTGGATTGAGGCTGCAGCTCCAGCTCGGTTGGCTCTGCTCTCTGGGATCCCGGGGCACGGCAGCACCCCAGGGAGCAGCAGCCTATGGAGTGGTGAAGTCTTCCCAGCTCCCACGGACCGTCCCCATCCACCTTCGGCCGAGGAGTGTCGGCCCATCGCCTGCAACGACCCACAAAGGTAAACCGTGCGTCTTGTCCCCATGGGATACCTGCACCATCGCTCTGCCAAGAACAGGTATTAGTTCCCTGGTATAGGTACACAGCTTCGCCGTGACCGGGACCAGCTTGGGTCGTGCAGCTGGGTTAATCCACAGTTTATCAAAAGTTCTCTGACTCATCAACGACGGACCCGAGCCCGTGTCCACTTCCATACTCACAGGGACTCCGTTGATTTTTACTTTCCTTATCACTGGGGGCGAATCGTCGGTACACGTGTACAGTCCCCAACACCTCATCATCTTCTGCCTGCTCCTCACTGGATGGTGGATCATCCCCCATCTCCTCAGCTACATGGTGAGTCTGGTTTCTTTTACACTTACGCTGAAGGTGGCCTTTCGTGTGGCAGGTATTGCACGTGTACTCCGCAAACCTGCACTGGCGAGCCCCATGGCTTCCTCCACAACGCCAGCATGGTGCTGCTTGATTGGCCCCCCTCAGCGGACTCTGAGTTCCAGGACCCTGAGGTCCGTGCTCTCTGCCCCGAGCAGAGTCACGTTCTGCAGGTTTGTCCGTGGTGACCGCTATCCTGTGGACAGTGCTTGCCGGGTTCAAGACTGTGTGGATTATTTGCTTGGTGCTGCAAGTCGAGGTCATATGTGCCCGGCTGATGATGATGGCCTTTGTCAGAGTGACTGTGGGTTCCATGGCTAACAGCTTGTGAAGGAGGCCCTCGTGGCCAATCCCCATAACGAAAACGTCCCGTAACGCCTCGTCAAGGTGTGCGCCAAAATCACATGGCACCGCGAGTCTCCTGAGGTCCTCAGCATATTTGGTGACATCCTGGCCCTCAGGTCTGCAGTGATGGTAAATTTTTATCTGGCCGTGAGGATGCTCTCCTTCGGTTTCAACTGGTCACGAATGAGTTCAGTCAGCTCCTCGTATGACTTGTCCTTGGCGCTCCTGGGTGCCAGCAAATCCCTGACAAGACAGTAAACCTCATCTCCACAACCGGAGAGCGATATCGCTTTACGCTTATCTCTCATTGCGTCCGTGTTCTCCGTCAGGTCATTTGCTGTGAAGTGGTACTCGAGCCTTTCCGTAAAGGCCTCCCAATCATTGCCCACAGTAAAATCCATTAGCGAGCCCAGAGTAGCCATGGTTGCGTGGAGTTCGTCCACTTCCTTGTCGCCAATGTGGTGTATGTAGCACACAAATCACTGACTCCACACGGTCTGGTGTAAATCTAACTGCTGTGACCTTTGTCCTTTATTGTTCAGCTCCAGAGTGCCTCTCAGGTGTGGTGGTCAGCCTTTTATATTGCCTGTTGCAGGTACTTCCAGGTTTCCCACCACAGCGCCCTCTGTGGTGTACCATTGTGCTTACATTACATTTAAGGTACAAGGACGATACACACATCAGTACATAACACCTTCCTTTCCGAGCTTGTTAGTTTGAAAGCCTCCAAGGTTGAAAAAAGCTGTATCCACACAAGCACTCCCTGCCCAATGTTTGCCAGAGGGAACTGAGACACAAGCTGTAATAAGTGAGGTTTCATTCAGGTGAGACAATGAAAACTTTAAATACCCACCTGAACTTCTGCTCAAACTTGTCTCCAATGCCCTGGTCAGTTTTCCAAGTCCCGTGCTGCACAGGGTTAAATTTTTTAAACCAATTTTCAAAAACCTCATTAAGGATGTAAAGTACACCAGTAACTACCCACCTGCCTGCATTAATTAAATTCCTGATTTTGATGATTAGGTTTCTCATCAGCCAACAAACGCTTCTTTGTTAAACTCAAAAGTGGGTGCGTTGGAGCTGGGTTGCACTCCAATCAAAAAATCTAAAATATTAAACCCCCAGCTATTACCAGCACACCCATTCTTGGGGGATAAATTCTCCCCAAAGATTATTATTCCTTGTACCACTGCACTCTTCTGAGTAAACATCTCCTAATTAGTATTGCCGCTCTAGAAAAAGTGTAAGAAACATTCCTGCTGATAGTAACATTTCATATCAGTCTGAAGGCAGCATAAGAACATGAGAAATAGGAGCGGTATTAGGCCTTACGGCCCCTCGAGCCTGCTCCGCCATTTAATACGATCATGGCTGATCCGATCATGGACTCAGGTACACTTCTCTGCCCATTCCCCATAACCCCTTATTCCTTTATCGTTTAAGAAACTGTCTATATCTGACTTAAATTTATTCAATGTTCCAGCTTCCACAACTCTCTGAGGCAGTGAATTCCACAGATTTACAACCCTCTGAGCGAAAAAATTCCTCCTCATCTCAGTTTTAAATGGGCGGCCCCTTGTTCTAAGATTATGCCCTCTAGTTCAAGTCTCCTCGATCATTGGAAACATCCTCTCTGCATCCACCTTGTCAAGCCCCCTCATAATCTTATACATTTTGATAAGATCACCTCTCATTCTTCTGAATTCCAATGAGTAAAGGCTCAACCTACTCAACCTTTCCTCATAAGTCAACCCCCTCATCTCCAGAATCAACCGAGTGAACCTTCTCTGAATTGCCTCCAAAGCAAGTATATCCTTTCTTAAATATGGAAACCAAAACTGTACACAGTATTCCAGGGGTGGCCTCACCAATACCCTGTATAACTGTAGTAAGACTTCCTTGCTTTTATACTCCATCCCCTTTGCAATTAAGGCCAGGATTCCATTGGCCTTCCTGATCACTTGCTGTACCTGCATACTAACCTGTTGTGTTTCATGCACAAGTACCTACAGGTCCCACTGTACTGCAGCACTTTGCAATCTTTCTCCATTTAAATAATAACTTGCTCTTTGAATTTTTCTGTCAAAGTGCATAACCTCACACTTTCCAACATTATACTCCATTGCCGAATTTTTGCCCACTCACTTAGCCTGAGTATGTCCTTTTGCAGATTTTTTGTGTCCTCCTCACACACTGCTTTTCCTCCCATCTTTGTATCGTCAGCAAACTTGGCTACATTACACTCTGTCCCTTATTCCAAGTCATTGCTAGTTGGGGTCCCAGCGCTGATCCCTGCAGCACCCCACTAGTTACTAATTGCCAACCCGAGAATGAACCATTTATCCCACGCTCTGTTTTTTGTTAGTTAGCCAATCCTCTATCCATGCTAATATATTACCCCCAACCCCGTGAACTTTTATCTTGTGCAGTAACCTTTTATCTGGCACATTGTCAAATGCCTTCTGGAAGTCCAAATACACCACATTCACTGGTTCCCCTTTATCCACCCTGTTCATTACATCCTCAAAGAATTCCAGCAAATTTGTCAAACCTGACTTCCCTTCATAAATCCATGCTGACTCTGCCTGACTGAATTATGTTTTTCCAAATGTCCTGCTACTACTTCTTTAATAATGGACTCCAACATTTTCTCAACCACAGATGTTAGGCTAACTGGTCTATAGTTTCCTGCTTTTTGTCTGCCTCATTTTTTAAATAGGGCTGTTACATTTGCAGTTTTCCAAACTGCTGGGATCTCCTCAGAATTCAGGGAATTTTGGTAAATTTCAACTAATGCATCCACTATCCCTGCTGCTACATCTCTTAAGACCCGAGAATGCAAGCCATCAGGTCCAGTGGATTTATTCGCCTTCAGTCCCATTATTTTACTGAGTACCACCTCCTTAGTGATTGTGATTGTGTTAAGTTCCTACCCCCTTATAGCCCCTTGGCTATCCACTGTTGAAATATTGTTAGTGTCCTCTACCGTAAATACTGATACAAAATATTTGTTCAGAGTTTCTGCCATCTCCATTTTCCCCATTACTAATTCTCTGGTCTCGTCCTCTAAGGGCCCAACATTTACTTTAGCCACTCTTTTTTCCTTTTTATATAGCTATACAAACTCTTGCTATCTGTTTTTATATTTCATGCCAGTTTACTGTCATAGTCTATCATCCCTTTCTTAATTTTTTTTTTAGTCATTCTTTGCTGGCTTTTAAAAGCTTCCCAATCTTCTGTCCTCCCACTAGTTTTGGCCACTTTGTACGCCCTTGTTTTTAATTGGATACTGTCCTTTATTTCTTTAGTTAGCCACGGGTGGCTATCTTTTCTTTTGTAGCCTTTCCTCCTCACTGGAATATATTTTTCTTGAGAGTTGTGAAATATTTCCTTTTAATGTACGCCACTGTTCATCAACCGTCCTGCACTTTAATCTATATTCCCCGTCCACTTTAGCCAACTTTGCCCTCAAACCTTTGTCATCTCCTTTATTTAAGCTTAGTACGCTGGTTTGAGATCCAACTTTCTCACCCTCCATCTGAATTTGAAATTGAACCATCCTATGATCACTCATTCCAAGGGGATCCTTTACCAGGAGATTGTTTATTAATCCTGTCTCATTACACAGGACCAGATCTAAGATAGCCTGCCCCCTGGTTGGTTCTGTTACATACTGCTCAAGGAAGCCATCCCTTATGCACTCTATGAACTTTTGCTCAAGGCTACCCAGACCAATTTGATTTGTCCAATCAATATGGAGGTTAAAATCACCCATGATTATTGCTGTTCCCTGTTTACAAGCCCCCACTATTTCCTGGTTTATACTCCGACAACAGAGTTGCTACTGTTAGGGAGCCTATAGACTATGCCCACCAGTGATTTTTTTCCCTTTATTATTCCTTATCTCCAGCCAAACTGTTTCAACATCCTGATCATTTGAGCCAATATCATTTCTCACTATTGCAGTGATTCCATCCTTTATCAACAGAGCTACCCCACCTCCTTTTCCTTTCTGTCTGTCATAGGAACATAGAAACATAGAAAATAGGTGCAGGAGTAGGCCATTCGGCCCTTCTAGCCTGCACCGCCATTCAATGAGTTCATGGCTGAACATGCAACTTCAGTACCCCATTCCTGCTTTCTCACCATACCCCTTGATTCCCCTAGTAGTAAGGACTTCATCTAACTCCTTTTTGAATATATTTAGTGAATTGGCCTCAACAACTTTCTGTGGTAGAGAATTCCACAGGTTCACCACTCTCTGGGTGAAGAAATTCCTCCCCATCTCAGCCCTAAATGGCTTCCCCCTTATCCTTAGACTGTGTCCCCTGGTTCTGGACTTCCCCAACATTGGGAACATTCTTCCTGCATCTAACCTGTCTAACCCCGTCAGAATTTTAAAAGTTTCTATGAGGTCCCCTCTCATTCTTCTGAACTCCAGTGAATACAAGCCCAGTTGATCCAGTCTTTCTTGATAGGTCAGTCCCGCCATCCCGGGAATCAGTCTGGTGAACCTTCGCTGCACTCCCTCAATAGCAAGAATGTCCTTCCTCAGGTTAGGAGACCAAAACTGTACACAATACTCCAGGTGTGGCCTCACCAAGGCCCTGTACAATTGTAGCAACACCTCCCTGCCCCTGTACTCAAATCCCCTCGCTATGAAGGCCAACATGCCATTTGCTTTCTTAACCGCCTGCTGTACCTGCATGCCAACCTTCAATGACTGATGTATCATGACACCCAGGTTTCTTTGCACCTCCCCTTTTCCGAATCTGTCACCATTCAGATAATAGTCTGTCTCTCTGTTTTTACCACCAAAGTGGATAACCTCACATTTATCCACATTATACTTCATCTGCCATGCATTTGCCCACTCATCTAACCTATTCAAGTCGCTCTGCAGCCTCATAGCATCCTCCTCGCAGCTCACACTGCCACCCAACTTAGTGTCTTCCGCAAATTTGGAGATACGACATTTAATCCCCTCGTCTAAATCATTAGTGTACAGTGTAAACAGCTGGGGCCCCAGCACAGAACCTTGCGGTACCCCACTAGTCACTGCCTGCCATTCTGAAAAGTTCCCATTTACTCCTACTTTTTGCTTCCTGTCTGACAACCAGTTCTCAATCCATGTCAGCACACTACCCCCAATCCCATGTGCTTTAACTTTGCACATTAATCTCTTGTGTGGGACCTTGTCGAAAGCCTTCTGAATGTCCAAATATACCACATCAACTGGTTCTCCCTTGTCCACTCTACTGGAAACATCCTCAAAAAATTCCAGAAGATTTGTCAAGCATGATTTCCCTTTCACAAATCCATGCTGACTTGGACCTATCATATTACCTCTTTCCAAATGCACTGCTATGACATCCTTAATAATTGATTCCATCATTTTACCCACTACCGATGTCAGGCTGACCGGTCTATAATTCCCTGTTTTCTCTCTTCCTCCTTTTTTAAAAAGTGGGGTTACATTGGCTACCCTCCACTCCATAGGAACTGATCCAGAGTCAATGGAATGTTGGAAAATGACTGTCAATGCATCCACTATTTCCAGGGCCACCTCCTTAAGTACTCTGGGATGCAGTCCATCAGGCCCAGGGGATTTATCGGCCTTCAATCCCATCAATTTCCCCAACACAATTTCCCGACTAATAAGGATTTCCCTCAGTTCCTCCTCCTTACTAGACCCTCCAACCCCTTTTATATCCGTAAGGTTGTTTCTGTCCTCCTCAGTGAATACCGAACCAAAGTACTTGTTCAATTGGTCCGCCATTTCTTTGTTCCCCGTTATGACTTCCCCTGATTCTGACTGCAGGGGACCTACGTTTGTCTTTACTAACCTTTTTCTCTTTACATATCTATAGAAACTTTTGCAATCCGTCTTAATGTTCCCTGCAAGCTTCTTCTCGTACTCCATTTTCCCTGCCCTAATCAAACCCTTTGTCCTCCTCTGCTGAGTTCTAAATTTCTCCCAGTCCCCGGGTTCGCTGCTATTTCTGGCCAATTTGTATGCCACTTCCTTGGCTTTAATGCTATCCCTGATTTCCCTTGATAGCCACGGTTGAGCCACCTTCCCTTTTTCATTTTTACGCCAGACAGGAATGTACAATTGTTGTAGGTCATCCATGCGGCCTCTAAATGTCTGCCATTGCCCATCCACAGTCAACCCCTTCAGTATCATTCGCCAATCTATCCTAGTTCATTCACGCCTCATACCTTCAAAGTTACCCTTCTTTAAGTTCTGGACCATGGTCTCTGAATTAACTGTTTCATTCTCCATCCTAATGCAGACTTCCACCATATTATGGTCACTCTTCCCCAAGGGGCCTCGCACAACGAGATTGCTAATTAATCCTCTCTCATTACACAACACCCAGTCTAAGATGGCCTCCCCCCTAGTTGGTTCCTCGACATATTGGTCTAAAAAACCATCCCTTATGCACTCCAGGAAATCCTCCTCTACCGTATTGCTTCCAGTTTGGTTAACCCAATCTATGTGCATATTAAAGTCACCCATTATAACTGCTGCACCTTTATTGCACGCACCCCTAATTTCATGTTTGATGCCCTCCCCAACATCACTACTACTGTTTGGAGGTCTGTACACAACTCCCACTAACGTGTTTTGCCCTTTGGTATTCTGCAGCTCTACCCGTATAGATTCCACATCATCCAAGCTAATGTCCTTCCGAACTATTGCCTTAATTTGCTCCTTAATCAGCAATGCAACCCCACCTCCTTTTCCTTTTATTCTATCTTTCCTGAATGTTGAATACCCCTGGATGTTGAGTTCCCAGCCCTGATCATCCTGGAGCCACGTCTCCGTAATCCCAATCACATCATATTTGTTAACATCTATTTGCACAGTTAATTCAGCCACCTTATTGCGGATACTCCTTGCATTAAGACACAAAGCCTTCAGGCTTGTTTTTTTAACACCCTTTGTCCTTTTAGAATTTTGCTGTACAGTGGCCCTTTTTGTTCTTTGCCTTGGGTTTCTCTGCCCTCCACTTTTCCTCATCTCCTTTCTGTCTTTTGCTTTTGCCTCCTTTTTGTTTCCCTCTGTCTCCCTGCATTGGTTCCCATCCCCCTGCCATATTAGTTTAAATCCTCCCCAACAGCACTAGCAAACACTCCCCCTAGGACATTGGTTCCAGTCCTGCCCAGGTGCAGACCGTCCGGTTTGTACTGGTCCCACCTCCCCCAGAACCGGTTCTAATGCCCCAGGAATTTGAATCCCTCCCTGCTGCACCACTGCTCAAGCCATGTATTCATCTGCGCTATCCTGCGATTCCTACTCTGACTATCACATGGCACTGGTAGCAATCCCGAGATTACTACTTTTGAGGTCCTACTTTTTAATTTAGCTCCTAGCTCCTTAAATTCATTTCGTAGGACCTCATCCCTTTTTTTACCTATGTCGTTGGTACCAATGTGCACCACGACAACTGGCTGTTCTCCCTCCCTTTTTAGAATGTCCTGCACCCGCTCCGAGACATCCTTGACCCTTGTACCAGGGAGGCAACATACCATCCTGGAGTCTCGGTTGCGGCCGCAGAAACGCCTATCTATTCCCCTCACCATTGAATCCCCAATCACTATTGCTCTCCCACTCTTTTTCCTGCCCTCCTGTGCAGCAGAGCCAGCCATGGTGCCATGAACTTGGCTGCTGCTGCCCTCCCCTGATGAGTCATCCCCCTCAACAGTACCCAAAGCAGTGTATCTGTTTTGCAGGGGGATGACCACATGGGACTCCTGCACTACCTTCCTTGCACTGTTCTTCCTGTTGGTCTTCCATTCCCTATCTAGCTGTGGACCCTGTCCCTGCGATGCGACCAACTCGCTACACGTGATACTCACGTCATTCTCAGCATCGTGGATGCTCCAGAGTGAATCCACCCTCAGCTCCAATTCCGCAACGGCGGACCGTCAGGAGCTTGAGGTGGATAACACTTCCTGCAGATATAGTCGTCAGGGACACTGGTGTTGTCCCTGAGTTCCCACATGGTACAGGAGGAGCATAACACCCGACCGAGCTCTCCTGCCATGACTTAACCCTTAGATACACTTAAATTGGCAACAATAATGTTAAAAGTTAATCACTGATATAGAAGAGAAAAAAGAAAAACTACTCACCAATCACCAGCCAATCACTTACCCTCTTGGCTGTGACGTCACCTTTTGATTTCTTTCTACTTCTTTTTTGCCTTCTCCCTGTAGCTGCACAAGTCACGCCCTCTCCACGCACCTCCTCGACTCTGCTCCCGACTGCCGTCGACGCTGGGCCCCGGACTCCCTGCTGTGCCTTTTATAGGCCTCTCCATGCACCTCCTCGACGCTGCTCCCGACTGCCGCCGACGCTGGGCCCCGGACTCCCTGCTGTGCCTTTTATAGGCCTCTCCACGCACCTCCCTGACGCTGCTCCCGACTGCCGCCGACGCTGGGCCCCGGACTCCCTGCTGTGCCTTTTATAGGATTGTCAAATATCCCGGAATATTTAGTTCCCAGTCCTGGTCACCTTGCAACTTCGTCTCAGTAATGGCTATCAGATCATACCCATTTGTATCTATTGTTACAAATGCTACGTACATTTACACAAAGAGCCTTTAAATTTGTTTTTTTACCCTTGTTTCCTCTCTCCTTCAATCTCACTTTCTTTATTTTGCTTTCTAATTCCAGCTTTACTCCCCTCCCTACTGAATCTAGTTTCAGTTTCCCATCCCCCTGCCAAGCTAGTTTAAACCCTTCCCAACAGCACTAGCAAACCCCCCCGTAAGGATATTGGTCTGTTGAGGTGCAACCCATCTGGCTTGTACAGGTCCCACCTCCCCCAGAAGCGGTCCCAATGCCTCAGGAAACTAAAGCCCTCCCATCTCTCCAGCCACGCATTCATCTGCTCTATCATCCTGTTTCTGTACTCACTAGCTCTTGCCACTGGGAGTAATCCAGACATTACTACCTTTGAGGTCCTGCTTTTTCTATGTTTCTATGTTTCTAATTTCTCTCCTAGCTCCCTAAACTCTGCCTTCAGGACCTCATCCCTCTTTTTACCTATGTCATTTGTCCCGATATGGACCACGACCTCTGACTGTTCACCCTCTCCTCCCAGAATGCCATGCAACCGTTCGGTGACATCCTTGATCCTGGCACCAGGGAGGCAACGTCCCATCCTGGAGTAAGGATAGTAAATGAATTAGTATTGAATTAATTGGACTTTTCTCTAACACAGATGTAATTCGCACAATACTCGCAAACTAGTATTGTAAAAAATATCAGCAAATACTGGGATTTATTAAAAAATATCTACACCCAAGAGTGTGTTTGTTTTTCCTTTAATACCCTCCAGGTGGGCTAGGAGGTCTGAATAAATGATGTTGTGTGTTCTTCAGTGGTTTGGCGCCATGCCCTGCTGCCCTCTGGGCACCGATGGCACTGAAGAGTCTTTAACTTCTTTCTCTCTCTCTCTCTCTCTCCCTCTCCCTCTCCCCCTCTCTCTCTCTCTCTCTCTCTCTCCTTCTATCTCTCTTTCTTTCTTTCTTTCTTTCTCTCTCATATTTTTGGTTGTGCTGCCATTACCCAGTGAATTAATTATTTTTTACATTCTCTTTTTGCTGATATTGTTTCACTGACATTGTTTAAAAAAGGGGGCAGACAAAAGGCAGGTAACTATAGGCCGGTTAGTTTAACATCTGTAGTGGGGAAAATGCTTGAAGCTATCATTAAGGAAGAAATAGCAGGACATCTAGATAGGAATAGTGCAATCAAGCAGACGCAACATGGATTCATGAAGGGGAAATCATGTTAAACTAATTTACTGGAATTCTTTGAGGGTATAATGAGCATAGTGGATAGAGGTGTACTGATGGATGTGGTGTATTTAGATTTCCAAAAGGCATTCGATAAGGTGCCACACAAAAGGTTACTGCAGAAGATAAAGGTACGCGGAGTCAGAGGAAATGTATTAGCATGGATAGAGAATTGGCTGGCTAACAGAAAGCAGAGAGTCGGGATAAATGGGTCCTTTTCGGGTTGGAAATCGGTGGTTAGTGGTGTGCCATAGGGATCAGTGCTGGGACCACAACTGTTTACAATATACATAGATGACCTGGAAGAGGGGACAGAGTGTAGTGTAACAAAATTTGCCGATGACACAAAGATTAGTGGGAAAGCGGGTTGTGTAGAGGACACAGAGAGGCTGCAAAAAGATTTAGATAGGTTAAGCGAATGGGCTAAGGTTTGGCAGATGGAATACAATGTCGGAAAATGTGAGGTCATCCACCTTGGGGAAAAAAAACAGTAAAAGGGAATATTATTTGAATGGGGAGAAATTACAACATGCTGCGGTACAGAGAGACCTGGGGGTCCTTGTGCATGAATCCCAAAAAGTTAGTTTGCAGTTGCAGCAGGTAATCAGGAAGGCGAATGGAATGTTGGCCTTCATTGCGAGAGGGATGGAGTACAAAAGCACGGAGGTCCTGCTGCAACTGTACAGGGTATTGGTGAGGCCGCACCTGGAGTACTGCGTGCAGTTTTGGTCACCTTACTTAAGGAAGGATATACTAGCTTTGGAGGGGGTACAGAGATGATTCACTAGGCTGATTCCGGAGATGAGAGGGTTACCTTATGATGATAGATTGAGTAGACTGGGTCTTTACTCATTGGAGTTCAGAAGGATGAGGGGTGATCTTATAGAAACATTCAAAATAATGAAAGGGATAGACAAGATAGAGGCAGAGAAGTTGGGGCCAAGTTTCGGCCTGAGTTGCTCCTGTTTTTTTGGAGCAACTAGTTTAGAACGGAGTATCTTAGAAATTTGAATTCTCGGCATTTAGTTTGCTCCAGTTCTAGTCAGTTAGAACAGTTTCACTTTGGAACAGAATTTTTTTTCAAAAGGGGGCGTGTCCGGCCACTTACGCCTGTTTTCAAAGTTTAGGCAGTGAAAACTTACTCCAAACTAACTTCGAATGGAGTAAGTGAAGATTTTGTACGTTTGAAAAAACCTTGTCTACACTTTAGAAAATCAGGCGTAGGTTACAAATTAGGTGTCGGGAACGAGGGGGGGAAGGGAAGTCATTAAATTCTACAATCAATCCTTAGTTATACTTGTACAAATATTATACAAATAAATCCAACCTGAATAAAAATTTATAAGCAAAGAAAAGATTAAATAAACCATGTTCCTACCTGTGTGAAACAGCAGCAGCCTTCGAGCTGCTGTGCTTCAGGCAGGCCTTTCATGTTGGAGACAGGCAGGGGTGTGGTGTCAGTGTCTCGACGGCAGCCCCAACAGCGGCAGCAAGCAGCCTTCGAGCTGAGCTGCTGTGCTGCAGGCAGGCCTTCATTCTGTTAGTGGCTGGCCGCAAAGAATCAACACCGGACCGACGTGAGGCCATTCGGCCATGAGATAGCAGTGGCGTCAGTGGCTGGCTGGCAGCCAAACAATCAACACTGGATGCACGCAGCTCTTTAAGGTGCTTTGAGGCCATTCGGCCACGCTTAAGGGGCGGCGTCAGTGGCTCGACGGCAGCCGAAGATACAGCAGCAGCCTTCGAGCTGTGAGGGGGACTGAGGCCATTTGGACAGGGAGAGGCAGCCACAGACAGTTTTATACTTAAATTTGCAGAATGGGTGCTGCATTGTCAACACCACGTATTATGCAATGGTTCGCCATCAATTCACTGCATAGGAGAGAATTAATTCGAGCTCACCACAACAGGAACGTCGTAGCCCGTAGGTTGATGGGCAGGAAACCTTACCCACGTCGACAATATCGAGCCAGGCGCTCGTACCTGGACATGAGCGAGGCTGATTGTGTGAAAAGGCTGCATTTTCGCAGAGAAGTTGTCACTGAGATCTGTGATACGGTGAGAGCAGATTTGCAGCCCAGAAGCAGAACGCCAGCTGCCCTGTCTGTTGCAGTGAAGGCAACAGCTGCACTTTCTATCTATGCCTCGGGATCGTTTCAGGCTACAACTGGAGATGTGTGTGCCATCTCTCAATGTGCAATACATGCGTGCATTTACCAGGTCACGGCTGCACTGTATGCGTGGAGGAATGACTTCATCAATTTCCCAATGACCGCACAAGCGATCCATGAGAGGGCTGTGGGCTTCTTCAGGATTGCTGGCTTCCCAAAGGTACAGGGCTGCATTGATTGTACCCACATAGCTTTGCGAGCACCTGTGGAGGATTCTGAGCAGTACCGAAATAGGAAAGGTTTCCACTCTATCAATGTGCAGCTCATGTGTGACGACAAGCAGCGCATCATGTCAGTCGATGCGAGATACCCTGGCAGCACCCATGATGTGTTCATCCTACGCGACAGCGTTATATCTGACATGTTTCAGCAGCAGCAAGAAGGGCAGAGCTGGCTACTGGGAGACAAAGGGTACGGCCTGACCACCTGGCTCATGACGCCCCTACACGTGACACGGACAGAAGCTGACCGTCAGTACAACGTGGCGCACATTGCGACGCGCAGCATCATTGAGAGGACCATTGACATATTGAAACAGCGATTCCGATGCCTGGACCATTCCGGAGGACAGTTGCTATACTCTCCTCAGATTGTCGGTCACTTCACTGTTGTGTGCTGCATGCTTCATAACTTAGCTATCATGAGGCAGCAGGAGCTGGTCGTGGAACCAGAAGACCTACGTGAGGGTCCAGTGCCTGATGATAGTATTACGGAAGAGCAGGATGTGGATGATAACGACGATCAGGAAAGCATGCAAGTGCCTGATGCCGGAGCACGAGGTCGGAGGAGGGCCGTCCATCGTGCCCCTTTAATGATTGCTCGAGCCTTGCGCCAGCAGCTCATCCGTGAACGCTTCAACTACTGATGCCTGAGGGCTCTGCGACCACTTTTGCGCATGGACATGTTTATTCTTTGCAGTTGTTCCTATGTAGTGTTGTGTTAATGGAACATGAAACAGTTTTAATGAAAAAATATTTTATTGAAAAGTTATAATAAAATATTTGTTGCATCACTTTTTAATATGACTCTTGAAGGTCACTTAAAAACTTTAAGATCACTTATAAACTTGTAAAGCTACAAAACAATTTCTATGTGAAAAATTTTACACTCTAAGATCACTTACACTTCAAGATCACTTTTTAGATGCAAAATTAAATAAGTTACAGAATGTGAGAGCCTTTACACTATAAGATCACTTGAAAACCCTGAGATCACTTATATGTTGTAAAGTTACAAAACTTACAAAACAGTTTCAATGTGAAAAATCTTACACTCTGAAGAACACTTAAACTTCAGAGTCACTTTTTAGGTGCAAAATTAAATAAGATACAAAAAAATGTGAGAGCATTTACACTATAAGATCACTTAAAAACCATAAGATCCCTTATAAGTTGTAAAGTTACAAAACTTACAAAACAATTTCAATTTGAAAAACGCTACTGCAGCTACATCAAGAACAAGAACAAAAGCAGCAAAGAAAGGCTGCAACCATCTCTCGTCCATATCTCAGTGAATGTTCACTTCTTCATGGGGGTGTCATTTGATTGGTTGGGCTGTGTGTCCTTATTGCAGCAGCCACCTCAACCTGTGGCCTGTGCTGTAATTTGCATGCCCTCCCTGACGGCCTGTGCCGTCGATTGCACTCCCTCGGACATTCTCTCCCTAAGTTCCCGTGTCATTACTGCTATTTCTCGCGTCAGGACCGTCAACTCTTCACCCACTGCACTGACGCCACCGATGAGTGATCAGTTAAGCTCATTGGTCTCCATACCCAATGCCACAACCTGAGTCGCATCTGTTGCACGCTGCATCTCAGGAGAGTGTGTCTCCAATCTCCTTCTCTTCTGCCTGGGTCTGCCTCGTGGCACCACTACACTGGAAGGCGCAACATCGGAAGCGAAAGCATGAAAGGTGGAACCAAGACCTATGCTAGAGATTGAAACTCTGATGCCCCTTGATGGGGGCTCATAAACATTAATTTGGAAACTCTCCCCTGCAGACATTTCAGTCATTGCTGCCATCATCCAGTCTGGTTCGTCCACAGCTGGTTGCACTGGTTCTTGTTCTGTATCTTCAGGATACTCAGGGTTGGCATCATCATCATCATCATCATCATCATCATCATCATCATCATCATCATGTTCTGCAAAATACATCAGAACAGTCAAATGTTTAACAGCAAGGGAGGGGGCCGGATGGGTGGCATGAGTACTCTCACACATAGCAGGTTAGGCAGCAGGTTGATTTAAAGGGCCACGATGCATTTTCAGGACTTACCCTCTTCCTCGCGTGTGGGCCCAGCTTGTGCTGTACTGATTGCTTTTCTCCATGTACGACTCATCATAGCAGCTACCCTTTGTTTCAAGGGTGTCAGTGGATGCAGATTGGGCACGCCTCCTCCTGTCCGAGTTGCTTCCCTTTTGTTGTGGGCCGATTTCTTCTGCAAAGAGTAAAATATAACATTTTACAGTGTGTGTCAGTCTGCAAGGTGGGACATACAGATAGCCAGGTTACAATTATGATTAAATTAAAAATGGGAAATATTACTTACACTAACTACTTGACCAAGGTCGTGCCATTTCTTTTTACACTGGCTTCCAGATCTCATGGTATGCACCACTGCGCAGTAATCTTCTGCAACTGGTTCCAGCGTTTCTTCATTTCTTTTGGTGGCACTTTTATGCGACCTCTGTGGCTGGTATCTAGCTCCTGCCATCTCTGCTCAATTATGTTGACTAATATCTCTACTTCCTCATGCAAGAAATTCTTTGTTCTTGGTGGACGTTGATCCATTGCAAAGTTGAATTGGCACTCTTATTTCTCAAAACACACAGTACCTTAATTTACATGCACCAATGCAGCACCGGTTCTGCAAGTTTAGCAGTGAAAAGCTGAACTCACTGATTTATTCAACAGTGCTGCTAAAAGCACTCCCTCACACACAAAAATATCACAAAAATTAAATGACAAGCCTTTCCAGGGGTCCAAGAGACAAATCTTCACTTTTTCTCCAGTCCCTTTAAAAATGGCCGAGTGCCAATGTTTGTTTGACACTGCGCGTGCGCGCACGCTCCAACGCGCACGCGTAAGGTTGCCGGTACGACGTTGGCTCATTTAAATTAGACCCGCCCCCCACTGCTGACAGAATTTGCGCGAGTGTTTGGCTCCGCCCCCCGCTGTAAAGAGCGCGCCGTGCCAAGCAGAGATCGAGCTCCGAGGTGCCGGAGAATGTCGCAGTTTTTTCATGCGCACTTTTAGGAGCGAAGAACAGGCGTGCAGCTCGGGGCTGCGCCGTTTTCGGCACGGCCGGAAACTTGAGGCCATTGTTTCCACTGGTCGGGGAGACTAGAACTAGGGGGCACAGCCTCAAAATACGGGGCAGCCAATTTAAAACCGAGTTGAGAAGGAATTTCTTCTCCCAGAAGGTTGTGAATCTGTGGAATTCTCTGCCCAAGGAAGCAGTTGAGGCTAGCTCATTGAATGTATTCAAATCACAGATAGATAGATTTTTAACCAATAAGGGAATTAAGGGTTACGGGGAGCGGGCGGGTAAGTGGAGCTGAGTTCACGGCCAGATCAGCCATGATCTTGTTGAATGGTGGAGCAGGCTCGAGGGGCTAGATGGCCTACTCCTGTTCCTAATTCTTATGTTCTTATGTTCTTATGTTTGTTACATTTGAAATTCCCTACACAAAAAGCTAAGAATGTTTGAATTGGTGTCAAAGCTTAATACTGCTGCTTTCATTCATGCCCCTTCTCAATGTTTGCACCTGCAAATGTTAAACATTAAAATAAGGAGGGTTAGAAGTAAATGTATAATTATATAACAGTGCACTGCATAATTGCAATTTCAGTTTACTGCTGTTCAAAACAAAGCCATTACATAAAGTAAGCTTAGCATCACAGCACAAGACTTTTTTGTGCTGTCAGGGGAGAGAAAAGGGCACATCAAAAGCTATTGATGCAGCATCCAAGAAAATGAACCTTAATCCATCTTTTCAGTGGAGTTGGCACTCGGCTATGCCACCTACTTTTAATTTTATATACATTTTTTTTATGGCCTAGATTTTCCTTTTACCACCACAGGAGAGTTAGGACAGGACTTCCATCTGTTACCCTGACCCCGCCAAGACCCTAACACATCCAGTCCTCCTGCTCACTGTTAGCAACAGCAGTTAATCTACCAAATTGTGATTCATTTTCATCTCTGTACTGTTTCGTCAAAAAATGTTGGACGAGCCTCATTTCTCACCAGGTTATAATTCAACATTATCCAAGGAACAGAACATTAGTTTATCCAACAGCCTGGTTGAAATCTTGAGGCTTCTGTGCTTTTGAGGTACACTTTCCAAATAATAGACATGGATCTTGAGAGTAATGACATCTCATACTTACAGCAGACTGTAATTACCACATGTTCTATTCTATCAACCCCAGCTTTAATTAAATACCATATTTTGACTGAACACCAATTAAGCTAATTATTACAGAGTGAATCCAACTGGAAAAGGCAGCCTCAGATTCTCTGCATTTGTTTACATGTTAAGCATGTACTATCAAAGTCATATTGGAGCTGCACTTTGTTGACGTCCCCATCCTCAATACTTTGACGCAAATAGCCCATCAGTTTCCTACTAATTATAAATCTGCTGTGAGTCATTAAACTATAAGGTGTAATTATTCTTCATGATTTTGCAAACCTGATGCATTTTAATTAGTTGAATTAGTTAATTAGTTTTAACAGAACAATTTTATTAATATTTTAAGATGCATTAGATTAAAAAGAATAGAAACAATGCCCTATGCAATACTTTAATAGATTCATTGGTGTTAAGTAAGTGGCATCAATGTTCTTGATATGAACACATGTGGAATTGTGTTATTTGACCAAATCTTGCATTCCTAGTTTAGAACACCTATCCTGGATTTTTAATAAGCAGCACAGTGTTTCTCCTATTACTTGACGTAACAGTTGCATTTTTGTAAGCAACTGGATCTGTATGTATGATTAGTGCCTATGTAGCTATGTAGGTGACCTGGCTTCTTTTCCTCCTCCACCACGTGGTGAGTACAATGGCTGTGACCTCCCTGCCCTCCCACTCTGAACCCCAGTGGGCCATTGACTCTCCCAATGCCTGCCCCCAACCAAGCCTCGGAAAACCTACCATCAAGGGCGCTACCCAGCACCGAGCCTGCGGCCAACATCTCACCGTAGATAACTAGGCCTATGTAGCAGTGCCTGGTCTCCAGTCATCTTGGACCCCCTTGCCACTGGATCAAGACCTTGCTCAGCTTAGCCCGTGTGGTAGCCGGTGTGCAACGACCATCCCACGTTAAAAGAACTCATGCATAGGCAAGTTCCACTCCTCTAACATGAAGTTCGGAACCTGGAACGTCAGGACCCTCATGGACAACTCCAACAGTGACAGACTGGAACGCTGCAATGCCATAGTTGCCCGAGAACTTAGACGCTTTGATATCGACATCGCCGCCCTAAGCAAGACCTGGCAGGCACAGGAAGGCCAGCTCAAGGAACAAGGTGGAGGTTACACCTTCTTCTGGAAAGGGAAACCAAGGATGAATGGCGCCTCCACGGAGTTGGCATCACCATCAAAAATGAGCTGGTCGACCACCTCAAAGACACCCCATGCAGGGCGAACAAATGTCTCATGACTCTTCGACTCACCCTAACTGGAACCAGTGTACAACAGTCATCAGTGCGTATGACCCAATACTTGATGCAACAGATGAGGCCAAAGAGAGTTTTTACTCCAACTCAAAATCCCTGACCTGCATCCCCGCGGGTGACAAACTGATCCTCCTCAGTGACTTCAACGCCAGGGTCGACAAGGACACAGACCTCTGGGTGGCGTGATTGGCAGAGAGGCGGTAGGGAAAGCTAACTCCAGTGGTACCCTACTCCTTTTGGGTAATCCTTGCCACTGGACCAAGCCCTAGCTCTGTCAAGCCCGTATGGTGGCTGGTGTGCAACGGCAACCACAAGTTAAAAAAATCCACGCACAGGCATCTTCCACCCTTGAGGATGTAGTTCAGGTTCTTCATTCAAAACACCTGTGAACTCATCCTTTTTTTGGTGTGGAAGCAAGTCATTCTCGTTTCGAGGGACTTCCTATGATATGATGATGGTAGCTTTGCAGATAGAAAACTATTGAAGATGTGAAAGTGTCCTTTTGGTGCAATTTGTCTGTGTGGATTGTCTCTGACTTCCATGCCATGGTCCAGACAGGGGCATGGTCAACTCTCCTGCTGTGTAGCACAATGCAGAACCTTCCTTGGTCTCCACAGTTGAGGAATGTGTGAATGTGCCTGTATCGTTTCAGACAGAAAACTATTGAAGTGTGGATGTCTCTCTTCTGGTGCTCTGATGATGTCCAATCTCTCTATGAGTCATACTTTCGCTGCAATGGCTAGGACCATTGAAATTGTGAATGGCCATTGACTGGTGATTTAGATAGAAACATAGAAAATAGGTGCAGGAGTAGGCCATTCGGCCCTTCTAGCCTGCACCGCCATTCAATGAGTTCATGGCTGAACATTCAACTTCAGTACCCCATTCCTGCTTTCTCGCCATACCCCTTGATCACCCTAGTAGTAAGGACCTCATCTAACTCCTTTTTGAATATATTTAGTGAATTGGCCTCAACAACTTTCTGTGGTAGAGAATTCCACAGGTTCACCACTCTCTGGGTGAAGAAGTTCCTCCGCATCTCGGTCCTAAATGGCTTACCCCTTATCCTTAGACTGTGACCTCTGGTTCTGGACTTCCCCAACATTGGGAACATTCTTCCTGCATCTAACCTGTCTAACCCCATCAGAATTTTAAATGTTTCTATGAGGTCCCCTCTCATTCTTCTGAACTCCAGTGAATACAAGCCCAGTTGATCCAGTCTTTCTTGATAGGTCAGTCCCGCCATCCCGGGAGTCAGTCTGGTGAACTTTCGCTGCACTCCCTCAATAGCAAGAATGTCCTTCCTCAGGTTAGGAGACCAAAACTGTACACAATACTCCAGGTGTGGCCTCACCAATGCCCTGTACAACTGTAGCAACACCTCCCTGCCCCTGTACTCAAATCCCCTTGCTATGAAGGCCAACATGCCATTTGCTTTCTTAACCGCCTGCTGCACCTGCATGCCAACCTTCAATGACTGATGTACCATGACACCCAGGTCTCTTTGCACCTCCCCTTTTCCTAATCTGTCACCATTCAGATAATAGTCTGCCTCTCTGTTTTTACCACCAAAGTGGATAACCTCACATTTATCCACATTATACTTCATCTGCCATGCATTTGCCCACTCACCTAACCTATCCAAGTCGCTCTGCAACCTCACAGCATCCTCCTCGCAGCTCACACTGCCACCCAACTTAGTGTCATCTGCAAATTTGGAGATACTACATTTAATCCCCTCATCTAAATCATTAATGTACAGTGTAAACAGCTGGGGCCCCAGCACAGAACCTTGCGGTACCCCACTAGTCACTGCCTGCCATTCTGAAAAGTACCCATTTACTCCTACTCTTTGCTTCCTGTCTGACAACCAGTTCTCAATCCATGTCAGCACACTACCCCCAATCCCATGTGCTCTAACTTTGCACATCAATCTCTTGTGTGGGACCTTGTCGAACACCTTCTGAAAGTCCAAATATACCACATCAACTGGGTCTCCCTTGTCCACTCTACTGGAAACATCCTCAAAAAATTCCAGAAGATTTGTCAAGCATGATTTCCCTTTCACAAATCCATGCTGACTTGGACCTATCATGTCACCTCTTTCCAAATGCACTGCTATGACATCCTTAATAATTGATTCCATCATTTTACCCACTACCGATGTCAGGCTGACCGGTCTATAATTACCTGTTTTCTCTCTCTCTCCTTTTTTAAAAAGTGGTGTTACATTGGCTACCCTCCACTCTATAGGAACTGATCCAGAGTCAATGGAATGTTGGAAAATGACTGTCAATGCATCCACTATTTCCAAGGCCACCTCCTTAAGTACTCTGGAATGCAGTCCATCAGGCCCTGGGGATTTATCGGCCTTCAATCCCATCAATTTCCCCAACACAATTTCCCGGCTAATAAGATCGATGGCAGATATCCTGTATCATTGTCTCTCATGATTTCTCATGGTTTCACTGCAATGTTTGAATTAACCCTTTCCTGCCCAGCTCTTTCTGTGGGCTGTAATGCAGTTCTGCATTTTTATCTTTAATAGTCCAATTGTTACCGTTGCGGGGTGAACAATGGATCCTACACATCAGTGAACATTCCCATTTCTGATCTTATGATGGAGGGAAGGTCATTGATGAAGCAGCTGAAGATAGTTGGACCGATGAAACTGCCCTGAGGAATTCCTGTAGCAATGTGTTGGGGCTGAGATGATTGGCCACCAAAAACTGCAACCATAAGAACATAAGAAATAGGAGCAGGAGTAGGCCATTTGGCCCCTCGAGCCTGCTCCATCATTTAATATCATAGCTGATCTGATCAGGGACTCAACTCCACTTCCCTGCCCACTTCCCTATAACCCTTTATTCCCTTATCACTCAAAAATCTGTCTATCTCCGCCTTAAATATATTCAATGACCCAGCATCCACAGCTCTCTCTGGGGCGGAGTTTTCCTCAGATTTACAACCCTCTAAGAAGAAATTCCTCCTCAGCTCAGTTTTAAATGGACGGCCCCTTATTCTAAGACTATGTCCCCTAGTTTTAGTTTCCCCTATGAGTGGAAATATCCTCTGCATCCACCTTATCGAGCCCCCTCATTATCTTATATGTTTTGATAAGATCACCTCTCATTCTTCTGAACTCCAGTGAGTATAGGCCCAACCCAATCAACTCCCTCATCTCTGCAATCAATCTAGTGAACCTTCTCTGAACAGCCTCCAATGCAATATAGCCTTCCTTAAATACGGAGACCAAAACTGTACGCAGTACTCTAGGTGTGGCCTCACCAATAGCTTGTACAGTTGTAGCAGGACTTCTCTGCTTTTATACTCTATCACCTTGCAATAAAGGCCAAAATTCCATTTGCCTGCCTGATTATGTGCTGTACCTGCATACTAACATTTTATGTCTCATGCACAAGGACTCCCAGGTCCCTTTGTATTGCAGCACTTTGCAATTTTTTTCTATTTAAATTATAATTTGTTTTTCTATTTTTTCTGCCAAAGTGGATAACCTCACATTTTCCCACATTTTTGCCCACTCACTTAGCTTGTCTATGTCCTTTTGCAGATTTTTTGTGTCCTCCTCACAATTTGCTTTCCCACCCATCTTTGTATCATCAGCAAACTTGGTTACATTATATTCGGTCCCTTCATCCAAGTCATTGATATGGATTGTAAATAATTGAGGCCCCAGCAAAGATTCCTGTGGCACCCCACTACTTACCATTTGCCAACTGGAAAATGACCCATTTATCACGACTCGTTACTTCCTGTTAGTTAGCCAATTCTCTATCCATGCTAATATATTACCCCCAACCCCAAGAACTTTTATCTTGTGCAGTAACCTTTTATGTGGCACCTTATCAAATGCCTTCTGGAAATCCAAATACACCACATCCACTGGTTCCCCCCTTATCCACCCTGCTCATTGACAAATTGGCTGGAGTTCTTTGAAAATGTAAACATGATTTCCCTTTCATAAAACCATGCTGATTCAGCTTGATTGAATTATGCTTGTCCAACTGTCCTGCTGCTGCTTCCTTAATAATGGACTCCAGCATTTTCCCAATGACAGATGTTAGGCTAACTGGTCCATAGTTTCCTGCTTCCTGTCTGCCTCCTTTATTAAATAGGGGCATTACATTTGCGGTTTTCCAAACTGCTGGGACCCATCTTCCTTTGTGCTTGGTATGGCTCCAGCCTTTGGAAAAATTTCACCCTGATCCTCATTGACTTCAGTTTTACTAGGGCTCCTTGGTGCCACACACGGTCAAATGCTGCCTTGATGTTAAGGGAAGTCATTCTCACCTCACCTCTGGAATTCAGCTCTTTTATCCATGTTTGGACCAAGGCTGTAATGTCTTGAGCTGAGTGGTCCTGGCAGAATCTAAACTGACCATCGGTAAGCAGGTTGTTGGTGCCGCTTGATAGCACTACCGACGACATTTTCCATCACTTTGCTAATGATTGAGCCTAGGCTGATGGGGTGGTAATAGGGCATATTAGATTTATCCTGATTTTTGTGGCGAGGATATATATGGCCAATATTCCACTTTGTTGGATAGATGCCAGTGTTGTAGCTATACTGGAATAGCTTGGCTAGCGGCGCGACTATTTCTGCAGCAACTAACAGCTAGAACTGACACTCAAACCATTTTCAGGATAGAAGGCATTAACAAATCAGATCAATGCTAGGAAATGAATGCTTCTATCTAATGATGTGGTAACTAGTGTGGATGGCATTCCGAAAAGCTCCTCTGTGGGAGGAAGTTACGAGAAGGAGGAGAAACTGCAATGGTGTGAAGGATCATACCAGGAGCCCTGATTATCCTGGGAGCTGTCCTTCTGAGGATAGTGCATAGCATTCTGTTAGAGGCATGTATCCCTTCGTGTTCCAAAACACAATTATGGTTTCTATCCACAAGAAGTAGGGTCCTATTAGGTATGCAAACTACTGAAAAACACTACAGCATAAATATATGATGCTTTGGAGGCCCACAGCGTAATCAGAAAGGAAGAAGATGGATTTTCTTCCCCTGAGGAATATATAGGGCAGGTTGAGGCATGACATGGCCTGTAGCAGATGATCATCCTCTCGACCATGTGCAAGATGCAGGACCAAGCTATGAGGTGGATTTGTGACCAAAAAAAAGGAACAGCTGCAGGAGGTGAGGGCTCTAATCTACAAGCCCTGACACAAAGTACGTTGGAGGAGGACACAACCTCAGAGCGGCATATCTCTTTGCCAAAAGCGCTCACCTGAAGAAAGCAGTCGGTGATGAGTAAACCTGGTAAGTGGCATTGGACTTGTACATTTAGAACGTCAAGGTAGCTGGCATGTCACAAGCTGTCCTACATAGGTCCTACGGCCATGCTGAGGGCAGATTATCATCCTGATGAGCAAACCTGAGACTTGGAACATCAGCTGATGAAAGATGTTTCCTGGAGACCAACTATGAGCACACTTGCTCTTATATAAAAGATTGCACAGGGTCAAACAGATGCTGCTAAATCTACATACCTCCAATTGGTGAAGTCACTGATAAATGTGGTGTACAGTGTGTCTGTGTTGTGGTCAGGAAGATGGTGGTAATGCAGCACCACATTTTATGAGACGTGCCGCTCACCATGCGATTTGTATGAAGCTCCTGATACCTGCTGTCAATTCTGTTCATTGTGCACATGTACGATTACAGTGTGTAGTGTCCAGTTTGTATGTCAATGGGATTGCATTGTACATTCCCTGGGTTCCCTACAGTGTCAGCTGTGGCCTCTATGTCAGAAAGTATAAGTGGTTTCCCTTAGGTGTTTTCGATGCACCCCACAGTTACAATAGTTCTAGACCTGGGAGTGATTACTGTACTGAACAGATGAATGAGTCATGGACAAATACCTCGGTCTCAACCGGCAATGCTTTATTAAAGCTACCTCAACACAGCAAAACCACAAGTAAACACAGTGACAACATAGTACAATGCAATACCTTGACATGTCTAAACCGCCCCTATCACAAAGTACCCAACGTTTAAACCCTCTGCTCGGATCCACAGTGTACCACCAAATCTGTACCGACTGGCTGGGCGTACGCCTATGGTCCTCACAGCAAAACCTCCCCACTAAAACCCTTCTAAGGCTTGGTTGGGAGAACACACAACACCCCCTCACACAGTGGCTGTGATCTTAAAATGCGTGTGCAGGGATGTTGCTCACTGATTCGTTCGCTTACTCGCTGTTTCTCCTGGTGAAAACGTGTCTCTTCTGGTTCCGTACTGTCTATGGTTTCTTCTCTCCATCCCAGACGGAGTGCGTGGTCCTTGTGGAGGTGAAGCAAGCGAGAGCAGAGAAAGAGATCTGGCCACACGGCCCCCTTTATATCCCCAGTTTGTTTGCCTTTTTTAGCCGAATAAAGTTTTTCCTTGTTTTGAGGCTTCCTGTTTGTGTGGCTTCTTCTGGCCCAATAAAGTTTGTCCTTGTTTCAAGGCTTCCTGTTTGTGTGGCTTCTGTGTATTCTATTGATGGCTGGTTGATGGGGTTTCACTTCCAACCGGTCTGGGGCTTAATGGCTTTCTACTGTTCTGGTTTCCCGCCTCTCGGGGTTATCTCTTCCAGATAATGGCTGGTACTGAGCAGCTTACATTGCTGATCTATCTCTGACGAGTTCACATTGCTTAACAATAGACCCTCTTTGCCCATTACCTGTGATGAGTTGCCTTATCCTGGCCATTGTAACTTCCCAGATCATCCCTGCTCATCAGGTGTGGATTTTGAGTGCAACATGGAAAAGTACCTGGGCCCCTCCCACAACAAGCTTCCAGCTTTTCTACAGTGAGAAGTATTAAGACGCAATGTCCAGATGTTCAACAATCCTTGGGGAGCTGATGCCTACAAAGGTTGTGGGTTCAATCCCACTCCAGGTACTAGAGCATACAAAATCTAGTCTGACACTCCAATGCAGTACCAAGGTAGTGCCACACTGTTGGAGATGCCGTCTTTCGGATGTGACGTTAAACTGAGGCCCTGTATCCTCTCTCAAATGGATGTAAAGTTCTCCTGGCAATATTTCGAAGAAGTGCAGGAGAGTCCTGGCCAGTATTTATCCCTCAATCAACATAACAAAAAAAAAGATGATCCGGGCATTATCACAGTGCTGTTAGTGGGAGCTTGCTTGTGCGCAAATTTCCTACATTACAACAGTGACTACTGTGATATATTATTTACACATCACAAACACGCACACTACGACTTGTAGATTTTTTGTGACTTCCTCACAATTTGCTTTCCCATCCATCTTTGTATCATCAGCAAACTTGGCTACATTATACTCGGTCCAGAATTTTAAAATCGAGACATTGCCTAACCAGGAATCAATGTAGGTCAGCGAGCACAGGGTGCTGAGTGAATGGGACTTTGTGTGAATTAAGATATGAGCAACAGAATTGTGGATGAGGGTGTAAGGTGGGTGGCCAGCCAGGAAAGCATTGGAATATTCAAATCTAGAGGCAACAAAGGCATGATTCAGTGTTTCAGCAGCTGATGGGCTGAGGCAAGGGCGAAGACGACGATATTACAGAGGTGGAAGTAGGTAGTCTTAGTGATAGAGAGGATCTGGAGTCTGAAGCTTATCTCGGGGTCAAATAGGAGGCCAAGGTTGAGAATAGTCTGGGTTAGGCTCAGTGACAGTGGCCAGAGAGAGGGGTGGAGTCGATAGCTGCATAGTATTACTTAGTACTTTCAACACAGAAACAAGCCATTTGGTCCAACAGGTATATGCCAGGGTTTAGGCTCCACACAAACCTCCCCCCACCTTACTTCATCTCACACTATCAACATTTCCTTCTATTCCTTTCTCCCTCATGTACTTGTCCAGCTTCTCCTTTAAATGCATCTATGCTATTTACCTCAACTACTACATGTGGCAGCAAATCCATATTCTACCCATTCTCTGTGAGTAGAGATCTTTCTCCTGAATTTGCTATTGGATTTATTGATGACTTTCTTATATTTATGACCCGAAGTTTTGGACTCCCGACAAGTGGAAATATCTATTCTATATCTGCCCTCTCGACCCCTCTCAGCTTCTCTTTTTTCAAGAGAAAAGAGCCATTGATAGACTTATGCTCTAAAGTTCTATTCAAACTTTATTATTGGTTCTATTTGCTGGGGGCATCATGTTTTTTTGTGCTAGTGAATACATTCCTTTAATGCGCATATAAAGAAAGACTTACATTTATATAGCGCCTTTCACAATCATTGGATGTCTCAAAGCACTTTACAGCCAATGAAGTAATTTTGGAGTGTAGTGTGGGAAACACAGCAGCCAATTTGCACACGGCAAACTCCTACAAACAGCAACGTGATAATGACCAGACAAACTGCTGTTGTTATGTTGATTGAAGGATAAATATTGGCCAGGACTCCTGGAACTACTCCACTGCTCTTCTTCGAAATAGTGTCATGGGATCTTTTACGTCCACCTGAGAGAGCAGACAGGGCCTTGGTTTAACATCTCATCCAAATGACGGCACCTCCAACAGTGCAGCACTCCCTCAACACTCGATGGGAGTGTCAGCTTAGATTCATGTGCTCAAGTTCCTGGAGTGGGACTTGAACCTACAATCTTTTGACTCACAGGCAAGTGTGCTACCCACCAAGCCATGGTTGACACTGACACTATCTGTATGAAAGCTAGTAAGCTTCCACAAGTAATATCATTTGCACTGCTAGAAATTCCTGTGCAGTCTCATTTCATTTTTACTTTTAAAAATTACCTTCAAGGGGAGCAAATAAACTTATTAGTGTGCTATCAGCTTAAGATAGGATTTAATTGAATTGCCAATAATTATCATTTAACTAAAACCTCCATAGATGGTGCCATAGTGTCAGCTTTTATTCGAGAATGATTGTTTTTTCAATTTAGATGACATGTCACAGAGCGTCCTATGGCTCAGAGAGCGCATTGGCTTGGTAGACACCAAGCAAGGGTAACTAATTTAGTTGTCATTTCATGGTTTGGTAGTTGAAAGCTTGTGGAACATTTCGTTGAGACCCAGGAAAACAATAATGTATTCTAATGTGATTTAAATTAACTGGACACATGCTCCCAGTAACAATTATGTAAAACCATTTTGATTCTTGGAGCAAAGAAGAAATTAATATTGCAAATGTAGTGTGACTGAAACGCTTGCGAAATTAGACCTTCTAAGGATGTGTACACCTGGAAGGTGCCAATTAGTATTTCTGTGTTAGGAATCAGACAGGCACTAGAATCATAGAATGATACAGCACAGAAGGAGATCATTCGGCCCACCAAACCTGTGCTGGTTACGCAACTCATCCCACTCTCCTACTTTTTCCCCAGAGCCCTATAATGTTTTTTCCCTTCAGTATTTATCCAATTCACTTTTGAAACTTATGACTGAATCTACTTCCATCACCAGGTCAGGCAATGTATTCCAGAGCATAACAACACACTGCATAACTTTATTTTCCACATGTCGCCTCTGGTTATTTTGCCTGTAAAGTCCTGTCCCCTCAGTACAGATTCACACGAGGCATGTAGTGAAGTCAAGGTCACTCTGGACCTGCACCTTTTATTTCACAGCTCTGGAATGCTGCACTTGCCTGAGACCTGTGCTTATATACCTGTCTCTTGCAAGTGCACCCCCGGTGGTAAGGTATGCTGATGGTTACAGGTCATATCTTATTACAGTCATGTATAGCATGTTAGGATACAGTTATATTTAATAATGTAAGATACATGACATCACCCTCCCCCAAGGTCTTATTGTCTTTATAAGTTCAGTCTCTCAGGTGGTCTACGCTCTCGCGTGGAGCGGCTGAGTTGTGGTTCAGTTGTTTGCCTTGGTGCCTGTTTTTCTTTGGGTGTGGTTGCTGGTATCTCGCCTGGGCTGTCTGTTTCGATTGGTGTGATTGTTGTTGACTCGCCTGGGCTGTCTGTTGGGATTGCCCTTTCCTCAGGTTGTTCCCACTGTCTGTCCACCAGGTGTGGTGCAAGTTCCACATTGTAGTCTGCCTCTGGTTCCGCAGTGCTGTTGGTAAATCTGCTTTTGACTTGGTCTACATGCCTCCGGCAGGTTTTGCCATTGTCCATTTGTACTACCAGTAGCCTGTTTCCTTCCTTGCCCGTTACTGTCCCTGCAAGCCATTTGGGACCCCTGCCATAGTTTAGTACAAACACTTTGTCCCCTATCTCATTCCATCTCTCCCTCGAATTTCTGTCATGATACTCAGTCAGCTTACGGTGCTTTGCCTCAACGATTTTGTGCATGTCTGGGAGGATTAATGAGAGCCTTGTTTTTAAAGTCCTTTTCATCAACAGTTGCGCGGGGGGGATCCCAGTCAGTGAGTGCAGACGAGATCTGTATGCCAGCAGCAGTCGCGACAGGCATCCCTGCAGCGTGGGACCTTGGATTTTAAGCATGCCTTGTTTAATGATTTGCACTGCTCTCTCCGCCTGGCCGTTGGAGGCTGGCTTGAACGGTGCCGTCTTGACGTGATTTATGTCATGGTCAATTATAAAGTCTTGGAATTCTGCGCTGGTGAAGCACGGACCATTGTCACTGACTAATATGTCAGGGATTCCATGCGTTGCAAACATGGTTGCGAGGCTCTCCACAGTGGTGGAGGTTGTGCTCGAGTTTAAAATGGTGCATTCGATCCACTTTGAAAATGCATCTACAACTACGAGGAATATTTTGCCCATGAATGGGCCCACAAAGTCTATGTGCACCTGTGACCACGGTTTGGTAGGCCTGGACCAGGGGCTCAGTGGAGCCTCCCTGGGGGCATTGCTGAGTTGGGCACAAATGGTGCACCTTCGGTTGCAGAGCTCCAAGTCCATGTCAATACCAGGCCACCAGACGAGGGGTCTGGCTATGGCCTTCATGAGAACGATCCCCGGGTGCTCGCGGTGGAGCTCCCGGACAAATGCCTCTCTGCCTCGCAGAGGCATGACTACTCGGCTGCCCCACATCAGGCAGTCTGCTTGTAGTGATAGCTCATGCAAGCGCCTGTGAAAGGGTTTTAATTCCTCGGGGCAGGCATCGCGAGCCTCTGCCCAGTCACCGGTTAGGACACATCTTTTTACTAAGGATAACGTGGGGTCGCTGGCCATCCAGGCTCTGATTTGGCGAGCCATCATGGGCGAACCTGTGGATTCAAAGGCATTGATTGCCATGACTATCTCACAGTCCTGTTCGTCAGACCCTTCCGTGGTCGCCAGGGGTAGCCTGTTGAGCGCGTTGGCACAGTTGTCTGTGCCTGGTCTGTGCCTTATGGTATAGTCGTAGGACGCCAGCATGAGTGCCCACCGTTGAATTCGCGCCGAGGTGTTGGCGTTTATTGCCTTGCTCTCGGATAGGAGGGACGTGAGGGGCTTGTGGTCGGTTTCTAATGCAAACTTGGCCCCGAAAAGGTATTGGTGCATCTTTTTGACACTGTACATACACGCGAGCGCCTCCTTCTCTACCATTCCGTACCCGCGCTCCGCCCGCGAAAGTGACCTGGAGGCATAAGCTATGGGTTGTAATTTGCCCGCACGATTGACATGTTGCAAAACACACCCGACCCCATACGCTGACGCATCGCATGTGAGAACTAGCTTTTTACCTGGGTCAAAGAAAGTCAAAACACTGTTGGAACACAGAAGGTTGCGTGCCTTATTGAAGGCACGTTCCTGGGCGTCACCCCAAAACCAATCGCACCCCTTCCTGAGTAGAACATGGAGAGGCTCCAGCAGCGTGCTTAAGTTCTGCATAAAGTTCCCAAAGTAATTGAGTAGCCCGAGAAAGGCGCGCAGTTCTGAGACAGTACAGGGCCTGGGTGCCAGGCGAATTGCTTCTGTTTTGGACTCTGTTGGGCGGATTCCATCAGCGGCAATCCTTCTGCCCAAAAATTCAACCTCGGGTGCGAGAAACAGGCACTTGGATTTCTTGGCTTGTAGGCCTACCCGATCCAACCGCTTTAGTACTTCCTCCAAATTACGGAGATGGGAGTCAGTGTCCCTGCCCGTGATAAGTTTGTCGTCTTGAAATACAACCGTCCCCGGGATGGACTTGAGCAGACCCTCTATGTTGCGCTGGAATATGACAGCTGCCGACCTGATGCCGAATGGGCATCGATTGTACATGAAAAGGCCTCGATGTGTGTTGATGGTGGTGAGTAGCTTGGATTCCTCGGTCAATTCTTGCGTCATAGACGCAGATGTGAGGTCTAATTTTGAGAAATGTTTACCTCCAGCCAATGTGGCAAATAAGTCCTCTGCTCTGGGCAGCAGGTACTGGTCCTGTAGGGAGACTCTGTTTATGGTAGATTTGTAGTCCCCACAGATTCGTACGGATCCATCAGGCTTCATGACTGGGACGATGGGACTTGTCCAGTCGCTAAATTCCACAGCTGATATAATGCCTTCCCGCAGAAGCCTGTCTAGTTCGTGTTCAATCTTTTCTCTCATCACATAGGTACAGCTCTGGCCTTGTGATGGACCGGTCTAGCATCCTGTGTGATGTAGATTTTGACTTTGGCCCCTTTGAAAGTGCCCACACCTGGCTGAAAGAGATGTTCAAATTGCTTTATAACTGTTGAGCAGGAGGTCCGTTCCTCTAATGACATGGCATGGACATCATCCCATTTCCAGTTTAGTTTTGCCAGCCAGCTTCTCCCCAGCAGTGCTGGGGGGTCTCCAGGGACAATCCACAGGGGAAGTTGGTTCACTGTCCCTTTGTGTGTGACAGAGAGCATGGCGCTGCTGAGGACTGGTACGATTTCTTTGGTATAGGTCCTTAGTTTGGTGTCGACCCTTGTGAGTTTTGGTCTGTCTTTTATGCGGCCACAGTTGTTCAAATTGTTGAGCGCCCATGAGAGATTGACTCGCTCCTGTATCCAGCTCCATGTTGACAGATATCCCGTTGAGTAGGACCCTCATCATTATAGGAGGCATCCTGTCGTAGGAGCAGCGCCCATTGATCGTGCTGACCCGCTGTACATCGGTGTCCCGGGTACTGTCCCTACCGTCTTCTGGTCCGCTTTCCGACCCATCCGATTCGTATATCAGCCGAGCTGCCGTTTTTTTGCACATGCGGGCCAAATGCCCTGTATATTCACAGTTCCTGCAAATAGCCTGCTGAAATCGATATCCCCTTGACGAGTGTCCAACCCCACACCTCCAGCACAGACTGCTTGCAAAGAATGAACTGCGTCTGGCTGATCTCTCTTGAGCTTCTCTCAGTTTGTAGTTGATTGCTCGCATTGTGGGTTAATGAGGTGTGAACGGCCGTTCTTGTGGCCCTTGATGGCTTCTGTTGCCACTGCTTGCTGTCGAAAGCCTGTTCTGCCAGTTTTGTCTGTGTGTGGGGGCAGCAGCTTTTCTAATGCTGTGAACTCCTTGTTCCATTATTTCGTCAGTTGTCGTACCTGCATTGTAAATCAACCTCGTTTCTTCTTCCCCAACCAAGAATGTCTGTGCAACCAGTGCTGCTGCCTCTAAGGTCAGGTTCTTGGTCTCTATGAGCTTTCGGAATATGCCTGCGTGGCCTATTCCTTCAATGAAAAAGTCTCTCAGCATTTCTCTCCTCAGTTCATCGGAGAACTCACATAAACTAGCCAACCTCCGAAGTTCCTCCACGAAGTCGGGTATGCTCTGGCCCACACAGCGTCTGTCGTTGTAGAACCTGTGTCTGGCCATGTGTAGGCTGCTCGCTGGCTTCAGATGGTCTCTTACCAGTGTGCTCAATTCTTCAAATGACTTGCTTGCTGGTTTCTCGGGTGCCAACAGATTCTTCATTAAAGCGTATGTTTTCGAGCCACAGCTTGTCAAGAAATGGGCTCTTCTCTTGTCTGCCGTATCGTCGCCTAACCAGTCTTTGGTTACAAAGCTTTGCTGGAGCCTTTCTATAAAGTCCTCCCAATTGTCTCCCGCATTGTACTTTTCATCTGATCCGTTGTTCGCCATTCTGTGGATTCTGTAATCCCGTAACCCGTCGCCACTGTAAAGTCCTGTCCCCTCAGTACAGATTCACACGAGGCAGGTAGTGAAGTCAAGGTCACTCTGGACCTGCACCTTTTATTTCACAGCTCTGGAATGCTGCACTTGCCTGAGACCTGTGCTTATATACCTGTCTCTTGCAAGTGCACCCCCGGTGGTAAGGTATGCTGGTGGTTACAGGTCATATCTTATTACAGTCATGTATAGCATGTTAGGATACAGTTATATATAATAATGTAAGATACATGACATTGCCATCACCTGAAATCTATGACCTCTGGTTACCAACCCTTCTGTCACGGGAAAGAATTTCTCCTTATTTACTCTATCAAAACTGTTCATGATTTTGAACACCTCTATAAACTCTCCTCTTGACCTTTTCTACTCTAAGGAGAACAATCCCAGCCTCTCTAGTCTCTCCACATAACTGAAGTCTCTCAACTATGCTACTTTACGAGTAAATCTCTTCTGCACCCTTTCTAAGGCCTTGACATCCTTCCTAAAGTGTGGTGCCCAGAATTAAACACAATACTCCAGCTGATGCCTAATCAGTGTTTTATAAAGGTTTAGCATAACTTCCTTGCTTTTATACTCTATGAGCCCAAAATTCTGAACCGCTGGAAAGCTGGTGCTCCCCCCATCTTTTTGGGCCATTAGCGCCAAAATTTCTTTGTGGCAGGGCCACCCTATATTCAGCTCCAAAAGTGAAAATATGGGTTCCATCGCTAATGAACCCTTCCAAATTGGATTTTTCAGCGGTGTGGCTGTCTTAATTTGAACGTTATCGTCACTAAGAATTTCAGCATGCAGGTAAGTGTTTCTAACGAGCCAGCTGCTCTCTGGCCTTTTTAAAGACCAGGGTTTACAGCAATGCCTTGAGGGGGGAAGGAGTTTTGGAAGGATGGCTGGTGTAAGAGGTGCAAGGAGAGTCAACAGGTTCGCTCATATGGAGTTGGAGACACTGATGGACGGTGTGAAGGACAGAAGAAGAATACTGTTTCCTGACGTGGGGAGACCTGGCAGACAGGCAGTACATAATGCATGGAGGGAGATTGCAGGGATGTATCAGGCACCTCCATATAGGTGAGGACGCACCCTCTCAGGAGGGTGCTGGCCAGTCTGCAGCCGGCCCTTCCAGGCCCAGAGGTGTTCCAGGGCATCATAGAAGGACAGCTGTAGGTCCCAGACAACAACCACAGCAACCTTCCCAGACCCATGATGCAGCCAAAGGAATGACAGTTAGGCGTGGTATTAGGGCAGTCACACATAACAGGTGTTATCGTGAGATGCATAGGGGTAAAAAATTATTACGGTATTATTATATTGTTCTTTATGTTCTGTTTTTGCAGTGATTTGTATAATTTGATAAATCTTTATTTTTGGCACATATATCTGGCCAGATGTTTCATCTGGGAGTGGGCAATTCTGTGTTAAGTCACTCATTGCGATGGCCATTGAAAGTAGGACCTGAAGGGTCATGTGTGGATGGGATTTTCTGAAGCGAGCAGCTATGAGACGCAGCTGCACCTTCCTTCCAGGGTTGCGATGGGGACGACGCCTCCTAGCTCTGGGGTGATGGGGATGCTCCTCATCCACATCCTCCTCCACATCCTCCTCCTCCTCCTGTACTGCTGGCTCAACCTCCAAAGACTGTCCCCTCACGATGACCAGGTTGCGCAGCATACAGCAGACCATGATGATTAAGGAGACCCGTTGAACTTTTTGCTTAAGGATGCCTATGAACTGCTCGATAATGCACCTGGTAGCACAATGAGCATCATTGTATGCATGCTCTGGCACTGTCCTGGGGTTCCGCAGTGGAGTGAGCAGCCAAGTGGACAGGGGATATCCCTTGTCCCCAAGCAGCCAACCGCAATCCTGATTCGGGCCGGTGAAGACAGCGGGCAATCATGGCTGCTGCCTGGGTACCTCGCATCAATTGCCAGGAGCGACTTGGATAGGTTAGGTGAGTGGGCAAATGCATGGCAGATGAAGTATAATGTGGATAAATGTGAGGTTATCCACTTTGGTGGTAAAAACAGAGAGACAGACTATTATCTGAATGGTGACAGATTAGGAAAAGGGGAGGTGCAAAGAGACCTGGGTGTCATGGTACATCAGTCATTGAAGGTTGGCATGCAGGTGCAGCAGGCGGTTAAGAAAGCAAATGGCATGTTGGCCTTCATAGCAAGGGGATTTGAGTACAGGGGCAGGGAGGTGTTGCTACAGTTGTACAGGGCATTGGTGAGGCCACACCTGGAGTATTGTGTACAGTTTTGGTCTCCTAACCTGAGGAAGGACATTCTTGCTATTGAGGGAGTGCAGCGAAGGTTCACCAGACTGATTCCCGGGATGGCGGGACTGACCTATCAAGAAAGACTGGATCAACTGGGCTTGTATTCACTGGAGTTCAGAAGAATGAGAGGGGACCTCATAGAAACATATAAAATTCTGACGGGGTTAGACAGGTTAGATGCAGGAAGAATGTTCCCAATGTTGGGGAAGTCCAGAACCAGGGGTCACAGTCTAAGGATAAGGGGTAAGCCATTTAGGACCGAGATGCGGAGGAACTTCTTCACCCAGAGAGTGGTGAACCTGTGGAATTCTCTACCACAGAAAGTTGTTGAGGCCAATTCACTAAATATATTCAAAAAGGAGTTAGATGAGGTCCTTACTGCTAGGGGGATCAAGGGGTATGGCGAGAAAGCAGGAATGGGGTACTGAAGTTGAATGTTCAGCCATGAACTCATTGAATGGCGGTGCAGGCTAGAAGGGCCGAATGGCCTACTCCTGCACCTATTTTCTATGTTTCTATGTTTCTATGTTTCTATGATCCGACATTGGAGGTCACACACAAACTGCACATTCAGCGAGTGGAAGCCTTTGCGGTTGACAAAGATCTCGGGGTGATGATGTGGCGCCCTCAGCCCAATGTGTGTGCAGTCAATGGCACCCTGCACCCTCTGGAAACCTGTCATTCAGGCAATTCCGGCCTGCCGTTTCACCTGTTTGTCCCTTGTCATCAGGAAGGAGATGTACTGGACCTATACAGTGCATCTGTGACCTGCCAAATGCACTGATGTGCCGAGAATTGTGAGATGCTGCTAATATCTGCAGTGGCGGACTGGAAAGACCCCGAGGTGTAAAAATTCAAGGCGATGGTGACCTTGGGTCTCCACGGTGAGGGCGGTCCTGAGCCTTGTTTGAGGCTGCAGATATCTTCTCGCAGGAGAGTGCAGAGCTCTCTGAGTACTTCTTTCTGAAATCATAGCCTTCGCAGGCATTGCTCATCAGTGAGCTGGAGGAAGGGGAACTGAGGTCTGTAGACCTTTGAGGGTGTGGCCTCCTTCCCCCACGTCTGCATTGGCCACCTCCCCTGGCAGCTGCCGGCTGGCCATGTCCCTGGTCCTCCTCATTATCGGGCTCCTCTGGAGGCTCTTGCTGGGAAGGCTCCTCTCCCAGTATTTGGAATGGGGGTGGGGCCAGCATTCCTCACCCTCTTCATGATGCCATCGCGCTCCTGGCTACTCTCTCTAGCTGCAGGTCAGAGAACATATACACGCCCTTCTCTCTGTTGTGCAGCCATGCCTGCTGCCGCCTCTCTGCAAGGTGCCGGCGGCCATGCCTTCTCCTGCACGCCGCCCTGCTTCTGACCAGGTGTACCAGGTGTTGCCCTCCCATCTTCAGGGTGAACTCTGCCAAGCAGGTCTCTGCAGCCCAAAATGAGGCCTACAGGCCTCCACTAAAGAGTCAGACCTGAAAGTTGTATAGAAGTCTATGAAAACCCCTGAGCAGCACTCAGCAGGTTTAATGGAGCCAAAACACTTACTAAAACTATTTACCTAGCAAAGGGACCCGATCGCGGCAAACCTCTAGCGGTGTCTCGTTGGTGCATCGACTGGAAAACCTCGCGGGAGCACTGCCTGAAAAAGTCCTCAGTTTTTGTTGCTGAATAACATGGGCATGGCTGTTTTCCAGTGGCCCGCCCGTTGATGACCTCACCAGTCCACTAACTCCGTTACCACGGCTTCACCCCACCGATTCTGGCGGAGGCGCGCACCGCTCAAATCCCCCTCCCGAGCTGAATATGGCTCGGGGAGGGAAAAACACCAGACTGCGGCGGCCGATCGATGTTTTGATCAGTCGCCCAAACCCTGCGGTAGCCATCCCTTCAGGGATGCTGAATTTCGGCCCCTATGCTTCTATTAATAAAGCTAAGCATCCCATATGTGTTTTAATAGCCTTCTCATCTTGTCCTGCCATCTTCAAGGATTTGCGTAGATAAACCCCCAAGTCTCTGTTCTTGCATCCCTTATAAAATTGTACCATTTACTTTATATTGTCTCTCCTCATTCTTCCTTTCAAAATGTATCACTTCACACTTCTCTGCATTAAACTTTATCTGCCATGTGTCTACCCATTTCATTTGTCTGTCTATGACTTCCTAAAGTCTGGAATTTACTCCATTAACCTCTCCATTTCTCTACCTCGTTCTCCTCCTTCAAGACACTCCTTTTTCATCCATCTCAATATCACCTTATGTGGCTCGGTGTCAAATTTTTGTTTGATAACGCTCCTGTGAAGCGCCTTGGGAAATTTTACTATGGTAAAGATGCTATATAAATGCATGTTGTTATTGCTGTTACTATCCTCCTCTCTGTTTACTACATTTTCAAATTTCGTGTTATATGCAAACTTTGAAATGAAGCTTGATGAACAGTTAGAACAGAACCTTGTAGATGCCGAGTAAACTGAATAAGCACCTGCAAACTTGAGGCCTAGAAAATCGGGTCGTTTGCGCCTCCCATTAGCGTCCCTTGGGGGCATTAATAAGATGAGAGAGATTTTTTGCCCGGGCGTGGCGCCGCTAATGACTCCCACTAAATTACGCGGGAGTTTAGCGGTGGCAATAACCCATAGTGCCCGCTCTGCTGCATTGGCAATGACAACGTCATCACTGTGCGCAGCGCCACGTTACCTAAATTGGGTATCGCCCCCTGAAGCTGCACCGGGCGATGCCAGCGACAGCTTCAGGGGACGTGTACAGGTTGGCCGGCCGCTCGCGGGTGCAAGTTAAAGGGGAGGTGTGAGTCATTGCAAAAGGAAATCCGCCCTATTGGCGCTTTGAACCCAGGGTCCGTGCCGCGATCGGTCAGCCCGGCACTCTGTTTGAATGCCGGGCTGTTGGCACGGCACTCCCGCTCCCCGGTGGTCCAGGTAGTACCTTTTCATCACTGCAGAGTTTGCAACTTGGGGTCTTCCCTTTAATTAAAGAAATGTAGCGCGTTATTTTCCGCTCCACTTCCTTTCGGGGGCGATAACCCAAATTTAGTGAGCGAGGTGGGACTTCTGCGCCTGGTCCAAAATGTTCTGCCTCCTGGATGTTAATGCCCCCAAAGGGGCGCAACGGAATTTTTCCCCCTTACACTCCAGTGTATGTTTATGTGGAGAAAGGTAAGTCACGGTCATGAAGGTATCGAATCATTGTGATTAATTAAGCAATTCTAAACAGCCGTGTTCTGTCTTGCCAAATGGAATATAAACTAAATGATTGAATGGCATGTTAGAGGTTGAGCCTGTCAGTCTTTTATGCATATTTTAGTAAAGCTATATGTGCAGTCTAATATTATCAGCCTCCTGCTGTCTGCCTCAATCAATTTCATCACAATACCATTCGGACATGTCTACAATCCAATAATAACTCAGCTATTTTTTTTGTATCTATTCCTTCAGCAAATTTGTTTTTAATGATTCATAAAGGTGTAATTAAACATCTGGTTGAAGATCTGGTTTAAGTTGCAGCATTAAAATAATTTTTCAATCCAATCACTTTTATCCTCAGTTATGTTGATTCTCCTCCTCACAAGATGCAAAGCATTCCATTTAAGAGACAGGAAAAACATTGACAACACCTACTACATTCCAATGGCAACACAACTCCATGTGGGCTAAAACCCAAAAGCGAGTGTGGGGATCGTGGTTTGTTAGATATATTCAAAAGGGAGTTAGATGTGGCCCTTACAGCTAAAGGGATCAAGGGGTATGAAGAGAAAGCAGGAACGGGGTACTGAAGTGTATGATCAGCCATGATCATATTGAATGGTGGTGCAGGCTCGTGGTGTAAGATTAACCCACGCCCATGCATTCTGCTGGAGGCCAGACGTTAAATTTCTGCTGCCTGCTGATTTCCAATGATTGCTGCGTGCAGCCAGTGCTACATTGACTGCATGCATCAGCAGGGGGACCTGTACCGTGAGCTGCGCGCTACTTAAAGGTAACCTGCACTTCTTAAAGGGGAGATGCATTGTGGCTGCTGGAAGTGGTGTCAGGAAGTTAATAGCTTTCTAAGATTTTTTCAAGATGGCTAGGCCTGCGACAGAGCATGCCCCAAGGTTTTTCGACAATGCACTGGAGCTCTTGGCACTAATTTTTTAATTAGTTCCTGGGATGTGGGTGTCGCTGGCAAGGCCAGCATTTATTGCCCATCCCTAATTGCCCTTGAGAAGGTGGTGGTGAACCGCCTTCTTGAACTGCTGCAGTCCTTGTGACGAAGGTACTCCCACAGAGCAGTTAGGGGGGGGAGTTGTGGCGTTGTCATGTCTGCAGCCAGTGCCTAGGTCGAAGCCGGGTGGTCTGTCTGGTATTATTCTTATTATTGTTTCTCGTAGCAGTTTTTGTACAACTGAGTGGTTTGCTGGGCCATTTCAGAGGGCGGTTAAGAGTCAATCACATTGCTGAGGGTCTGGAGTCACATATAAGCCAGACAGGCAAGGACGGCAGATTTCCTTTCCTAACGGACATTTGAGTTTTTACATTATAGGTTTTTTGCAACAATCTGATAGTTTCATGGTCACAATTATTGTTAACAGCTTCTTATTCCAGATATATTTAATGAGCTTAATTTAAATTCTATGGCAGCTGGGATTTGAACGCACATCTCTTTGAATCATTGGTCCGGCCTCTGGATTACTAGTCCAGTAACCTAACCACAAAGCTTCCATTCCCATGGAGAGGAGAGACATCCTGTGTCTGCAGTGGGGCAGGAGGCTCAGGACGCAGTGGGAAGAAGTAACGGCAGAGGGCAATGCCAGAAGTATAACTCCAGGAATATGGATGCAGCACAGGGAGAAGATTAATGAGCTGACATGTGTTCTCAAGGTAAGTGAGCTCAATCTTCAAATGGCATATCCTACCAACTGTATGACTCGCCTCATCCACTGCTCAGTTCACTATACCCCCTTCACCCTTCTACCAACAATCTTGATCAATCAGTATTCAAGCCTTCAATGCTTATGCTTACTTCATCCACACAGACTTCGTACTGTTGCAAGCCTCACATCCACAACTCACAGTTTGAACATACTGGCAGCTATTCAACTATGACAGCCACATCATGCAAACATATTGCAAGACACTCACTGACACACTTCCCTCTTTCTTGCAGGAGAAGATGGCACATAACAGGAGGCCACTGAAAAGAACTGGAGGAGGAAAAATGTGCCTGCACGTTTTAACCCCCACGGGGTAAAAGACTGTTGGCCATAATGGGATGGGGCATCACTGAAGCCATGGCCACTGGCAAGGCTGAAGTGATCGATGATGATGATACTTTATCGTCTTCCTCCATGTTTGAATCCCTACAATCAAGGTTCCGCAACGCTATTGTCTTCGGTCCATGCACAAACTTCATTCCCTAGCCACCGACTCCATCCCTCTTCCTAGCATCTGTCTGAGGCTGAACCAGACTGTTCACAACCTTGGTATCATATTTGACCTTGAAATGAGCTTTTGACCACATAGGCATGCCATAAGACTGTCTATTTCCACCTCCGGAACATTCCCTGTCTTTGCCCTGCCTCAGTTCATCTGCTGCTGAAACCCTTTTTTACCTCTATACTTGACTATTCCAATGCACCTCCGACTGGTTAAGCTACGCCTCAATTTTAAAATTCTCATCCTTGTTTTCAAATCCCTCCCTATCTCTGCAATCTCCTCCAGCCCCACAACCCCTCCCTAGATATCTATGCTCCTCTAATTCTGGCCTCTTGAACAATCCTGATTTTAATCGCTCATCCATTGGTGGCTGTGCCTTCAGCTACCTAGGCCCTAAGCTCTGGAATTTCCTTCCTAAACCTTTCCGCCTCTTTACCTCTCTTTCCTCCTTTAAGGTGTTCCTTAAAACCTACCTCTTTTACCAAGCTTTTGATTATCTGCCCTAATTTCTCTTTATGTGGCTCGGTGTCAAATTTTGTTTCCTAACGCTCCTGTGAAACGCCTTGGGATGTTTTACTACATTAGAGGTGCTATATAAATACAAGTTGTTGTTGTTGTTCTCTCTTCCCACTTCTCTCTCATCCGATAATATCTTTGACTCACAAGCTGCAGCTGGTGTAAGCATGCACTTCTTACTTTCTCTTCTCCCCTCACCACAACCCAATCCTTGGGCTAGAATTTCGCCAGACTGTCGTTATTTGACAAATAACACCATTTTTGTGAAAAAATAATATGAAAATTGTTGCTATTTTTTAATTGGGTAAGTTTGGCCAAAAAATACCCCCATCATTAAAAAACGGTGTTGCTGGAGGAATCGTGTTGGAAAATGCCGTCCTCTCCAACTTTACCGCGAGGCCGATATTGCGAAAAATGCAGCCTTTTATTCCAGATTTATTTAACTAATTAATTAAAGTTAATTTTTTAAAAATTCACTTTTGCCTGCTGCAGCATCGCCGGGTGTCACCAAGGGCAGCTGCAGGAGGCGTTGTGAGGTCGGCCAGCCACTTGGGGAGCAGTAATTAAAGGGATTGGTGATCAGGTAGGCGAAAAAAAATGTTTGCCCCTCTCTGCTCATTCTTGAACTTATCCAATGCTGTGATTCATCAGCCCTGCACCCTGTTAGAATGCTTGGGGCTGATCATCGTGGATCACTGGTGCCATCGCTGACCAGTCGAATTGTTACCTTGCAGCGCCCTCAACAATGGCCCTTCCCTTTAAGGGAGGGAAGGAGCCTGTGATTTTGGCTGCGCTGCACAGGACATTGTGCAGCGCTCTGCCGCTGCCGCCCCTCTTGCCTTGTTTAGCGCTCCAATGGGATGTGGCAGCACCTGATATAGCGCTCCACTGCTCTCCTGGAGCCCTGAACCAGAATTATGCGTCCGCTGAAATTGGGTAGTACCCACCAATACTTTTGCGCTCCCACAAAAGTTATCACCCCAAACGGGGCACTTCGCAATTTCTAGCCCATTTGGTTTATAATCTAATTTTTGATCTAATTGTAGCTTAAAACAATATTGTTTCTATCCATGATATAAACAATTACATCAAGACCCAATGACATACGTTTTATCCAACATTATTGTATTATTCAGTCAGATCCAGGTGTTGAATATTAAAAATGTGGCCTCTATTTTTGCTGTGCTTTTCAGGTTGTTGAGTCAATAATTAAGTATTTGTAACTTTGCCCAGTGTAGTGTGTATATATGCGTAATACAACATTGCCTCATATTTCAGAATCCAGCCTGCTGCCAGTTCAATGTTTTGCACAACTGCTGTATAAGCCTCCAAGGGAATAGCTGGGCAGCACTTCGGTGGTACTATTAATTTAAGCATTTCCTTTTTTAAACCTTTAGGGCAACTGTAATTTAGGAATGGACAAACTGACAGGACATAATGGAACTATTCCTAATAGATTAATGCAAACCTTTGCACTGAATAAATCTTTCTAGCCCTTTTCTTCAGAATCCAGTTGCTTCAGCAATATTCATCAGCAAAACAAGACTGAAATCTTAAAAGAGAAAGACAGATTTATTCATTTATGGCTGTTTATGTCCAAACTAGTCAGACTATTAGATTATCTGCTATGTCAGCTCACTGAAAGATGTATCTGTTACTATAGTTTTGTGTGCTCTATTAAGAAGACACACAAAAATGTACCCTTTTTAAGCTATTGGTCAATTATTTTCTTAGTGGCTTAGTGACAATTTTCGAAGTACATGTACATGATGCACAGCATTTTTGTCAACAGAGGTCTGAGCATTGCTTGTCCTTCGAAAAATGTTTCATTTGTGACACTTTATGCCGTGCCTTTTCCAGCATTTTAAAATAGACCATTTTTAATCATGTGTATACTTCAAGATGTGCAAAAATGCACCACATACTTCAAACAAACAAAAGGTGCTTTCCTGATGGTTGACTGAATTTAGCTAATGACTTCTTGAACCACACAGAACAGGAAGAGCAGCTAACCTACAATCAGCTAACCACCATCCGTGAGCCACCCATGAGCCACCCGCAGCCAAACACCAGAAATCAGCCAGCAACCACCATAAACCAGCAATTCACAGCAGCCAGCCACTCATACATAACTAGCTGCAAACCTGTCCATAAATAAAAGTCACCCATCCACCACCAGAAGGTGGAAGAGCTGCCAGAACAACAAGCAGGTGAGGCAGCAGCATTAGTACAGTAAGCTTTTGCATTAAAGGCCTGAGGTTGTTGAAAACCTCTATGGCATACAACATTAGTATGGTGCAGAAATTCCAGGGAATTATAGCAGGAGTGACTTATGCCATTACTTACTCCACACCTGCAGTTGCTGGGAGTGTTACTCTACTCCACAGAGACCCTCACCCAAAATGTTGAGCAGCTAATTATCATAGCTCCGCTAAAACCAATGGCGATTTCAAATTTGCTGCATTTAATCCTGTGTTCATTTTGCTGCCACTTAGACTGAAAAACAATACTGCTGGTGACCTGTTAGCAGCATGATTTATGTGTTTATTCAAAATGGTTTCCTAGGATGACTCATTATCTACACAGTGCACACAAGATCAGTCTGAAGAGAATCCCCAAACTCATCTCACGAAGCAAATTAAAAGTGCAATAAGAGACTCCATAAGGGGCTAAATAAGTGTAAGTCTTTTCTTGTAGTTATAAATCAACAACTTCACATGTATTGAAAAGCTACAAGTAATAACGTAGGCAAGAGTTAAATTCTACATCTGTAGAACATGAAGAAAACATACGCTCAGTAAAATAATACATCAGAGCCAATTCGAAAGTGAAGTTAGCTGCATTCACTTTTTGGGTTTATCCAATTTGGAATATTTTTGGCGCTTTCAGAATTGTAATTAAATGTTCACAATATATGAAGAATTGAAAATGATCTTTTGTCACTAGCAGGGCCACAAGCAACTGGCCATGTTTCACGGAGATTGCTTTCGTTGTCTATCAGTAGAGCTGTTTCTAGTTAAAATTCAAGCCTTCTTAAGCAAATGGATTTTATGGCATCAGAATGTCACATCAAATCTATTATGTCTGTAATGTACTTATGAATGACTCCATGAGGCAATGTGTTGTACTCAAACTGTAGTGACCTTTGTAAGAGAAGGGCAAAATTCATGGGAAACGCCCCCCCGCCCCCGCTCCCCCCCCGTGTTTGGACTCATTGGAAAGGAAATTTAATTTGGAACTATCTACCAGAAAGTTCGAAATCCTAAAGTGCACATGGAAGAAACTATGAACTTTAATCGAATTTGGGATTTTACAAAGCAGATTGAACCTGTGTGGGCAGGGCTAAGGAACTATCCCTCAAAGAAGGGTTTGATTAGGGCAGGGAAAATGGAGTATGAGAAGAAGCTTGCAGGGAACATTAAGACGGATTGCAAAAGTTTCTATACATATGTAAAGAGAAAAAGGTTAGTAAAGACAAACGTAGGTCCGCTGCAGTCAGAATCAGGGGAAGTCATAACGGGGAACAAAGAAATGGCGGACCAATTGAACAAGTACTTTGGTTCGGTATTCACGAAGGAGGACACGAACAACCTTCCGGTTATAAAAGGGGTCGGGGGGTCTAGTAAGGAGGAGGAACTGAGGGAAATCCTTATTAGCCGGGAAATTGTGTTGGGGAAATTGATGGGATTGAAGGCCGATAAATCCCCAGGGCCTGATGGACTGCATCCCAGAGTACTTAAGGAGGTGGCCTTGGAAATAGTGGATGCGTTGACAGTCATTTTCCAACATTCCATTGACTCTGGATCAGTTCCTATGGAGTGGAGGGTAGCCAATGTAACACCACTTTTTAAAAAAGGAGGGAGAGAGAAAACAGGGAATTATAGACCGGTCAGCCTGACATCGGTAGTGGGTAAAATGATGGAATCAATTATTAAGGATGTCATAGCAGTGCATTTGGAAAGAGGTGACATGATAGGTCCAAGTCAGCATGGATTTGTGAAAGGGAAATCATGCTTGACAAATCTTCTGGAATTTTTTGAGGATGTTTCCAGTAGAGTGGATAAGGGAGAACCAGTTGATGTGGTATATTTGGACTTTCAGAAGGTGTTCGACAAGGTCCCACACAAGAGATTGATGTGCAAAGTTAGAGCACATGGGATTGGGGGTAGTGTGCTGACATGGATTGAGAACTGGTTGTCAGACAGGAAGCAAAGAGTAGGAGTAAATGGGTACTTTTCAGAATGGCAGGCAGTGACTAGTGGGGTACCGCAAGGTTCTGTGCTGGGGCCCCAGCTGTTTACACTGTACATTAATGATTTAGATGAGGGGATTAAATGTAGTATCTTCAAATTTGCAGATGACACTAAGTTGGGTGGCAGTGTGAGCTGCGAGGAAGATGCTGTGAGGTTGCAGAGCGACTTGGATAGGTTAGGTGAGTGGGCAAATGCATGGCAGATGAAGTATAATGTGGATAAATGTGAGGTTATCCACTTTGGTGGTAAAAACAGAGAGGCAGACTATTATCTGAATGGTGACAGATTAGGAAAAGGGGAGGTGCAAAGAGACCTGGGTGTCATGGTACATCAGTCATTGAAGGTTGGCATGCAGGTGCAGCAGGCGGTTAAGAAAGCAAATGGCATGTTGGCCTTCATAGCAAGGGGATTTGAGTACAGGGGCAGGGAGGTGTTGCTACAGTTGTATAGGGCATTGGTGAGGCCACACCTGGAGTATTGTGTACAGTTTTGGTCTCCTAACCTGAGGAAGAACATTCTTGCTATTGAGGGAGTGCAGCGAAAGTTCACCAGACTGATTCCCGGGATGGCGGGACTGACCTATCAAGAAAGACTGGATCAACTGGGCTTGTATTCACTGGAGTTCAGAAGAATGAGAGGGGACCTCATAGAAACATTTAAAATTCTGATGGGGTTAGACAGGTTAGATGCAGGAAGAATGTTCCCAATGTTGGGGAAGTCCAGAACCAGAGGTCACAATCTAAGGATAAGGGGTAAGCCATTTAGGACCGAGATGCGGAGGAACTTCTTCACCCAGAGAGTGGTGAACCTGTGGAATTCTCTACCACAGAAAGTTGTTGAGGCCAATTCACTAAATATATTCAAAAAGGAGTTAGATGAGGTCCTTACTACTTGGGGGATCAAGGGGTATGGCGAGAAAGCAGGAATGGGGTACTGAAGTTGAATGTTCAGCCATGAACTCATTGAATGGCGGTGCAGGCTAGAAGGGCCGAATGGCCTACTCCTGCACCTATTTTCTATGTTTCTATGTTTCTATAAGCCAGTTTGATTATTGAAACTGCCTGGGGCATTGAGACTAAAGTAAATTGTCTGGAAAATGGACACTTGAAAACCCTTCTCCACAAGAGACATTAACATTAACTCAGAGATAGTCAGCCATCAACCTGAACCTGGAAAGCCATTTTCAGCCTATGCATAAAAACAAAAGGCCCACTCCAGCCTACATGAAAAAACCAAGCACAAAGAACATTCTGATTACCAAGCTAATATTTGCATAAGAAACAGATTTAGAAGATCAACCCACCCGAGACATATTAACTTTTAACGAGCCCGCCCAAGTATGACAAAGAATTCTCGGGCCCGCCAAAATTAAACAAAGAATTTTGGTCTGATTTGGCACGAAGATTAGGACAGCTCCTGCAGTATAACTGGCCCCTGTTTTAACAAAGGGTATGCTTGTGCTGCTGCTTATGCTACTGCCTCAAGAGACACTGCTTATGCTAGTGCTAATGCCATACTACGCCTATGCCATCAAGAAGGGAGAGAAAACAACGCAACAGTTGTAAACTAACTTCTCCAGCCTCGACGTCCTGAAATCGAAAAGGAAGGAAGAACATCACCATCGCAGCAGCAACCAAGCACAGCCAACGTGGTACCACTAAAACCATCACGATCAACCAACCTCGAAACAAAACTTCGCAAGGAAGAAACCGAAGAATCGAAAGTTTCCACTCTACAATCTAGGCCTGACTACCAACAGGTGAAAACGTTACCTAAAAAGACTTTGAAACCTATTTCTAATGAAAGAAAACAGGTACTTACCCCACAAATCCAAAACACGCCCTACCGCATCAGCAGATTCAACCCAACTGAAGATTGTGCAGTAAGAAGTCCTCTCCAACGTTCGAGGTACGGCAAGCAGAACCTACAGAATCCAACGAACCCCGAAACCAGCATCGTCCCTGTCTGCCCTGGAGTCTAACCTAGCCAGTATTAGGTATTTGGGAGGTGGGAGGTGTAATTTTCACTGTAACCCCTTTGAATGTGTGATGTACTGTTCTTTATTTTAAGTGATTATAAGTGTGACATTGTATTTTCTTGCCTTTAATAAAATCAAAGTTCTTTTGCACCAAGCCAGTGGTCTTTTGCAGTTTATCACATCCCCCAAATAAATCCAGAGTCTCGAACCCAAGGGAGTGGGAATGATTTGAACTGCTCAAGTAGGTAGAGGTGAACCTGACCCCCGGGACCACCCCTTACACCTTGGACTTTACTCGTAACTCCAGAGTGAGGCAGCCACATAGTGGCTCCCCTTTTATACAGCCTCTGCCACCAGGGCAGCAAACCCTGGTCTCCACCAGTTGCATCCTCTAGTGGTACCAGCATGTATATACACAGTGTAAACCTTATTGAAAGTACATCAGGTAAACAAGTCTCCACCTTATGCAACTATACAGTGACTACACAGAGAGTATATCTATAGTATGCATATATAACATCACTCACCCCCAAGTCCTTTGTGCGAATTACCTTTGCACTATGTGCTCTGGCTTAGCTCTCCCCAGACTTAAATGCCAATAGCCCTTACACCTTGGCTGTGCTTTGGCTTGGCTCTCTCTCTGTTAACCCCCAAGTCCTTTTGCCACAACGTTGGATAGTGGTTACCAGTTTGGATGGTTTGATGATGCAGTGGCGGCTCCAGTGAGTTCTGGGTGTGATCCGTGTGTGTGTTCATGGCTACATGCATCCATTTCCCCTCATGCAGCTGGTCCATTTGTTACGTTTTACTGTTGTGCACCAGGATTGGGTAGATTGCATTCATGGTTCAGTCATGGTCAGTACTGAGGTAGCAGTACACGTATATTAGGACGCTAGTTCCAGTGCAATTGGATATGGTCCGAGATGTCTGATGGCGGCGCTGTGCCCCATGCTAGTGGAGTGGGCTTGGTCCGCTCACCTTGCCAGGACTCAGGGGTTTTGCTGTTGCCTAGTGGTGGGCAGAGCCACAGATGTGTGTGGCCTCCCTGTCCTCCTTTGAGGGCTGCAGAATCTTCTGCCTGCTCTCTAATGGTGTTGGGAACCTGGCTGTTCCAGGTCCCATTTTCCCATTTGGGGAACTCGTTGGTTCTGACCTTTTGCTCCAAGACATGGTCGAGGTAACGACTGGGTCTAGGGGCTGCGCCATCACCATCCGAGTGGTGGGCAACGGAGGCCGACTGCGGGTATTGGCGCCATTTACGTTTCCAGGTCCGTGGTGAATAGTGCCATCGGGTGCCTGCAGTGTGGGCTAGACCTGGGGCAGGGCATCAGAATCAGTGTCTTTACCCTCCCGAATTCGCTTGCTTGCTACTTTTGGGGACACTCAATTCCCAACATCTCGCAACAACATTTTGTTCACAATCTTAATCGGTTCTTTACATTGATTGCTATGCATACAATGCCTCTTTAAGTTCAGTTGGTTACAAGTCTCCTTTAAGAGAACCCTGCTGGCTTTACCCCAATCAAAACCTTTGTTAGACACCATGTGTTGGTCCCTCAGTGTTGCACCTCGTGGTCTGGCCGCGGCCTTCTTTTTTTCCAGCCACACTGCACCTCGCTGCAGCAGGGACGCCATCTTGCCTCTGTCCTCGAGGTCGACTGCCTTGATCTTTCTCTCCCGTGATTCTGCCACAGAAGCTGGAAGAGTGCCTGTGAATTCAATCTTCCTCCCCAGGAGTCCTGCCATTGGAGCCGGGAAGGTACTTTTGGATTGTTCCGGTCCAATCATTGCCACGCAGTCGTGATGGATGGTTTGTGCCTCAGGTGCTGTGCTGGTCTATTCTCTGGTGCCTGGCTCAAGCGAAGGTGAGGTTTTGCTCTGCCTCTAAGCATGGGGGACATCGATTGCTGGAGTGAAGAGGTCTTCCCATTTCCACTGGATCTTCGTCATCCACCTTCTTCTGAGTAGCGTTGGACCATCACCTGCAAAAATTCACAGAGGTAACTTGTGCACCACGCCATTATGTATTACACTTACATCTGCACTACCAAGGACTGGGATCAGCTCCTTGGTATAGGTGCGCAACTTTTCCTGTACTGGAACCAGCTCAGGTCGTTTTTCGTTCCATAGCCTCTCAAAGGCATCCTGGCTCATCACTGACTGGCTCGCTCACATGTCCAATTCCATGAAGACTGGAACACCGTTTATCGCGACTTCCGTCTTCACTGGAGGACAATCGGTGGTGCAGGTATACACTCCATACACCTCTTCTTGGGGCTGAGCTGCCTCTCTGGCCAAATCATCATACTCCCCACTGGATTCAAAGTCATTTACCGACTCCTCTGCTAGATGGTGAGTCGTATTTCTTTTACACATACGCTGGAGGTGGCCCTTTGTGTTACAGGCTTTGCATGCACACCGTGATCCTTACCAACGGATCCATTACAGATCCAATTCACGTCCGGACCGGGGTCAAACAGGGCTGCGTTATCGCTCCAACCCTCTTCTCAATCTTCCTCACCACCATGCTCCACCTCACAATCAACAACCTCCCCGTTGGAGTGGAACTAATCTACAAAACCAGTGGGAAGCTGTTTAACCTACGCTGCCTTCAGGCCAGGTTCAAGATCACCCCAACCTCTGTCGTTGAGCTGCAGTATACGGATGATGCCTGCGTCTGCGCACATTCAGAGGCTGAACTCCAGGATATTATCAATGTATTCACTGAGGCATATGAAAGCATGGACCTGACGCTTAACATCCGTAAGACAAAGTTTCTCCACCAGCCCATCACCGCCGCAAAGCAGTGCCCTCCAATCATCAAGATTCACGGCGCGACCCTTGACAACGTGGACCATTTCCCATACCTCGGGAGCCTCTTATCAACAAAGGCAAACATTGATGCAGAGATTCAACATTGCCTCCACTGTGCCAGTGCAGCCTTCGGCCGTCTGAGGAAAAGAGTGTTTGAAGACCAGGCCCTCCAATCTACCACCAAACTCATGGTCTACAGGGCTGCAGTAATACCCGCCCTCCTGTATGGATCTGAGGCATGGATGATGTATAGAAGGCACCTCAAGTCGCTGGAGATATATCACCAACGATGTCTCCACAAGATCCTACAAATCCCCTGGGAGGACAGGCGCACCAACATCAGTATCCTCGACCAGGCTAACATCCCCAGCATTGAAGCACTGACAACACTCGATCAGCTTTGCTGAGCAGGCAACATAGTTTGCATGCCAGATACGAGACTCCGTAAGCAAATGCTTTATGCGGAACTCCTTCATGGTAAACGAGCCAAAGGAGGACAGCGGAAACATTATAAGGACACCCTCAAAGCCTCCCTGGTAAAGTGCAACATCACCACTGACACCTGGGAGACCCTGGCCGCAGACCGCCCGAGGTGGAGAAAGTGCATCCGGGAGGGCGTTGAGCTCTTCGAGTCTCAACGCAAAGAGCGTGATGAGGCCAAGCGCAGGCAGCGGAAGGAGCGCACGGCAAACCAGCCCCACCGACCCCTTCCCTCGCCGAATGTCTGTCCCACCTGTAACAGGGTCTGTGGCTCTCATATCGGACTGTTCAGCCATCAAAGAACTCACTTTTGGAGTGGAAGCAAGTCTTCTTCGATTCCGAGGGACAGCCTGTGATGATTTGCATACGTACTCTGCAAACCGACACTGGTGAGCCCTATGGTTTCCTCCACAATGCCAGCATGGTGCTACTCGATTAGTACCCCTCGGGGGATTCCGAACTCCGGAACCCTGAGGTCTGTGCTCTCCGCCCTGCGTAGAGCGACATTCTACAGTCTTGCCTGTGAAAGGCACCATTCTGTGTACAGTACTTGCCGGGTTTAAGTCCACAGGATGAATAATTTGCTTGGTGCTGCAGGTTGAGGTCATGAACGCCTGACTGATGCTGATGGCCTTCTGCAGGTTGACTGTGGTGTCGGCAGATAATAGCTTGTGAAGGAGGCCCTCATGGCCAATTCCCAAAACCAGGATGTCTCGCAATGCTTCGTTGAGGTGCTTGCCAAAATCACATGGTGCAGCAAGTCTCCTGAGGTCGGCAGCATATTTTGCAATTTCCTGGCCCTCAGATCTGCAGTGAGTGTAGAATCTGTGCCTGGCCTTGAGGATGCTCTCTGTTGGTTTTAATTGGTCATGAATTAGTTCAGTTAGCTCATTGTATGTCTTATCCTTAGCCTTCATGGATGCCAGCTAGTCCCTGACGAGGTGGTAGACCTCGGGTCCACAACTGGTCAGCAGTATAGCCTTGCGCTTCTCCGCCGATGCGTCCGTCTCCCCTGCCAGGTTGTTTGCCACAAAATATAGCTCGAGCCTTTCCGTGAAAGCATCCCAATCATCACCCTCTGCAAAGTCTTTTAGTGTGCCAAAGGTAGCCATAATCGCGTGACAGTCCGTATTCTCGTCGGCAGTTATTATGTCTGTAATGTACTTATGAATGACTCCACGAGGCAATGTGTTGTACCCAAACTGTAGTGACCTTGGTCTTTTGCTCATAACTCTAGAGTGAGGCAGCCCCATGTTGGCTCCCCTTTTATACAGCCCCTGCCACCAGGGCAGAAAACCCCAGTCTCCACCAGTTGCACCCTCTAGCGGTGCCAGCATGTATATACACAGAGTAAACCTTATTGATAGTGCATTAGGTAAACAAGTCTCCACCTTATGCAACTATATGTGACTACACAGAGAGTGACTATATCTATAGTCTGCATATATAACAAAATCAGCAAACGGGTGCCCTGTGGATAACAATTAAAATAATTTATAATGTCAGTTATAAGTCAGTTTGGTGTTACGCAAAACATTTACGGGTGAGAATGCATTTTCTGTTTCCTTTAAAATTATATGTAGATTTAGTGTGTGTGTGTGTGTGTGTAGCTAGGAGGAAGTTTCTTGGATATTCTTCAATGCCAATTTCCCAAAATGACTATTTACAGAAGGGGACATAATCCCCGGTACCTTGAATCTGTATCGGACATCGACTGTGCCACGCCTGACTCACCGTGATATTCGCAGCGGCATATTCTAATCAGTGCTCCAGCAAACTGTGGTGCATATTCTCCATTGAGGATTGGGGAGCAGAACGGTCTAACCGTTCATCGCCAATATCACCGTTGCAGTGAATTTCAGGTATAAGCTTCTGAGTCAATACAAAAGTGTTATGGGATCAAGAGAAATAGCAGGACACTTCCATATGAACTCAGGTGCTCACTGTGAAAGTCAGTGCTGTTGTCTTCCCCAATTTTACAAAAACATTGCCCACCCAGATCGAGAAAGTGACTGAGGTAAGCGTTGATTGGAGTCCAAAAAGTGAGCTTACATTTGCTCCAAGTATGTTAAATTAATTATTTTCACTGCATACTCCACACTCCTGAATTCAGTGGACCATCTTTGGACATGAAAAAGTTAGATTGATAGATTTTTCTATTTGAGCTGGAAAAAAAAGCACAGATTAGGAAATGAAACAATGCAGATAAAACAAATTGAAGATATGTAGCTTCTACAAACTATATAAAAAAAGACAGGATATTATTGTGTTGGGCATTCTATTTGACGACTGGAAATTAAGATTTTAATTAATGGCATATTAGACGCTTTTTTTTTCTGCAAAACAAACACTATCTTACTTTTTGTTGTTGTTCCATATAAACAATACCTAATAACTTTCTAAATCCAAATCTACACAACATCCTTTTAATCGCATCTTTACTAAATTCTGTTTTTATTTCAGAAATTTATCAAGCACATGAAAGCACCATTAACAAATACTGTCATCCATCTTTCCAAAATTAAATTGTGTCGCAAACTCCTGAAACATTTCAAGCCCATTAGAAAAATTGACACATCATGTTGTTCATATACACACATTTTTGATTTCAATCCTTGGTGCTTAATAAAAACAATCATATAAAAATCTGCAAACATAATTGAGAAAATACAACATTTGCAGTGACCATTTACCATCTTGTCTATATTAATGGTAAAATTACAATTTTGACAGTATTAATGGTAAAATTACGAAGAATACAATAATTTCTCACTCTTAAATATCTCTACTGAATATATTTTGCTGCTTTCGTAGTAGCAATGATAAAGTGATGCTTGGATGGAGGGCTTGTTGAAGAATAGAAAGTAGACAGTAGAAATATATGAATGTTTCTTGCATTGGCAAAATGTAGGTAGTGGCATGTCCCAGGAATTGGGGCCTCTTGTTGGACCATTTTCCATACCTCGGGAGCCTACTATCAGCAAGGGCAGACATCGATGACGAGGTTCAACACCGCCTCCAGTGTGCCTTCGGTCACCTGAGGAAGAGACTGTTTGAAGACCAGGACCTCAAATCTGGCACCAAGCTTATAGTCTACAGGGCAGTAATGATACATGCCCTCCTATATGGCTCAGAGATGTGGACTATATACAGCAGACACCTCAAAGTGCTGGAGAAGTACCACCAGCGCTGCCTCCGCAAGATCCTGCAAATTCACTGGGAAGATAGACGCACCAATGTCAGTGTTCCCGCTCAGGCCAACAGCCCCAGCATCGAAGCACGGACCACACTCGACCAGGTCTGTTGGGCAGGCCATATTGTCTGCATGCCCAACACGAGGCTCCCAAAGCAAGTGCTCTACTCGGAACTCCTACACGGCAAGCGTAGCACAGGTGGGCAGAGGAAACGCTTCAAGGACACCCTCAAAGCCTCCTTCATAAAGTGCAACATTCCCACTGGCACCTGGGAATCCCTGGTCCACAACTGCCCAAAGTGGAGGAAGAGCATGCGGGAGAACACTGAGCACCTCGAGTCTCGTCGCCAAGAGCATGCAGAAACCAAGCGCAGAAAGCGGAAGGAACATGCGGCAAAACCGGCTCCCCACCATTCCTTCAACCACTGTCTGCCCCACCTGTGACAGAGACTGTAATTCCCGCATCAGCCACCTGAGAATTCACTTTGAGTGGAAGCAAGTCTTCCTCGATTTCAAGGGACTGCCTATGATGACGATGATAATGATCTCCATATACATAAATGATTTGAATATTGGAATAATATGAATAATAACTTCCTGCTGATACCAAATTAAAGAGCATGTATATAATAAATTATAAAAGGTCACATACAGGTTGGAAGATGGACAGAAATGAAGAAAATATTGTTTAGCACTGATAATACATCTTTGGGCAAAGCAGAGAATGGAATATATCCTAAACTCTAAATGCAGTGTCAACTTGGCTCGGGTAGTAGCACTCTTTCCTCTGAGTTTGAAGGTTGAAGTTCAAGCCCCACTAGGAGTTAAATACATAATCTAGGCTTGACATTTTAGTGTAGTACTGAACGAGTGTTGGAAGTGCTGTCTTTTGGATGAAATATTAAACACAGCCCCACATGCCTGTTCGGGTGGATGTAAAAGATTCCATGGCATTATTTGAAGAAGAGCAGTGAATTCTCCCAATGTTTGGACCATAATTTCTCCATTAACCAACACCACCAAAAACAGATGAACAGGTCATTTTTTTAATTTGCCGTTTGTGGCAGCTTGTTGTGCACAGACAGGCTGCTCTGTTGGCCGACATAACAATAGTGAATTCACTTCAATAATTCACTAGATACAAAACACTTTGAGATGTCATGAGGATATGATAAGATACTATAGAAATGCAAGTTTCTTCATCTGTAAATGGTATAATTTCCAATGGAATGGTGGGAAAGAGGGGACAGATCACATATCTTAAAACGCAGAATTGCAGATGGATAAAGCTGTCAAAAAGATATTGTAGTTTTTATATGTGGACACACTGATTAGAGACACAAGATGATGATGATGATGAATCTGTACAGGACATTGGTTCGGTCACGGTTAGATTATTGCGTGCAGTTTTGATTCTCTGGTTATAGAAAGGATGTGAATGCTACAAAAGGTTACAAAATAGATTCACTAGAATGACACCAGACATGAAAACTGTGGCTGTATTCACTGAAACAGAGAAGGTGGAGGCACACAACAGTGTGCAAAAGTTTGAAAGGGTGAATAGCAAACTGGTCCTTGATTCAGTAAAGAGATGACATAAATTTAGAATGAATACGCTAGAAACATGAAAGGGGAGGCTAGAAGACTTTTTTATAGAAAGAATTGTTAGAATATGGATTACGTTGCCACAAGTGACTATTATATTGGAAGGACCGAAGCCATTGTCTTCGGTCCCTGCCACAAACTCTGTTCCCTAGCCATCAACACTTTATCCCTCTCCCTGGTAACTGTCTGAGGCTGAGCCAGACTGTTTGCAACCTTGGTGTCATATTTTCACCCAAAATGAGCTTCTGACCACATATCCATGCCACCTCTAAAACCACCTATTTCCACCTCCGGAACATCACCTGACTTCGCCCCTACCTCAGCTCATCTGCTGCTGAAACCCTCATCCATGCATTTGTTACCTCTAGACTTGACTATTCCAATGCACTACTGGCTAGCCTCCCACATTCAACCCTCCATAAACTTGAGGTCATCCAAAACTCTGCTGCCCATGTCCTAACTTGCACCAAGTCCCATTTACCCATCACCCCTGTGCTCGCTGACCTACATTGGCTCCCTGTTAAGCAAATCCTCGATTTTAAAATTCTCATCCTTGTTTTCAAATCCCTCCATGGCCTCGCCCCTCCCTATCTCTGTAACCTCCTCCAGCCCCACAACCCTCCAAGATAACTGCGCTCCTCTAATTCTGGCTTCTTAAACACTCTTGATTTTAATCACTCCACCATTGGCGGTTGTGCCTTCAGCTGCCAAAGCCCCAAGCTCTGGAATACGCTCACTCAACTTCTCTGTCTCTCTACCTCTCTTTCCTCCTTTAAGACCCATCTGCCTTCTCAGGTGGAAAAAAACGATCCCCTGGCACTACTTTGATGAAGCGAATGGGTGTTCTCTCTGGCCTCATAGTCCATATTTATCTCTCAACCAAAATCGCGAAAACAGATTATCTGGTCATTATCACAGTGCTGTTTGCGGGATCTTGCTATGTGCAAACTGGCTGCCATGTTTCCTATATCAGCAATGTGACCTTATTTCAAAAGTACTGAATTGACTGTAAAGAGCTTTGGCACATCCTGAGGTTGTGAAAGAGCAGGAGGTCGAGAGGTGGAGCGGCAGCGTCCCAGGCCTACAAAAGGCCAGCGTAAGTCAGGGAGGCCCAGCGGGAGGCCGAGAGGCAGAGCGGCAGCGTCCCAGGCCTACAAAAGGCCAGCGTAAGTCGGAGAGGCCCAGCGGGGGGCCGAGAGGCGGAGCGGTAGCGTCCCAGGCCTACAAAAGGCCAGTGTGAGTCAGGGAGGCCCAGCGGGAGGTCGAGAGGCGGAGCGGCAGCGTCCCAGGCCTACAAAAGGCCAGTGTGAGTCAGGGAGGCCCAGCGGGAGGTCGAGAGGTGGAGCGGCAGCGTCCCAGGCCTACAAAAGGCCAGCGTAAGTCGGAGAGGCCCAGCTTGTGCAGCTGCAGCGGGGTGAGAAGGCAAAAAAGAAGTAGAAAGGAATCGAAAGGTGACATCACAGTCAAGGGGGTAAGTGATTGGCTCGTGATTGGTAAGTCGTTTTTCTTTTTCTTTTCCAGTTCAGTAAGTAACCTTTAGCATCGTAGTTGCCAAATTAAGTTAATCTAGGGGTTAAGTCATGGCAGGAGAACTCGGAAATGTGTTATGCTCCTCCTGTACTATGTGGGAAGTCAGGGACACCTCCCATGTCCTTGACAACTACGTGTGCGGGAAGTGTATCCATCTTCAGTTCCTGACGAAGCGCGTTGCGGAACTGGAGCTGCGGGTGGATTCACTCTGGAGCATGGATGATGCTGAGAATGATGTGAATAGCACATTTAGTGAGTTGGTCTTACCACAGGTAAAGGGTCCACAGCCAAATAGGGAATGGAAGACCAACAGGAAGAGCAGTGCAAGGAAAGTAGTGCAGAGGTCCCTTGCGGTCAGCCCCCTGCAAAACAGATACACCGCTTTGGGTACTGTTGAGGGGGATGACTCATCAGGGGAGAGCAGTAGCAGCCAGGTTCATGGCACCATGGCTGGCTCTGCTGCACAGAAGGGCAGGAAAAAGAGTGGGAGAGCAATAGTGATAGGGGATTCGATTGTAAGGGGAATAGATAGGCATTTCTGTGGCTGCAACCGAGACTCTAGGATGGTATGTTGCCTCCCTGGTGCAAGGGTTAAGGATGCCTCGGAGCGGGTGCAGGACATTCTGAAAAGGGAGGGTGAACAGCCAGTTGTCGTGGTGCATATAGGTACCAACGATCTGGGTAAAAAATGGGATGAGGTCCTACAAGATGAATTTAAGGAGCTAGGAGTTAAATTAAAAAGTAGGACCTCAAAAGTAGTAATCGCAGGATTGCTACCAGTGCCACGTGCTAGTCAGAGTAGGAATTGCAGGATAGCTCAGATGAATACGTGGCTTGAGCAGTGGTGCACAAGGGAGGGATTCAAATTCCTGGGACATTGGAACCGGTTCTGGGGGAGGTGAGACCAGTACAAACTGGACGGTCTGCACCTGGGCAAGACAGAAACCAATGTCCAAGGGGGAGTGTTTGCTAGTGCTGTTTGGGAGGAGTTAAACTAATATGGCAGGGGGATGGGAACCGATGCAGGGAGACAGAGGGGAATAAAATGGAGACAGAAGCAAAAGATAAAAAGGAGAATAGTAAAAGTGGAGGTCAGAGAAACCCAAGGCAAAAAACAAAAAGGGCCACTTTACAGCAGAATTCTAAAGGGTCAAAGTGTGTTAAAAAGACAAGCCTGAAGGCTCTGTTCCTCAATGCGAGGAGTATTCGGGATAAGGTGGAAAAATTAACTGCGCAGATAGCAGTTAACGGGTATGATGTGATTGGCATCATGGAGACATGGCTCCAGGGTGACCAAGGCTAGGAACTCAACATCCAGGGGTACTCAGCATTTAACAAGGATAGACAGAAAGGAAAAGGAGGCTGGGTGGCGTTGCTGATTAAAGAGAAAATTAATGCAATTGTAAGGAAGGACATAAGCTTGGATGATGTGGAATCGGTATGGGTGGAGCTACGGAATACCAAGGGGCAGAAAACGTTCGTTGGTGTTGTGTACAGGCCACCAAATAGTAGCAGTGAGGTTGGGGACAGCATCAAACAAGAAATAAGGGATGTGTGCAATAAAGGTATAGCAGTAATCACGGGCGACTTTAATCTACATATTGATTGGGCTAACCTAACTGGTAGCAATGCAGTGGAGGAGGATTTCCTGGAGTGTATTAGGGATGGTTTTCGAGACCAATATGTCGAGGAACCAACCAGAGAGCTGGCCATCCCAGACTGGATGATGTGCAATGAGAAGGGACTAATTAGCAAACTTGTTGTGCGAGGCCCCTTGGGGAAGAGTGACCATAATATGATAGAATTCTTTATTAAGATGGAGAGTGACAAAGTTAATTCAGAAACTAGGGTCCTGAACTTAAGGAAAGGTAACTTTGATGGTATGAGGCGTGAATTGGCTAGATTAGACTGGCAAATGATACTTTAAGGGTTGACAGTGGATAGGCAATAGCAAATCTTTAAAGATCATATGGACGAACGTCAACAATTATACATCCCTGTCTGAAGTAAAAATAAAACGGGGAAGGTGGCTCAACCGTGGCTAACAAGGGAAATTAAGGATAGTGTTAAATCCAAGGAAGAGGCATATAAATTGGCCAGAAAAAGTAGTAATTTAGAATACAGCAGAGGAGGACAAAGGGTTTAATTAAGAGGGGAAAAATAGAGTACGAGAGGAAGCTTGCCACAAACATAAAAAATGACTGCAAAAGCTTCTATCGATATGTGAAGAGAAAAAGATGAGTGAAGACAATTATTGGTCCCTTGCAGTCGGATTCAGGTGAATTTATAATGGGGAACAAAGAAATGGCAGACCAATTGAACAAGTACTTTGATTCGGTCTTCACAAAAGGAAGATACAAATAACCTTGCAGATGTAGTAGGTGTCCGAAGGTCTAGTGAGAAGGAGGAACTGAAGGATATCCTTATTAGGCGGTAAATTATGTTAGGGAAATTGACGGGATTGAAGGCCGATAAATCCCCAGGGCCTGATAGTCTACATCCCAGAGTACTTAAGGAAGTGGCCCTAGAAATAGTGGATACATTGGTGATAATTTTCCAACAGTCTATTGACTCTGGATCAGTTCCTATGCACTGGAGGGTTGCTAATGTAACACCACTTTTTTTAAAAAGGAGGGAGAGAGAAAACGGATAATTGTAGACTGGTTAGCCTGACATCTGACATCAGTGGTGGGGAAGATGTTGCAATCAATAATTAAAGATGAAATAGCAGCGCATTTGGAAAGCAGTGACAGGATCGGTGTAAGTCAGCATGGATTAATTCCGTGTGGAAGGTAACGCTGGGCGGCATTATGGGCACTGATTGCACTCATTCTGCTAATTCCGCCCCCAAAAAGTGGGCAGGCGGTAATATTTTTTTCTGGCATTAAGTACATTGGGAAAATTACGCCCAGCGATGTCTCCTAAGAAAGCCCGTCAGTTTCCATTTTGTGCCCAAATGGGCAATATATGGGCGTTATACGTCATTTCAGCAGTAAAACGGGTGTTATCTGGGCGTTAAGCATGCAAGAAAAGTGGAGGCTTTAGTCCATGAACTTGGGCACCATTTTCTTTTTGGTTTGGTTGGTGGATGGGTCCGGTCAGCTTTGCCCAGACTGTGTGAGTCTCTCCAGCTGCTGCCAGTCATACAGTGATCCAGCCTGCACTGGGGGAGAGCTGCCCTGGCTCACTGTCTGCCCGAGGACACTTTGGGACATTAGCTCTGGCCACACGGAGGTCTCCGAGCACAGCCCAGGGACACGGTGCCCCCTCCCATTATGGGCCTGTCATTGCTGAGCTCACCTGCTTCCCTCCCCTCAGGTGCCGAATGGCACGACCCATGGATGCAGCCTTTCCTGGAGATTGTCGCAAGAGTGTTGGTGTCAAGCATTCGTTCCTAAACACCATCTTATTAAATATTTTCTCTGAATGTAGATGTTATAACCATGCATCCATTGGATACAAACTGTATTAGCATACAACATTAACGTTAACGATGAATAGCATGTGGGGTGACTAATTGTGGATTACAATATCTGTTGTGTTTCCGTAGTAGTACCTAGGCAATTAGCTTATGCCATGCTCTTGTCACATTTGCAGAGGAAGATATCTAAGAATCAGGTGGAGCGGAGGTGGACCGGAGGAGGGCCTTCTGACCTGCACCCTATGACTGATCTGGAGGAGCGTGCCTCAGCCTTCGTGGGCATGCATAATCGTTCTTCCACCGTGGTGGTGCATATCCTGTTGTTGCGCCGTGTGTAATTCAATGGTAATTTAAATAATTAAATTCCATTTGATTATAATATATGAATGATGTAATGTTATGCATGCAAATTCTGTACTCTCATGTTAATTATATGTAATGTCTCTCGTTCACAATTATTGCAGTAGTGTTGTTCCACGTACATATGTTTGCTCAGCACAAGCATTCTCCTGTCTCCCCTTCTCTTTTACTAACCTCAATTATGTTTTCCAGCTCCCCATGCACCACCGGAGGCCCCTGGAGCAATACCCCTACCACTGCAGGTCACGCTGACTACGGGGGAAGAACAGAAACAAGATATTGGAATCAATTATTAAAGACGAAATAGCAGCGCATTTGGAGAGCAGTGAAAGGATCGGTCCAAGTCAGCATGGATTTATGAAACGGAAATCATGCTTGACAAATTTTCTAGAATTTTTTGAGGATGTAACTAGTAGAGTGGACAAGGGAGAACCAGTGGATGTGGTGTATTTGGACTTTCAAAAGGTTTTTGACAAGGTCCCACACAAGAGATTGGTGTGCAAATGGTATTGGGGGTAATGTACTGACGTGGATAGAGAACTGTTTGGCAGACAGGAAGCAGAGAGTCGGGATTAACGTGTCCTTTTCAGAATGGCAGGCAGTGACTAGTGGAGTGCCGCAGGGCTCAGTGCTGGGACCCCAGCGCTTTACAATATATATTAATGATCTGGATGATGTAATTGAGTGTAATATCTCCAAGTTTGCAGATGACACTAAACTGGGTGGTCGTGTGAGCTGTGAGGAGGATGCTAAGAGGCTGCAGGGTGCTTTGGACAGGTTAGGCAAGTGGGCAAATACATGGCAGATGCAGTATAATGTGGATAAATGTGAGGTTATGCATTTTGGGGGCAAAAACACGAAGGCAGAATATTATCTGAATGGCGGCAGGTTAGGAAAAGGGGAGGTGCAGCGAGACCTGGGTGTCATGATTCATCAGTCACTGAAGGTTAGCATGCAGGTACAGCAAGCGGTGAAGAAGGCAAATGGTATCTTGGCCTTCATAGCAAGGGGATTTGAGTATAGGAGCAGGGAGGTCTTACTGTAGTTGTACAGGGCCTTGGTGAGGCCTCACCTGGAATATTGTGTTCAGTTTTGGTCCCCGAATCTGAGGAAGGACGTTCTTGCTATTGAGGGAGTGCAGCGGAGATTCACCAGACTGATTCCTGGGATGGCAGGACTGACATATGAGGAGAGACTGGATCGACTGGGCCTGTATTCACTGGAGTTTAGAAGGATGAGAGGGGATCTCATGGAAACATATAAAATTCTGACGGGACTGGACAGATTGGATGCAAGAAGAATGTTCCCGATGTTGGGGAAGTCCAGAACCAGGGGACATAGTCGTAGGGTAAGGGGTAAGCCATTTAGGACTGAGATGCGGAGTAACTTCTTCACTCAGTGAGTTGTTAACCTATGGAATTCCCTACCGCAGAGAGTTATTGATGCCAGTTCATTGGATATATTCAAGAGGAAGTTAGATATGGCCCTTGTGGCTAAAGGGATCAAGGGGTATGGAAAGAAAGCAGGAACGGGGTATTGAAGGAATGATCAGCCATGATCTTATTGAATGATGGTGCAGGCTCGAAGGGCCGGATGGCCTACTCCTGCATCTATTTTCTATGTTTCTATATAAATGCAAGTCTTTCTTTTTTTGTTCTTTCCATGCTGGATACACAGTGCATCCCAACTTTGCAGCAGCTGATCATCAAAGCAGGACACCCAGATTAGTCCTTTACTCTATAAAGCCATTTGTAAAAGTTTAATTATATTTTCCCATTTCTTAGTCTTTGGCACTTCCAATTGGAAAATGATCTGCCGACACAAATAAGTTCCCAGAAGCTCTCCACGATCTGTCGTTGCAGTTTGTGACCTTGATAAATGTTCAGCCGTGCTCAGGGATCACTTGTTTCCTCCATGGGCTTTTACAAAGCACTAAAATGCACCTGCCCCTTTAAGCATGGACAACCCGTTAAGGCACTTTTATTTCCTGGACCAACATCAAGGTGTCCAACAGGAGGCCTCAGCACCTACCCACGTAGATGGAAATGAGGCCGAGGCGAAATCCAGGCGCACAGTGCTGAAGTCTGGCACAGTGCTATTTTTTTATACTGGCCACGTGTTGTGCTTATTTCCACGGGCCCCAAGAATATTGTCCCAATTGAGTCAAAGATTGGCCTGGTTAATCACTGACACAGCTATGTCGAGCTTCAGAGCTCCCTGTAATAACGGGCTAACCAAAAATAGCTCATCAACCCATTTCTCAGCCAATCAGAGGTCAATTGTATTGATTTGGATTGCAGCTCCAAATCAATGGTGGGATCAATCAGGTGGAGAAAACCCAGATTAGTCCTTTACTAAAGGTATAGTATAGATCAGGCAATAGATAAAACTAAAGTAAAAGTAATTAGAATAAAAATGAGAGAAAATGAGGAAGAAAAGAGAATGACTCTGAAGAAATAACAGAAGGAGCAGAGGTATAAACTGTTTATCATTTCTTTAACATTGCTTAGGGTTGATAATAATAAAGCACCTAGGGCTAGACTTTTGGCACATCTTCGTCCATTTAGCGCCCATATAAGCGCTGAGATTCAGGCTATCGCCCATATTTGATGAAAAATGGAAACTAGCGCCTGATTATTGCCCATTTATCACCTGCGCAACTTTCTGCATACAGGAATGAGCTGCATTGCCCGGCCTATTTTTTTAAAAATATGATGTCATCCTCGTGCAAGGCCCAGAATACTGTTTATAATGGAATACTGTTTATCACTCACATCATCGCCAAGCGCTATTTCGGTATTTCGCCCATAATTTGCCCAAATGATCGCTCGCCCAAAAAGACGCTCAAGAAAAGCTGCAATCCTGACCTTAACTCAGCACCATTTAATAAAAGGCTGCTTGAAGTGGTTGGGAGGAGAAGAAATTCGTGAGTGATTTTAAGGGCATTTTTGAATCTTGGCAATCATCAAATCACATTGTATTTATTAACGACAATTTAAGAAGACAGATTAGGGCATTTATAGTGATTTATAGTGATGGGGCCTGTAATTTCTCAACCAGTATTGATGATTACTCATCTGCTGGAGAATAGAGATGGAGAAGGTTCATTGAAGAGCATTATGTGCCCAATCAAAGAGGTGGCAGACTGCTGAGGAGGAGGAGACGTTACACCCAATGCACTTGCAGAGATAAGCGATTATACCTGGACTTATCCAATAACACGTGCGTTGGAAGGCTGTGATTCTGAAAGGAGGTCATCAGTGAGATATGCCAGCTAATTAAAGGAGATCTGCAGCCTACCAACACCATCAGGACCACACTGCCCATTGAGGTTAAGGTTACTGTGGCACTTTCCTTCTACGCAGCGGGTTCCTTTCACGCCTCAGCTGGTGACATTTGCGGTATCCCTCAGCACGCCACACATTGCTGCATTCGACAGGTGACTTAAGCCCTTTATGCATGCAGGATGGAATTTATAAACTTCACTATGACCAGGGAGGCACAGAGTGAGAGGGCTTTGGGGTTCTCCAGAATAGCAAACTTCCCCAAGATGCAGGGAGCAATAGACTGTATGCACATCACCCTGCGAGCACCTTTACAGGATGCAGAGGTGTTTCAGAACCGAAAGGGATTCCACTCCCTGAATATGCAGCTCGTTGTTGACCACAAGCAAATAATCATGGCAGTAAACGTAAATTTTCCAGGGAGCATCCGTGATATTCACATCTTGCGTGAGAGCACTGTCTCTGACCTGTTTAAGAGTCAGCCA